>NC_133662.1:237862366-238174866 GCF_037893015.1 Macrotis lagotis | reverse complement strand
CTTTCTGCGCCTCAGTTTCCCACCCCTCTAAAAATGATAGGATTCCGTGAGATGGTAAAAGCTGGGTAATTCCATCTCCTCCTTGCCCTGGCTCCAGTCCAGGCTGGGTCAGCCGGCCCCACTGGGCTGCCGTGCCTCAGTTTCCCACCGCCACAACGAGGGCCTGGAGGCGGCCGGGCCGGCTGGCCCCATCTCCTCCGTGCCTCAGTTTCCCCCCGCCACAACGAGGGCCTGGAGGCGGCCGCTCATGCCCCTGGCGCTCCCGGGCGCTGGCCAGGGTTCTGGGCTGCCCTCTGGTGCCCCCCGCAGGCCGCGCCGCCCGGGCCCGGAGCCCGCAGGAGCCACTGGGGACAAGGGAAATGAGTCAGCGGCCCGGGAGGCTGCGGGCGGGCCGGGGGCCGGGCCGGGCCGGGGGCCGGGGCGCAGGAAGCCGGGACAATGGCGGGAAACGGAGAGAAGCGGGGCCGGGGGCCGGCTCAGGTTTGGGGGGCGGCCCGGGGCCGGGGGGCGGCCCGGGGCCGAGGGGCGGCCCGGGGCCGAGGGGCGGCCCGGGGCCGGGGGCGGCTCGGGTTTGGGGGGCGGCCCGGGGCCGGGGGCGGCTCGGGGCCGGGGGGCGGCTCGGGTTTGGGGGGCGGCCCGGGGCCGGGGGGCGGCTCGGGTTTGGGGGCGGCTCGGGTTTGGGGGCGGCCCGGGTTTGGGGGCGGCCCGGGGCCGGGGGGCGGCTCGGGTTTGGGGGCGGCTCGGGTTTGGGGGCGGCTCGGGGCCGGGGGCGGCCCGGGTTTGGGGGCGGCCCGGGGCCGGGGGGCGGCTCGGGTTTGGGGGGCGGCCCGGGGCCGGGGGCGGCTCGGGGCCGGGGGGCGGCCCGGGGCCGGGGGGCGGCTCGGGTTTGGGGGGCGGCCCGGGGTCGGGGGGCGGCTCGGGGCCGGGGGGCGGCCTGGGGCCGGGGGGCGGCTCGGGGCCGGGGGGCGGCCCGGGGCCGGGGGGCGGCCCGGGGTCGGGGGGCGGCTCGGGGCCGGGGGGCGGCCCGGGGCCGGGGGGCGGCCCGGGTTCGGGGGGCGGCTCGGGGCCGGGGGGCGGCCCGGGGCCGGGGGGCGGCTCGGGTTTGGGGGGGCGGCCCGGGGCCGGGGGCGGCTCGGGTTTGGGGGGCGGCCCGGGGCCGGGGGGCGGCTCGGGTTTGGGGGGCGGCTCGGGTTTGGGGGGCGGCCCGGGGCCGGGGGGCGGCTCGGGTTTGGGGGGCGGCCCGGGGCCGGGGGGCGGCTCGGGTTTGGGGGGCGGCCCGGGGCCGGGGGGCGGCTCGGGGCCGGGGGCGGCTCGGGGCCGGGGGCGGCTCGGGTTTGGGGGGCGGCCCGGGGCCGGGGGGCGGCTCGGGGCCGGGGGGCGGCCCGGGGCCGGGGGCTCGGCCCAGCGCTCCCCCCCGCCCGGCCCCGGCGCCCCCCCGTCTCAGCCCGCGGGGCACAGGGTCGCGGCTGCAGCCCAGCCCCCGGCGCAGGGACCCTGAATGCGGCTCAGCCACGCCCAGGCTGTGAGATGGCAGCGCCCCAAAGGGGTGCTGCGCCCGTGGGCAGGAGGGCCTGAGTTCCAGCGCAGCCCCAGCTGGGCGGCCCTGGGGGCCTGGGCCGCACGTCCAGCCCTTCTGCTTCCTGCCGGCCACTGGAGCAGAAAGGGGGGCTGGGGCTCAGCCCGGCCTCCCTCAGGTCCGGCCCGCGGGCCCGGCCCGGCCCCCGCCCCGGGGCTGGGGGCTAAGCGGCTGCAACAGCCATCCCCAGCCAGTTCTGCCGTAGCGCCGGGAGGTCGAGGGGCAGCTGGACTCGGACTGGGAACGGGAGGTTCAGAGCGGAAAGGGCCTTGGTGGTCCTCTGATTCCACGTCCTCCTTTGACAGACGGGGACACTGAGGAAGAGGGTGGCCCCTCGGCTGGTTCAGGATGGGAGCTGATTTCTGCTGTCTCTTCCTGGGTACCTGTTCTAAAATGCTCTCTACCGCCGGGGAAATTCCAATAGGAGGTGATCCCCCGTGATGCCCCGACCCCAGACCCAGATCCTGGGCGCTCAGAGCTGCCACACAACCCACCCCGAAGTATCCCCTCCACCCCAACCCACTAGAGACCCAATCTAAGAGCAACGACTTACTTTCTAATCATACAATAAAACTTAAAGTTTCCAACTCTATGAGCTAATTAAAACCTCACCATGGTGAAATGAGGTATAGAGGAGAAATGTTTTGGTCTATATTTTGCAGAGGAGGAAACTGAGTCCCAAAGAACCTTAGAACATTAGAGTTGAATGGAACTTGGGAGCAGCTAGTGGCTAGAGCACTGGCCGGGAGTCAGGAGGACCTGAGTTCAAATCCAGCCTCAGACACACTTAATAATTGCCTGGCTGTGTGACCTTGGGCAAGTCACTCTTGTTTTTTGTTTTTTTAGGTTTTTTGCAAGGCAAATGGGATCAAGTGGTTTGCCCAAGGCCACACAGCTAGGTAATTATTAAGTGTCTGAGACCGGATTTGAACCCAGGTCCTCCTGACTCCAGGCCAGTGCTTTATCCACTGCCACCTAGCCACCCGAGCAAGTCACTCTTAAACCCAATGTCTTAAATAAATAAATTAAAAAAAAAAAAGAGTTGTATAGGACCTCAAGGACTCCCAAGTTCTACCCCCTTATTTTATAAGAGAAACACAGGCCCAGAGAATCTTGGGACATTAGACACAGAGGCAAGGGGGTATCAGCTTGAGCTAGAGAGAGACAATTGTTCACTTTTCAGTATGAATATTTACATCTCACAAATCTGCACATCGGGACTTATCTTATTGTTTCACTGATTGCCAAGACTTAAGAAAATGAAGAAAAAAGTTTAAAATAAAGTGATGGAGAAAATGTTAATAGTGCACATTAATTTTTAAAATGTATCCTATGTATGTATTTTTAAGAAGAGCCGGTTGTTAAACATTTACCAGCACACTTGTTTAACAAGTCCTAAAAGACTTATCCACTCTACTGTTATGAAGAAGAAAACTGAGGCTCAGAGAAATAATCAATAAGCATTAATTAAGCACCTATTAGATACTGAGGGACTCCTAAGAAAATTCCCTTAAGAACCCACATGGATTTCTAAAGTTCTCCTCCCCACCTCCAGGCTTTCCAGTTGGTAATTGGCCTTCTATTTTTGTACCATCTATTTTTTGCTTATAAGAAATTGAAAGGAGTGAGCAGAAAATAGTCAAAGAATGAAGCTAAGTGGGGGAGCAGATCAATCTTTGTGTCTAGAGTCAGGAAGACTAGTTCAAATTCCACCTCAAAAACTTACTAGATGTGAGACCTTGGGTAAGTCCTTACCTTCTGTGTGCGCTTCAGTTTCCTTGACAGGGAGAATAATGTAAGGATCAACTGAGATGAAGAAAAATGCTATCCATATCCAGAAAAAGAATTTTTGGAGACTGGATACCAATAAAGGCAAACTTTTTTCACTTTATTTTTCTTGTTTTTTTCCCCCACCCACAACATAACTACTACAGAAACCTGCATAATTGCATATATATAACCTATATCAAATTGCTTCCCTTCTCAGGGAGGAGGGTGATGAGGGAAGGGGAGAATTTGAAACTCTAAACTTAAAAAAAAATGTTTAAAAGGTATTTTTACATATAATTGGAAAAATTAAATCAATCAATAAGGGAACAAATAAACAAAGAGATCAGTGGTTGCTCCTTTCCTCATCCAATCAGTTGCCAAGTCTTGCCAGTTCTATTGCTAGCTTCTCACAGGCTCACCATCTTAGTTCAGGAACTTCTTAGTTTCCTAACTGGTCTCCTTGTCTCCACTCTCTCCCTTTTCTAATCCATCCTTTACATAGCTGTCAAGTGTGATTATGCTATTCTCCAGCTCAAGAAACTCCAGTAGCTCCCTCTTGCCTCTAGGATGGAAAAAAAGAAAAGCAAAAAATAAAAAAACAAATTCTGCTTTGTCATTTAATTTTTTTGTGTGTGCCAGAATTCAGTGACTTGCTCAGGGTCACACAACTAATAAGTGTCTTAAGTGGGATTTGAATTTAGGTCCTCCTGATTCCAGGTCTAGTGCTCTATCTACTATGCCATCCAGAAACCTCTTGCTTTCAACAACCTGGACCATTACTCTCTCTTACCTGGACCATTATACTCTATGCTGCAGTGAAAATGACCTACTTGGCATTCCCAGTACGGGGCATTTCCCTGCCTCTGTTTCTTTGCCTGGGCTGGCCCCTCCCACCTTGCTCCCCACTTCATCATCAGCTTGTAGAATCCCTAGCTGGCTTCCAACCCCACTTCAAGATTCATCTCCTACAAGGAGCCTGTCCAGATCTCCATCTGTTAGTTTTTCCCCCACCAGGTACCGTGTACTTGTGTATTTTTAATTTATTTTTCCACATACAGAGAATCACAGGTGTAAAGGCAGAAGGAATCTTAGTGGTATCTAGCTAATATTGCTTCCCTGAAATTGAAATATAAGCTTCCTGAAGACAGGGATTATTGTGTCTTTGTATTCTTAGCACCAAGATCAGGTTTTTAATCAATGTTTGCTAAATGAATTCATTCATGAATTAAAAGTAAAGAGCAACTAGGTAGTATTATAGTGGATAGAGCCCTGTAAAGACTCATTATCCTGAGTTCGAATCCAGACTCAGACATTTACTAGCTGTGTGACCCTGGCTAAGTCACTCAACCTTTTTGCTTCAGTTTCCTCATTTGTAAAAATAAACTAGAGAAGGAAATGACAAACCATTCTAGTATCTTTACCAAGAAAACCTCAAATGGGGTCACAAAGAGTTGGACAGGACTGAAATGACTGAATAACATCAAAGGAGAGGATGCATTTCAGGAATGAAAAGTGGAAGGCAGATGACATGCCAAGGGGAAGAAATAATTACAGTTTGGCTGCAGTATAGAATGTATGTAGAAAAATTAATATGAAATAAGGTTAACAAGATAGGTTACATTCAATTTGGCGAGAGCTGAAATGCTAAGTGAAACAGTTTGTAGTTGATCTTAGAAGCAATAGGGAGCCTGTGAAGATTTTTGAGCAGAAGAGTAACATGGTCAGACCTGTCCCTTAGAGAGATTATTTGGACAGCTGAGTAAAAGACAAAGAGGGGGAGACTGGAGTCAGGGAACTCAAAAGGAAGTATTTCTGCTCCCCGCCCCCCAAATAGAGACACAGGCTAAAGATAAAGAAGCTTCTGCTTGTGTTCTTAACCCACTCCAGCTGTGTAACCTGAGAATTTGCAACTTGGAATTTCCGCCTGCTCTCTAGCCATTGCCAACTCTCATTATCTCTAAGGAACCATTTTTCTCTACAGTATCAGAAAAGAGAAAAATAATTTTATATTGCTCCTGTGTGGGACGAACGTCACTTAAATAAATTTTGGAGATCTCTGAAGGTATGAAGAGAAAGTTTTATTCTTTTCTCAAGGAATGGGCCCCAATCAATTACAGAGACTGAGGCAGAGAGAAGACCCAAGGGTCACATCTCATTTATTCTAAAGCAACCCCCCCCCCCACTGACCCATCCTCATTAGTTAAGAATGAGATCTTTACAATCTAAGCCCCTAAACTAATTTAAATAATCCAGTCAGAGACATTTGTCTCCTACCGGAAGACTCCGCAGATAAGGAACAAAAGTCAGTTTGCTCTTTACATTCTGGTCTAATAATATTCACTGATATCCCAAAAATTGTTTGTCAGGGGAAGAGGGGCAGAAGAGACACAGTGCGAATTTATAATATTCTACTGAAGAAATCTCAGACTTTATCCCACTCACTCCCCAAAAGATAGTATAAAAATGAGATAGTAGATCACAACTCATTTAACCAAAGATCCCTTATCTGGAGACATAGCTATCTTATAGACAGGAAAAAGTAGTGAATTTGGGCTACCCAAGCAGCCAAACACTAAAACAAAGGAGTTTTGTCCTCATGAGATCATTTCTGACCTTCAGAGTCATTTTTGTTCTTATTTTACACACAGTTCTAACAGTCTGGTTCATATTTTTTTATACTTTTGTTTTTTTTTAATCCAACATGAGCATTTTATTAAATTGATTTTTTAATGAAAAAATCTATTTTCTCTTTTTTCCTCCTCAATTCTCTCCCTCCCTCTTAAAAAATGAAAAGCAAAAAACAAAACCCTTGTAACAAATTCCTACTTTGACCTGTCTGAGGCCAAATTTCAACTCAGGAAAATGAGTGTTCCTAATTCCAGGCCTGGCTCTTTATGCACAATGACTACGGTGCCACCTAAAAACCTGTTTTGTAACTATATATTAGTTGCCAGTCTCTGTTGGACCTCTCAGAGAAAGAACAATTAAGAAAAAGGGAGTTCTTAATAGCAAGATATTCTAGTAAGCAAATATTCTCTTGGATGGGACCAACTGTCACCTGCCAATCACTTGTGCTGCTAACCAGTTGGTGCTGACCCCCATCCCCAGTTCTCAAATGATGCCTACCCATCTTGACCTTGCCCTGGTCAACAGTGGTCTCCTGGTAATAACAGACTGAGCTTTCTGGGTCTCTTATATGCAGTGGTACTTATATCCAACCACTAGCGAAAGGAAGCATATATATATATATATATATATATATATATATATATATATATATATGTATATATATATATATATATTATATATATATATATAAAATATATATTATATATTTTATATACACATCATGTTTGTATATATATAATAGCATTATATATTTTATATCATTATATATATTTATAACATTAAAATATTATAGCATAGCATATATTTTATATGCATACATATATATGTATTTGCACATGTAAATGCCTATATATAGGCATTATATATATTTTATATCATTATATATAGGCGAATATATATTTTATATACACATACATATATGTATTTGCACATGTAAATGCCTATATATAGGCATTATATATATTATATATGTATGCATTTGCATATGTAAATGCCTGTATATAGGCATTGTATATTTTATATCATTATATATATTTATATTTTATGTCATTATATATGCAAATATATATTTTATATACATATGTATGTATTTGCACATGTAAATGCCTATATATAGGCATTATATATTTTTATATGATTATATATATTTTTATATCTTATATATATTTTTTCATTATATATAAGCAAATATATTTTTCTATACATATATGTATATATTTGCACATGTACATGTCTATATATATATGGATAATGTATAGGACAATGGTCTCTCTCTCTCTTCTCTCTCTCTCTCTCTCTCTCTCTCTCTCTAGGGCAATGACCTGACAGGTATGATGATAGCCACAAGAAAGGATAGTTCTCCCTCTGCCAATAAAATTTCGAACTGCCGAAAGCAGACTTAAGAGCCATAAGAACACAGCTGTCTGGGACTACTTGATGTTCATCCTTCATTCACAAAGAAGGCCATGACATTAGGTAGGTGATGCCATGACACGCACCTGATTTGGATTTGAGTGAGGAGGGAGCTGTGCTAAGTCACCAATTTTGCTTTCTCCTCCAGAATCATTTGGGTTCAGTGGCTGGATTTGAATCAGGATAACTTGGAGAAGGCTCTGGATGTGAGGTGATCAGGGTTAAGTGACCTGCCCAAGGTCATACAGCTAGTATCAAGAGTCTAAGACTGTATTCAAATTCCTGTCCTGACTCCAAGGCCAGAGCCACTATGCCACCTAGCTGTCTTAGATGCCCTTCACTTAATGTTTGTCCTTCATTATTCACAAAGATCACCACATCAGGGAAGTGAAGAATAACCCTACATTAACTCAGCTGCCCTGGGAGGCCTGGCCACATTAAAGTCCAATACACTCATTAATGTTCAGGGTGGCCAGGCATGGTGGTACATATCTGTCATCCCTCTGCAACCAAGGAGATTGAGGTTGGTGGATCTTTTAAGCTTGGAATTCTGAGATGCAATAGTCAAAGTCATTCAAATATCCACACTATCTGGCATCAGTGAGCACCTAGAAATAGGGTGCTATCAGATATCCTAAGGAAAGCAAACTGTCCCCAGATTGGAAGATGGAGCAGGTCAAAGTTCCCATGCCAACTAGGGTGGGACCTTTCAGCAGCTTGGGTGAGATAAGAAAACCGGTCTCAGAAAAAAAAAAGTCAGTGATAACACTGGAATTTGGAATTTAAATTGTGTTTGCTATTAAAACAGCCACAGTAGAATCAATAGAGAGGGATCTAAGAAGACAGGGGTTTGAGTCCAACTTCGACCCACTTTGGCTGTATGAACTTGAATAAATCATTCACCTCATTATCTTTAGGCAACTCTCTTTAGACTATAAATTATAGAGGACATGCCAATCTGTTATTGATGGAGGGCAGTCTACTTGTATGAAAACACAAATTTGGTAAAAGGACATCCAGGCATATCCATATGTATTTATGCATATCCAAATATATATGTATATCAAATGTGTGTGAAAGAGAACGAAGGAAGAAGATGAAGAGAAGAAAGAGAAAAAGAAAGAGGAGAAAAAGGATGAGAGAAGGAAGAGGAAGAGGAGGGTGAGAAGAAAAAAAAAAGGAGAAAAAGGAGGAAGAGAAGAGAAACCCACACACCTATATATGATACATTTTAGAAAGCTTTTCATCTAAAATGGTTAAACAAAAATGTTCAAGAATTAAAACTCTATTAATCTAGAAAATTCCCATGCATGGAAGAGTTTACTCCTCAGGAGACCTTCTAGCATGGTTCTAATGGATTTTGCAGAAATCTGGTTAAAAAAATCCAAGGTTATGCTTTATATTACTTTAAGTTACTGTCTTGTAAATGAAAGAGGCCAAGGAGAAAGGCCAGGATCTGGGCCTCAGGGGAAAGGGGATTGCCAAGAAAAGCATTTTCCTAAAGCCTGTTTATACGACGAGTTTCCCTGCCATTGACTCTCCTGATCCATAGGGTTTGCCTTCAATGCTAATCTCACACTGAGACGAATTAATTTACTTAAATAAATTGGTCCCCTACAGCTGGGGAATATTACTTTTGGATGAGACTAGGCAGAGAGGAAGGCAAAGACTCAAACCCTGAGAAGTAGGTTAGATAAAACAAAGGTCTCAGAACTTTTATCGCTCACCTCTCTCAGCGAAACATGTCTGCATATGTTACTCCTGCCTTGCAAACAAAAAACAAAAAATATTTTGTCTGCTATATTTACTTCATTTATTTAATTCACCCCTACAAAGATCCTAGATGTATTCAATTTTGAGGTTCCCTGAGATGGCAGCACCAGATCAAATGATTTCAAGGAACTTACACAACCCAGAGGCCACTCCTGTTTTAGAAAATGCAGTGCAACTAGGACAGCTAGGTGTGGGTAGAGCACCAGGCCTGGAGTCAGGAAGATCTGAATTCAGAGATAGCGTCCGACAGTTGTGGGACCCTGGGCAAGTCACTTCATCCTGTTGACCTCAGTTTCCTCATCTGTCAAATGAGCTGGAGAAGGAAATAGTAAAGCCCTCCAGGATCAAGTAGACTTCAAATAGGATCAGGAAAGGTTGGACAAGACTGATCAGCAACAAGGACGATTGAGGTTGGCTAAGGGAATCTGTTCTAACATATGTGTGTGTGTGTGTGTGTGTGTGCACACGTGTGTGTGTGTCTGTCTGTCTGTCTGTGTGTAGCTAAATTGCAAGGCTCCTAAATGTAATATTTTATTTCTTCAGAAATAAAACCTACTTCTTTACTTCTTAGACTAAGAGCATTCTAACTACATACAGTAATCAGGTACAATATGTCACCTAAGACTTTTGCTATGTCCTTATGTCTGTGCTTCCTGTTTCAGTTTGTCCTTCATAGAGAGATTAATTTTCACAGTTAAATTTGTAGTGTTCAGGTATTTATAACAACGCAGCACTAAGCAGTGCTTTCAAGTGACCTTCTTTCTTTATAATTTTCTGGGTGAATTCTATTTAGAGTGACCCTTGTTTTTACCCATTCTGCTAGAATAAGAACAATTAATAATGGTTGTCCTTCATTTTTTTTTGCTTTTTACAAGACAATGGGGTTAAGTGACTTGCCCAAGGTCACACGACAATTGCCCCCCCTACTCCACCCAAGTTCGATCTTCAGGTCCTCCTAATTTCAAGGCCAGTGCTTGTCTACCTTGCCACTCACCTGCTCCACATCTCTAATTTTCAATGTCCTCTATAGAAATGAAAGTGATGATGGGGAAAAATGTTGGAGTGGTCTAGTCTAGGGTTTGAGAGTATGCAGGTAAATTCACAGAAAGATTGACTTGACCCAGAAGTATTAGGGATAAAAAACAATTTATTTATGCATTACTATAGATAGTAAAGTAATAAGAAATCAAGCCGTAATATCGGTTAGGTCTCTTGGGAAAATCTTAGCAAAAGCTAAGAGAAAAAGAAAGTAAAGGCGCCTGTAAGATTATAAGCAGCAAAGAAACAAAGCAAATTAAAGAAGAAAAGTAAGGAGATATATTGAGGTAGATAGATAGATGATAGATAGATAGATAGATAGATAGATGATAGAGATAGAGATAGATAGATAGATAAATAGATGATAGAGATAGAGATAGATAGATAGATAGATAGATAGATAGATAGATAGATAAACAGATAGTAATCTTTATGGGTCAGACATTGTGGTAAGCACTTTACAATTATCTCATCTGATCTTTACAACAATTTTGGGAGATTGATTGTGGTTGGGTGTTTGTTTCTTCATTCCTGAAGAGGACCAAAATGACATCACTATGTTGGGGTCAAGTTATAGTGTGTAGTTGGAAGGCTCAATAGGTGGGATCAGGGGGCAGCTAGGTGGCACAGTGGATAGAGCACTGGCCCTGGAGTCAGGAGGACCTGAGTTCAAATGTGACCTCAGATACTTAATAACTACCTAGATGTGTGACTTTGGGCTAGTCACTTAACCCTAATGCCTTGCCAAAAAAATAACAAGCAAAAAAAAAGCAAAGGTCACTCATGTAAGAAACATGAGCAGTATTTGAAAATATTGGACAGGAAATATTCATTAGAATGGACACACACCAGGCTTTCCTTGGAAGAATATAAGCTCAGAGACCTCCATTTAAGGGGAGAACTTAGCTCAGTCTTTTCATCCCTTCCCATTCCTTCTCTGAATAGTTTCTGATTCCTCCCTTTTCAACTTCTTTTTGGGTTTTATCTTTCCCAACAATAGATTAGAAGCTTCTGGAAGACAAGGATTGTTTTTCTTTTTTTATATTTTTTACCTCCAGGACCTAGCACTGGACTTTTTTTATAGTAGGTATTTAATAAATGTTTATTGATTGATCTGCTCAAAAAGACCCTTTGATGTCTCTCTTTTGCCTCTCAGGCAAAATATAAACTTCTCAACGCAGTAATGAGGGCCCTTCACAACTGTGGTCCCTGAAGAGCGGAGACCCCCCACCTCTGATTTCTCTGTATTCTGTATTTACTTCCTCCAAAGTGAAATCTGCCTGTGGAAGTAAATGTGAAGAGAGTGGGGAGGGACTTAGATAGCTGCATAATCAGGATCATGGAAGAGATGTCAAATCCAGTCTTCACCCCTTACCAACTGTGTGACCTTGGATAAGTCACTTTACCTTTGTTTCCTCGACTCAACAACTTCTGAAGTCCCGTCCAGCCTTAAATCTAGGAAGTAGGATCACAGGGTGGTGTTTCAACTGCTTCGGGCTGAATGGTGGGGATGCAGAATGACCACCAGAGGGTGCTCGTGCTTCAGAAGCACTCAACCACCATCTTTTGGGTCCAGGCAAGTCTTGCCAAGATGGGATTTCTGCCAGTGTGAACTGGTGCCAAAGCTAGGAAAGAAGGGGGAGAAGCACCCCCACAAAGGACCCAGTCTTTCTTTTGGTCAGTGAGTCACAGTGACGGTAAATGCCAAAAGTTACCCACATAATGACTATGCCAGTTCAAAAATGGCAAGAGGTCATGAAGGGCCAAGGCAGGGAATGGGTGTCGCGATGCCCGAGACCTCACCGCCAAGGGTCGCCTCAGCCAAGGGAATGACCTAGGCCAGAACTGCTAGCTGCTCTCTGGGTGGCTCTGGAAGCCTAGTTAGGAAACATCTGGATCTCTTCACCCCTTTGGCAAGACCCACAGGAGAAACTGGGTCAAGTGTGTGTCCTAGTTTGCTGCTAAGATGGGAGGCCACTCAGAGGAAAGGGAAGGGATCCAAAACCATTCGAGTGGCGCCTTTCTGAACATAGATTTTCACCCACCAACACTAGAGTAAAACCTCACCTATTTGGGCGCCACTGATTTGGGAGGAGAGTGGTCAGGATTAGACTGGCAGTCCAGCTACCTCTACTGCTCATTTTGGCAACCACCTCCCGTGGGAAGCCGTTTCCTGCTCTGTCTCGTTGTAATGTTACTCCCAGAATTACTTTATACTTAGATCCTGTGGACCTAGGATCATAGATTTAGAGCTAAAAGGAACTGGGAAGGACAACTCCAACCCTATCATCTTAAGGATGGGGAAACTGAGACCCAAAAAAGTTAAGTGATTCACCCTGGGTTACATGGCTAGGAAGTATCTAGGATAGGATTTGAATCCAGGTCTTCCTGACTCTGAAAGTTCAGGGCACGACCATGTTGCATCCTTTAGTAGACAATAAGTGACTTGAAGGCAAATCTATTTCCTTTTTTTCTTTGTAGTCCCAGTATAATCCCTCAAACAAAGTAAGCCTGTTATTATATAAGAGAATCATCCATTGGGAGCTGAAAGAGCCCTTAAAGAGTTATCTAGTTCAACTCCATCAATTGACAGAAGAAGAAATTGAGACATAAAATGACTAAGATATCATAGGTTTAGAGCTAAAAGGGACCTCAAAGGTCATCCAGTCTCATTTCATAAAAAAGAAACTTGTCATAGATGAGGAAACTGAGGCAGACAGGAGCTACTTGCCCAGAGTCACCCAACTGGTGAGCATCAGATCTAAACTCTGGTCTTCCTTACTCCAGACAAAGCATTCTGTGAACATGGCAGTCCCCATCAAAGTGAGTAGAGCTCTGACCCTCAAGTCAGGAGGATCTGAGTTCAAATCCAGCCTCAGACTCTTACTAGTGGGATGATCTTGGGCAAATCACTTAACCTGATTGTCTCTCTTCCAGGGCTATCTCAAGTTGTCCTGATTCATATTTGGCCACCGGAACCAGATGGCTCCAGAGGAGAAGACACACTATCCCAAGTTGTGTGTGTGTGTGGCGGGGGGGGGGGGGGGGGGGGTTGTGTAGCTGTTTTCAGAGATATTTCTAGGCACTGCAAGTTTTCAATTCTTCCAAGGTTTTATGATCTCAGGAGAGATTTGTACCATTATCTTAGCCTATGTTCTAGTCCGTGAGCAAACCACAAACACACCTTTCTCCCTTGGAATCATGAGGAGAATACCTACTCTGCTAGGAGTGAGAATCCCCCTACTCAAATCCAATTCATATGCTTGTCATGACATTATCTCGCTGATATCATGACCTTCTTCAAAAATGAAGGACAAACAGTGGAAAAGAGAAAAGAAAGGTTTTTGATAACTAAAAAAAATTAAAATAACATTTTAATAAATCAAAAGAAGGATGAATTAGACAAACTGTAAGATCCCTTCAAGCTTGGGATCCTTTGGACCCACCTCATATGACTCTTATGAAGAAAACTTTTTAAATGAGAGTTATTATGGTTCAGAATTTATGATCTCTAGACTAAGCCACAATTTTCCTTTTATAGTTCCTTAAAAATACCTTTATTGCTGTGCTTATCCCCTTGCCAAATTGTACTTTGTCATCAAATCTGGTGTGGTGAATAGAGGGTGAAAGACAACTTCCAGTCAATGAATTATATAAATGAGAGATCAGGGGCAATGTTCAACTTACTTTGGAGAACAGACTTTCAACAGGATCATTTATGTAACAAATGTTAATCACAAGTCATTTTCCTCTCCAGGAAATCAGGTCCCTAAGGGAGCTCTAGGTACCAACTTTAATTAGTCCCATCCCTTTAAGCAATTAATCTAATTTCTTTAAAAATAAACATATGGGGGCAGCTAGGTGGCATAGTGGATAAAGCACTGGCACTAGAGTCAGGAGGACCTAACTTCAAATCTGGCCTTAATTGCTTAGCTGTGTGACCTTGGGCAAGTTACTTAACCCCATTGCCTTAAATAAATAAAATTTAAAAAAAAAGAAAAAATGTGAAAAGCATCTCAAAGTATGATTTAACAAGAGATTAGCATAATAATCCAATGCAATGGATTTTTTTTTAAAAGTTTTGTGGGATGGTTAGGAGGCACACTGGGTAGAGCACTAACCCTGAAGACACTTAATAATTACCTCATCTAACTTCTTTACTTTCAATATTCTACAAAGGACTTCATAGCCTGAGATCCTTGATCTTGGTTCTGACCCTCAAATCAGGAGGATCTGAGTTCAAATCCAGATCAGAATCTTACTAGTGGAGGGCAGCTAGGTGACGCAGTGGATAGAGCATTGGCCCTGGAGTCCGGAGGACCTGAGTTCAAATTCTGCCTCAGATACTTAATAATTACCTTAACTGTGTGGCCTTGGGTAAACCACTTAACCCTATTGCCTTGCACAAACTAAAAAAAGAAAAGAATCTTACTAGCGGGATGATCTTAGGCAAATATGTTGATGGAAATGGGGGGCAGATTCAAGATGGCAGAGGAAAAGCAGTAACTTCTGGAATTTCCCCCAAACTACTCCAAATACCTTTAAATAACGACTCTAACCAAATTCTAGAGAGAGGGACAGAACCCACAAAAAGACTGAGTGAAACAATTTTCTGGTCCAAGACAACTTGGAAGATTCAAGGGAAGTGTGTGTGTGTGGTACCCAGGGTGAGAGAGGGGTGCAAGTGGCACTGAAATAAAACAGTCCCAGAAATCTTGGAACAAACTACTAGGTAACTGGGTCAGTGGCAGTAGTGGCAGTTTCCAGATCTCTCAGCCCAGAGATTGCCAAGGACAATTTGGAAGGTCAGCAGGAGATCTCTGCTGCACCAGGATGAGATTGGAGCTTAGTCCAGCATAGGCATCAGCAGCACAGACCCGACCCCAACAGACTAGGAACAGGCTTCCGGAGCCACTGAGGAAGCAGCCACAGCTGCTTCCAGCCTCTCAGCCCACTGTAAGTAAGGGAATCAGAAGGAGATTTCAGAGGTCTCTGTTAGTACTGAGGCTGCTTTGTCCATACTCAGATCTGGGTCACAGTCTGGGTCCCCGGTCCCAGGAAGAGAACAGAAGCACAGCAGAGCTTATTGTCCCAGCAAAGCGGGGATTCTCCTCATGATTCCAGGGGAGAAAAGCGTATTTGTGGTCCCCTACAGACTAGAGCACAAGCCAAGATAATGGTACAAATCTCTCCTGAGATCATAAGGTCTTGGAAGAATTGAAAACTTGCAGTGCCTAGAAATATCTCTGAAAACAGCTGCACAACAGGTTGTCTTCTCCTCTGGAGCCATCTGGTTCCAGTGCTTCTTCCACCCTGGAAGCAGAACCCCATCTTACTAAAAGGGTTAAAATCAAGTCATAGTCTAGGGAAATGAATAAATAACAGAAGAAAAAAATCTAACTAACCATAGACAATTACTAAGAAGAAGATAACAAAGTCAAAGCTTCTGAATCCAGAGCCTACAAGAAAAATATGAATTGGTCTCAGGTCATGGAGCTCAAAAAGGATTTTGAAAATCAAATAAGGAAGTTAAGAGGAAAAACTGAGAAGAGAAATGAAAGTGATTCAAGGAAAATCACGAAACCTGAGTCAACAGTTTGGTTAAGGAGATACAAAAAAAAAATTGAAGAACATAACATCTTAAAAATCAGACTGGCCCAACTGGGAAAAGAGGTTCAAAAAAGCCAATGAGAAGTATGCCTTAAAAAGCAGGATTGGCCAAATGGAAAATGAGATACAAAAGTTCACTGAAAAAAATGATTCCTTAAAATATAGAATGGAGCAAAAAGAAGTTGATGACTTTGTGAAAAATCAGGAAACAATAAAACAAATCAAAAGAATGAAAAACTAAAAGAAAATGTAAAATATTTCATTAGAAAAACAACTGACCTGGAAAACAGATCCAGGAAAGATAATTTAAGAATCATGGTGGGGGGAGGGGTGCAGTTAAGGTGTTACAGTGGATAGAGTACTAGCCCTGGAGTCAAGAGGACCTGAGTTCAAATCCAGCCTCAGACACTTAATACTTACTTAGCTTTGGCAAAAAAAGTGACTTGGACAATTCACTTTGCAAAAACACTTTGCTTTGCAAAAAACAACAAAACAAAACAAAGTTTTGGACTACTTGAAAACCAGAATCAAAAAAGGGCCTAGACATCATCTGTCAAGACATCATCAAGGAAAACTGCCCTGATATTCTAGAAGTAGATGATAAAAAAGAAATTGAAAGTATCTACCAATCACCTCCTGAAAGAGATCCCAAAATAAAACTGCCAGGAATGTTATAGTCAAATTTCAGAGCTTCCAGGAGAAACAATTATAAGTGGCCAGAAAAAAAAAATCCAATTATCAAGGAGCCACAATCAGGATAATTCACAATTTAGCAGCTTCTACATTAAGAATCTTAAGACTTGGAATATTATATTCCAGAAGGCAAAAGAGCCTTGGTTCTAATCCAAGCCAAGAATCAGCAAAACTGAACATATTCTTTCAGGGAGAAAGATGGAAATTTAATGAAATAGAAGTTCAAACTTTCCTGATGAAATGACCAGAATTGAACAGAAAATTTGATTTTCAAATATGAGACTCAAGTGAACCATAAAAAGGTAAACAGGAAAGGCAAAACATAAAGAACTTAATGATGTTGAACTGTTTATATTCCTGCTTGGGAAAATGATATGGATAACTCTTATAAACTTTCTCATTTATTAGAGTAGCTTTCTACCTCCTTCTGGAGCATATATAGACAAGGTACAGGTAGGAGCTGAATTTTAGGCATAATCTATTAAAAAGCTGAAGTTATTGGGCTCCACTTCTTCCCCAAATATTGACAGTGAATAAAGCTGGATCCCTTGTTTAAAAAAAAAAAAAGATGAAGTTAAAGGATGAGAGAGATATACTAGGAGAAAGGGAATGGGGGAGGTAAAAATGGAGTATGTTATTTCACAAAGATGCAAGAAAAAGTTTTTGCAGTGGAGTGGAAGAGGTGGGGTTAGTGAGGGGAAATAAGTGAGCCTTATTCTCATTGAAATTGGCTCAGAAGGGAATAACATGCACACTCAATTGGGTATCAAAACCTAACTTGCCCTGGAGGAAAGTAGGAGGGGAAAGGGATGGGGGGGGGGGTGCAGGGTAAGGTGCTAGTAGGGAGGGAAGATCGTAGGAGGTAATAGTCAGATGAAAAACACTTTTGAGGAAGGACAGAGTGAAAGGAGAGAGAATAGATGGGGTGGGGCAATAGGAAGGAGAGAAATACAGTTTTTAGTAGTAACTGTAGGGAAAAAATATTGAAACAAATTTCTCTGATTAAAGACCTCATTTCTCAAAAATAGAGAAATGAATCAAATTTATTTTTAAAAAATGTCATTCCCCAATTGATAAATGATCAAAAGGTATGACCAGTTTTCATATGGTTATCAATACTATCCATTTAAATCATTTTTTTTTAATGTCCCAACTCACTAGATAGGAGAAATGTGGGTTGGAACAATTTCAAGGTACTACAGTCTAACTTTCAGATTTGCTAATAGAACAGAAAGAGAAGGTGATAAATATTGGAGGAGATGAGAGAAAATGAGATCAATACATTATTGAAGGAGTTGAGAGATGACTCAACAATTCTGTAGAGCAATTTGGAACAAAGTTCAAAGGGCTATAAAAACCCTGCCTGTTCCTTGAACTAGCAATGTCATGTACAATTCTATATTCCAGAAAAAATGAGAGGAAGGAAAAGGACCCATAGATAAAAGAATGTTTATGGTGGCTCTTTTCTGGCGGCAGGGAGCTGGAGATTGAGGGGATGGATGTTCATCAGTTGGGGGATAGCTGAATAAATTGTGTTATGTGATTATGATGAAATACTGTTTTGTAGTATATGATGATGAACAGATGATGAACAGGATGCTCTCAGTAAAAAAACTTACATGAGCAAATGCAATGGGAAATGTACTGTATGCAAAGTAACAGTAATGTTGTAGGATGATCGGTTGTGAATGACCTACCTTTTCTCAGCAATTCCTGAGACAATGCTGAAAGACTTATGGTAAAGACTTATCCCAAAGACCGAACTGATGGTGTCTGAATAGAAATGGATACATAATTTTTTTAAAACTGTATTTTTCTTGAGATTTCTCTTTTCTTGGGGGGAATGGATATATTTATTCTTACAACATGACTTGTGGTAATGACTACACATTTCTAACCTATATCAAATAACTTGCTTTCTCAGTAAGGGAGGTTGGGGTGGGAGGAAGGGAGAGAATTTGTAATTCAAGGTTTTAAAAGTGAGTACTGAGGGACAGCTAGGTGGTATAGTTGGCAGTAACTAGGTGGCATAGTGGATAGAGCATCGGCCCTGGAGTCAGGAGGACGTGAGTTCAAATTTGACCTCAGTCACTTAATAATTACCAAGTTGTGTGACCTTGGGCAAGTCATTTAACCCCATTGCCTTAAATAAATAAAAAAAATTTTTAAGTATTTAAATTTGGTTCTGCATGTAACCAGGAAGATTAAAATAAAATTTTAAAATGTGTTGATAGCTTGATAAATTTTCAATATCCTTGGGTTCTTTTATAATCCTGTGTATTTTTTAATATTTTAACATATTTCATACATTCCATTTCCATTGCATTTTAGGCATTTAAACTTTCAATGTTTTCTATATTTTCAGTGCCTTCTCTCTGTAGAATATCTCCAATTTACTCCGGATTATTTTTTTTTCATGTTGACTCCCCTACTGGACTATGAACTTCTTGAGAGCAGGAAATGTTCTTGCCTCTCTATGGTCATCATCTAGCACAGTCTAGCACATGGTAGATGGTTAATAAATATTTGGGTAACTAGGTACAACAGTGGATAGAGTTCCAGACTCAAAGTGAGGAAGAGTCATCTTCCTGAGTTCAAATCCCATCTCAGATACATATTCACTTGACCCTTGGTAAATCACTTAATTCTTGTCTGCCTCAATTTTTTCATCTACAAAATGAATATAATAATAGAACCTCCCACAAAGGGTTGTTGTGAGGATCAAATAAGATAATAATGGTAAAGTGATTTACAAACCAAGGCTCTATAAATGATGATGATGAGGAGGAGGACAGCAACATCAATGACAATTTGTTGGGGGCCAGAAGAACTGGGGAGGCTTGAATTCTACCACCCTTATACTCTCACCCAATAGGCACTTTTGTGAATGAGTTACCCTTGTACCAAATAGATTAGTCTGGGACCTAGCTGGGAGTCCTTTGGTCAGGGAGGAACCAACCAGTTATAGGACTTTGGTATGTGAACTTCCAATATACCTTCCCTTGTCTACACACACACACACACACACACACACACACACACACACATACACAGACTCTTTTTCTTTTTCTTTTTTAGATTTTTCAAGGCAATGGGGTTAAGTGGCTTGCCCAAGGCCACACGGCTAGGTAATTACTAAGTGTCTGAGGTCAGATTTGAACTCAGTTACTCCTGACTCCAGGGCTGGTGCTCTATCCACTGTGCCACCTAGCAGCCCTCCACACACTTTTTGCAGATGCTTTTTTCGGTTTGGGGTTGAGGGCTTTTACTCTCCAGGATTGCTTTCCCGATATTGTTGGATGTTTTGATTGTTTGGACTCAGAATCTATAGGCTCTGAATAATCTATTCAATCAGACTCAGAACTGGAACAGAGATACACATACATGAACACATGTGTCAGAGAAAGAGTTCAACTGTAATCCCTGATACACAACCCACAGAAGCAGTTTCACACCACAGAAAGAGAACCGGATTCAAGCCCACCCTCTGATAATATGATGTGGTAATGTGATAGATACTAATTGTCTGCTTTGGGCACCTACTGCCCTAAGCCACTGGGATGCAGATAAGAAAAAAAAATGAGTCTCTGCCCAGAAGGGGTTTACTCTCTAATAGGGGGATATTTAGAAGATTAGTAAACAGGGGGTAGTTTCATAATTTTTTGGTGTTCCAGGGATCTCTCTAAGACTGTCATTTGACCAGAAGCAACCTGAATTGCTATAGGGAATTTTCCCAAGGGAAGTTCCACATTCCAAGGAAATCACAGGTCTAGTCTCTCTCTCTCTCTCTCTCTCTCTCTCTCTCTCTCTCTCTCTCTGTGTCTCTCCATCTCTCTCTCTTTCTCTTTCCCTCTCTTCTTTTCTCTGTCTCTCTGTCTTTCTCTGCTTCTTGCTCTCTCTTTTCTCTTCTCTCTCTCTCTGCCTTTCTCTCCTCTGTCTATCTCTGACTCTGAGTCTCTGCCTCTCACACTGTCTTTCCTCTCTTTTCTCTTCTCTCAATCTCTTCTGAGAGAGGAAGTGAGAGAGGAAGGAAAAAAGAAAGAACAATAAACATTTATAGAGCACCTACTGTGTACTTCTCTCTGCCTCTCTCTTCTCTTTTCTTCTGTCTTTGTCTCTGTCTGACTGTCTCTATCTTTCCATCTCTCTCTTAGCTTTTTTCCTCTCTTTCAACTGAAAACTATATATATTCTAAAAAATACATTTTTTTTTAGTATACTCTTTTTGACTGACCTAAAAAAAGGCCAAACAGCTGCCTAGATACCTGGTTCCAGATGTCAGCCTCCAGTTTGTTTTCTTCCCCTCTGAGCAAGAAGCAGCCTTTAGCCTTGTACCCTGGAGTCAGCCCTCCTCCCTGCCCCCACACCTGATTCTCCTGGGGGCTTTGGGCTCTGCTTTGTTGCATTTAAAAACAAACAAACCTCCAATAAAATCCCTCAAAGACTTGAGGCCGGAAGCTGCCCTCCCTCCCTCCTTCCTTCCCTCCCCCAGACACACCTACCACAGACAGACCCCCCACACTTCCACTTGTAGGCATTTGACCTAAGGCAAACCAGACTTCCTTTCCCAGGCTGCCCTCATTACAGGACTGAGACTTCATCTCTGTTTCAATTCAATAAGCCTCCCTAAGCAGCTAGGGGCAATCTCTTCTCTAAGGACAGATGAGGCTCAGCTAGAAATCATAGCACCTCCCATCTGGAAGACAATTCAGATGGATGCTTAAGAGTCTATTCCATAACTAGAAGAAATTCCCTCTAACATATCCCTAACTGGTGTTTGTCCCCCTTGAGTCTCTCTAGTGATGGGGAGACCAATTTTTGGACAGCTGGGAAGAATGCAATCCCTAAAGTCAGGAAGATTTAACTTCCCAAACCAGATGGGCCTAACAGTCTGATGGAATCATGAGGCTCTACCTCTTAACCCCTTTCCCCTCTGATCACCTTCCTGTCAACTAGCTTCTCCATCATTATCTAAGGAATGGAATGAACCATAGCGAGTCTGATCTTGCCCATCTGGGTAATTAATTCCACTTTGGAGCAAGACTTCCAATGGCAGCAATAGAAGAGACTGGAAGCTGGGAAAAGCAAGTGAAAGAGGAAGGGAAAAAAAAGAAAGAGCAGGGGCGGCTAGGTGGCGCAGTGGATAAAGCACCGGCCCTGGAGTCAGGAGGACCTGGGTTCAAATCCGATCTCAGACACTTACTAATTACCTAGTTGTGTGGAATTGGGCAAGTCACTTAACCCCATTTGCCTTGCAAAAACCTAACAAAACAAAACAATAACAAAAAAAAGAAAGAACAATAAACATTTATAGAGCACCTACTGTGTTCCAGAGGCTGCTAGGTGGATATCCAACTAGACTTGGAGTTGGGAAATGTATTTTCCTGAGTTCAAATCTGACTTCAGACACTTAGTTGCTATATGATCCTTAACCTTGTTTGCCTCAGTTTTCTCATCTGTAAAATGAGCTGGAGAGGAAAATAGTAAACCTCTCCTGTATCTTTTCTAAGAAAAACCCAAATAGAATCATGGAGAGTTAGAAATGACTGAACAATACTGTGTTCCAGAAACTGTGTTCTCTTTAAGAAAAGAGAAAGTATCTCATATCTCTTTGGATGGACAGGGAAAGGGCTTGGTCCCTAGAACAAGTTTCTTCATTCCCCTCCCTCACTTTTCGTTCTATACAAGAATGTCCAATGGAAAGCTATCCCTTCCTTCACCTGGAGAGTATGTGATCTAGGACTGAAGGCAGAAGACCAGAGTTTCTAGTCTCACTCCACCACTTAACATTTGTGGGATTCTGGGCCAGCAAGTCTGATCTGATTTCAGTGACCAGATCTGTAGAATGATCTGTAGAATGAGAGGGGTTGGACTTGGCATTTTCTAAAGAGGTTTTTTCCAGGATTAGGAGCCCATAGGTAGGAGAGCAGCACATGCAACATAGAAAAGGAAAAAATAGAATTCAAAAAAATAACAAAAATAAACCAAAACAAAAAACCAGAAAACCTAATTATAGTGACTAAGCTTGATCTCAAAGAATGAAGCTTTTACAATAATGCAAAGCACTAGAGGCAGCTAGGTGGCGCAGTCGACCCTGGAGTCAGGAGGACCTGAATGCAAATCCGGTCTCAGTCACTTTATAGATATTTGGCCTTGCTTAACTGTCTGACCTTGGGCAAGTTACTTAACCCCATTGCCTTGCAGTGTGTGTGTGTGTGTGTGTGTGTGTGTGTGTGTGTGTGTGTGTGTGTGTGTGTGTGTGTGTGGTGTCAAATTATAACAATTTCTCAAAACTGGTAAAAGATTGGTTTCTTTAGAGACTGGTCAACCTTCACTAAATTCTCGCTAAAGAAATCAATCTTGCCAACTCTATTAAGAAATTAAGACTGTTAGGTATCTCTCCTCTAGTTAATCCCTAATTGTTAATCCTAAAGTCACACAGCTAAGCAAGACATCTGATAGTATTATGCAAGGATGATAGTCTTTGAGGTGCAATTTGGGGCAGAGATATAGTGCAACTGTCATGGTTAGGCCACAAAGCAGATGAATGATTTTCCCTATTCTCTATTTCTACATAAAAATCAACTCTCAGTTGAAAAGGTAGTCATTTCCTTAATGGCCTCCAACTTAAGGTTTAAAGGTAATAATTTATAGAAACAAACTTTAAGACGTCTAATATATTTTCTGTCATTTTATTTTAACCTTGTTTTTAAGGTTTTTAGTGTCTTTGTTGACTCTCTCTCTATATATATATCATGCATATATGCATATATGTTCATATGTGTGTATATTTATTTAGAAATCAAGGTGATGCAAAACCAGAAGAGACCAATAGAAAAGCAATTTTTAAAATATCTGTCAGTTCATCACTAAAACTTAGAGCCAGAACCCCTCAAGTTTCTAGTCCTGGTTTGGGGAATAATGCTCTATGACACTGACCAAATTGCTTCTTCCCCTCTAGGGCCTCAGCTTCCCCATTGCGAAATGAGGGAAATAATGCTTTCTCAGTTTCTCAGAGCCCTTCTACCTCTAATTCCATGACTCTTGTGCTTTCAGTGGTGAGAAAGATTTACAGTCAATCCATAAGCATTTATCAAATAGCATTTATGTTACAAAAAAGAGGCAAAAGACAGTCCCTGCCTTCAGGGAATTCAAAGTCTAATGGGAAAGAGAACAAGCTAATAAATGTTTACAAGCTATGTGCAAGATAAATAGAAAATAATTAAAGGAAAGAAAGCTCAGGTATTAATAGGGATTGAGAAAGGGAATGGATGAGTCACAGAGTTGATCTAAGATCTTGCTCTGTATTTGTCTGCATGGGTTAGAAAACCCAGACTTGGATCTGAGTGATTCCCAGATGCTGAGGCTGGCCGTCCACATAGCAGACCAATGACATTTCAAATTCCATCCTGTCTGGGTCAGAACAGAATAGTAACCATCTTGGTTAGTAGAGAGTGGGAAGCTTCTGCTGCTAAACTCTACTTTCTCTGATGGTATCTTCCCTGTATCATTTTTTTGGTTTTTGGTTTTTGCAAGGCAATGGTGTTGAGTCACTTGCCCAAGGTCACACAACTAAGCAAGTAGTCTGATATTGGATTTGAACTCAGGTCCTCCCATACTTCAGGGCCAGTGCTTTATCTACTATGCCACCTAGTTGTCTCCCCACCCTGTATCATTTTTTTTAGATTTTTTTTCAAGGCAAAGGGGTTAAGTGGCTTGCCCAAGGCCACACAGCTAGGTAATTATGAAGTGTCTGAGGTCGGATCCCTGTATCATTTTTAAAGACATCAGGATAACTCAGTTGGATCCTCAAGTAATACACATGGATATAGGGCATAAGGGACATTCTTCTAAGTAGCAAAAAAAAAAAATAGTTGGGTAAGTCCTTTGCACAATAGGATTGGCCTGGTTTATTTTGGGGACAAGTTTAATAGAAAGATCACTAGATCTGGAAGCAGAGCATGTAAGTGGAAATACATATACAGCTGCTCACTATCTTTGTGATCTTGGCAAGTCAGACCTTCTCTTTGTTATGAGAGCAGATCCTTTGGAGAAGGGGGGGGTCTATGGATGTAGAACATTACATATAATATCAGAGTTTGGGGAGAATGTGTTGATTGGGTTTGCTTGATTTTTTTTTTCCTCCTTCTTCTTAAAAAAATTGTTTGCCCTAAGGAGCAATGCTTTTTTTTAGAGGGGGGGAAATGTAAGCTTTACTATTGATATTGACATATCAAAAAAATGATTTTTGATGAGCAAACATATTTCAGAAAAGCCTGGAAAGACTTACGTGAAGAGATGCCAACCAAAGTGACAGAACCAGAAAAACATTGTACATATTAATAACATGTAACAAGAAACATTATAACATTAATAACAACATTATGTGATGAACAACTATGATAACCTTAACTCTTATCAGTAATTCAGTGTTCAAAGACAATTCTAAAAAACCTGCAATGGAAAATTCCATCTATATCCAGAGAAAGAACTATGGAATCTGAATGTGGATCAAAGCATACTATTTTCACCTTTTTTCCTCCTTGTGTTTTTTTCTTTTTCATTCTGATTCTTCTTTCACAGCTTGACTAGTGTGAAAATATGTGTAACACGATTGACTATACATGTATAGTCTATATCAGATTGCTTGCTATCCCAAGGTGGGGGAAGAAAGGAGGGAGGGAGAAAACGTTACAAAAATGAATGTTGAAAAAATATCTTTATATAATTTTAAAAAAGAAAAGAAAAAATAATTAAAGTTATGAGTTTTTTTTTTTTAATGAGAGGAGGGCCTTGGCCCAGTCTTCTCAAATTCCTCCAGCTGGCAGTGCCTGCTCTCCAAATAGATATTTTGTATTTATTGGTATACATATGTGCTGTTTCCCAACAGAATATAAATTCCTGAAGGCATGAATTTTCATTATTGTCCTTGTATCCCTAGTGTCTAGCACATATCTCCCACATAATTAATATTTCTTGTCATTGTTTGTCCTTTCTCAGCGGACCATGACATCAGGGATGTGATGCCATAACAAGCAAGTGAACTGGATTTAAGTAAGGGAGGGCTGTGCAAATACTCCAGTCTCTAGGGCAGCTAGGTGGTACAATGGATAGATCACTGGCCTTGGAGTCAGGAGGATGGGAGTTTGAATCCAGTCTCAGACACTTGACACATACTAGCTGTGTGACCTTGGGCAAGTCATTTAACCCTAATCACCTTGCATCCAGGGCCATCTCCAGTCGTCCTGATTCATATCTGGCCACTAGACCCAGATGGTTCTAGAGGAGAAAGTGAGGCTGGGGACTTAGCACAGCTCCCCTCGCTCAAATCCAATTCATGTGCTTGTCATGGTCTTCTTTGAGAATGAAGGACAACTGGCCCTGGAGTCAGGAGTACCTGGGTTCAAATCCGGTCTCAGACACTTATTAATTACCTAGCCGTGTGGCCTTGGGCAAGCCACTTAACCCCATTTGCCTCGCAAAAAACCTAAAAAAAAAAAAAAGAGAATGAAGGACAAACATCATCATCATCATCAATAAATACTTTACTATATGATCTCTATGATTCCTTCTAGCCCTGAATCTCTCATTTTTTGAGAGTTTATTTTTTTTGGTGGGGGGAAGCATCATTTCCTCTGAAACTCTCTCCAGCTGTAAAATGTCTTACTTTCACAGCTTCATTCTGGGGCATTGCTGGTTAAAGGGAGTCTGGATGGCTTTCAGCTGCGTGTTTCTGCTGCCAAGGAATCCTCCTTGAACATACAGTAGGAAGCAATCAGATTCCTGCCCACTCTCCCTCTCCATGGTGATCCCACATTCCCTAATCATATGACCACTCACACTTGACCTGCAGTGGAGAATTTCCATTTTGAAAATATTCAGTATTTGCTTGCTTAGGGGTGGAGTTTGGTGGGGAAAAAACCCCATCGTTCTTGGGTATCACAGAAAGAGACTTGGTTTTCTGCCTCTTCCCACTTCTGTCTTCTCTTCCAAGTAAAAAGACTAATCTTGATCTAATAATCTCAGCATAAGGAAACTACAGTTCTCCTTCCACTCAAATCAACTTTTAGACTTTCAAAAAGAATTCATCGGCAGCAAAAGTAGTAAATGTTTGTTGATTGATTGACTGACCTACCTCATGGGGAAACTGGGATTCAAATGAGCTTATGCACTAGGTAAAGTATTTTGTAAACCTTGAAGCCCACAATACATAAATGCAATAGAGTAATACCATTATTTCATTCTACTCATCATTTAGTGGAGTTCAGATAGAAACAATTCAAGGACAAATTGCTTTTCTAATATTATTCTTTTATATTTAATGTTTCACTAATTGATACATAAATGGATGAAATGATAGCTTTTTGTATCTGAACAAAAATATTGGCAGAAAAGGACAAGCTTTATGAGCTCCTTGAAAACATCTTCAGATCCATTCCAGGAGTAGACAGGATTATGGGGGTGATATATCTAGTTTCCCCAGGGCTTTGATTTCCTCTGTAAGTCTCTATATTTTGAAAGTTTTTAATTCCATGTAGTTTGGAGGTTATGAGTATTTACCTGGTAACAACTTTTTTAAAATGTTGATTATTTCCATGACTATAACTTGTTTCGTGCTGCCTCTCTCATTAGACTGTAAATTCCTTGAAAAGTAGGACTGTCTTTATCTCTTTTTGTAATCCCTAGCACTTAATTTGATGCATAGAGCATAATGGTTGCCTAATAAATGTTTATTGCCCGACTGAGTAAATGTACATGGATCATCATTGTTGTTTTTATTACAGAGCTATCCTTCAAAGCCAGATCCCCAAAACCAATCCCTCCCTCCCCCTACTCACTTGGGGGACCACTGGCCATGGAATTCATTAGCCATTTCCTTTGGGGACCCCAAGAAGATCATCAAAAGGTCATCAAATACAATGTTCCTTATTTGGTAAAAGGAGGAACAAGTCTAGAATGATGAAGTGATTTCCTGGAAGGCACCTGAGGAGTGAATGACAGGGCCAAATTTTAATCCCTGATCTTCACATTTCAAATTAAATTCAATAAACATTTATTAAGCATCTTCAATAGGCTAGACATTATGCTAAGTTCTGAGGATACAAAAAGAGGCAAAAAATAATCTCTACCTTCAAGGAGCTTACAATCAAATGGATTTTAGATTTAGTATTTACAAACAAATTTATAAAAATCAAGTCACATATGGCATAAATAGGAAATATTTAAAAGAGGGGAAGCACTGGAATTAGGAGGTGTTAGAGGAAGCATTGTGCAGGAGTTGGGGTTTTAGTTATGACTTAAAGAAAGCCAGGGAAGTAGAATTCGGAGAAAAGAGAGAGCATTCCAAGACATTGCAGATTGCCAGAGAAAAGGCCAAGAACCAGGAGATGGAGGGTCTTGTTTATGGAACATTCAATCCAGTCTTCTTTCGATCACATCACTTAGGAGCTGAACTAAAAAGATAGGTAGATCACAAGAATGGGGAGTCATGTAGGGCAGAGATTCTTTCTTGTCACCATGAGCAGCTTTAACAAGGCCAGATTCCCTACTAGGCAGCTCCCTAGGGTTTCACTGTGGTTCTTTTGAGGAGGTCAGTTTCTCATCCCTATGTATTATGGAAGAGGGAAAAATCTCTATTTTCCAACCAAACATTCTGCTCCATCTTCCTTCTCATGTCAATGTTTAACAAAGTTTTTAGAGGGTGAATTCCTTTTAAGTCTCCTGATTACTTATTTAGAGATGACCTTTGAGAACTGAAGGGGAAAAGCAGACATTTTACAGTAGTAGAATGGTTTTTGTGTAACTTTTTTTCTTCTTCAAGAAAAATTATTTATACCTAATTATCTATAACTAATAATTACACAACTCCTAGGGAGAAAAAGTGCCCCCCCAACCTCCACTGCAACTGTTGTTTCCTATCCTGTGATTCCTCAGGAATGAAGGTGGAGCCCTTTCCAGGAAATTCCACCAAGGCCATTGAAGTATGACCTTAGAATAGATAGAGACTGAAAACTCAGGTCCTAATCGCATTTTCCCAGTAGATCTGGAACAAGTAATTGACATCTCTAGATCTCACTTTCCCCCACACTATGTTAAATGCTAAAAATGCATCTCACTGGGGTGGTATTGGGGAGAAAGGCCATCATTCTCTAGGAAATCTTGGCCAAGTTATCCTAACAACAGCAGCAACAACAACAAACCTTTATAGATTCTTTGATTTCAAAAATACAATAACCTACTTTAATATAGTGTTTATAGTTAACAAGCCTTACTAATACAATTAATTGATTAATTAACTTTGATTAAATAACTTATTTGGGTACAGTGTGAATCCTGGAGCCAGGGGCCTAGATTTGCTCCTGGGTCTGGCCACTAAGCAAATCATGACCTTGGATGAGTCAAAGGATCATAGAATTTAGAGATTATCTAGGGAAGGGATTCCTAACTTTGAGTCTGGGAGATTATAAGGTAAAAAACCATTAAAGCATAGCCAGACTGAAGTGTCTCCAACCTTGCGCATCATCTTGACATACTGAGAATTTAGGCCAAGGAAGAATCTGACAACTCTAGTCCTTATACACTTGGCCCTGGCCCAGCTATGATTCTTTTTTGTAAAATGTAAAATGAGGAGGTTAGATATGATGGTCCCTAAGTCCCCATCTAATTCTAAAGTTCTAAGAGTCCCTCTCTTTGAGTTCTGACATTCTTTTTTTTTTTTAAGGTTTTTTGGGGGGTTTTTTGTTTTTTGTTTTTTTTGCCAGGCAAATGTGGTTAAGTGGCTTGCCCAAGGCCACACAGCTAGGTAATTCTTTTTTCTAAGTTCCATCTCATCTCTTGGATTCTGTGTTCTAAGATCCTTTTTCATCTCTGGCATTCTGTCATCTCTGGCATTCCGTGCTCTCGCTTCTGTTCCATCTCTGGCATTCTATGCTCTATAGTTGTTTTCATCTATGCTATTCTCTGTATTACCACTTTATGTCTTAGGGTTCCTCCCAGCTCCCTCTGACTTTCTATGTTCTAGAAGTCTGGATTCTAAGTTCCTTTCCATCTTTGCCGTCCTATGTTGCAAACTGTTGTTCAATTGTGTTTCAGTCATGCCTGACTCTTCATGACCCTGGTTGGGATTTCTTTAGCAAAGATACTGGAGTAGTTTTGCCATTTCCTTCACCAGCTTATTTTATAGATGAGGAAACTAAGGCAAATAGGCTTAAAGTGACCTACCCAGGGTCACAGAGTTAGGAAATATCTGAATCTGGATTTGAACTCAAGTCCTCCAGATTCCAGAAGACAATTCTGGAATTTGGCATTCTAGCCAGTGTGCCACCTAGCTACCTCGGGATGCCATAAGTTCTGTTCTATTTCTGATATTCTATTTTCTAAGCTCCCTTCCAATTCTGACATTCTCTAACTTACTCTACTATGTTCCCAACTTCCTTCTGTCTCTGTTTTACCAAGGTATGTTCTAATATTTCCGCTACTGCTCTTCCCTCCCAACTCTGAAGGTCCCTCCCAGTTCTGACTTTCCATGAGCCAACTATGTTTCCTTGGTGATCGAATTCTACTCCACCCATTCAGGAAGGGGCCCTGAAATCACTGAAGAGAAAGGGAGCTTTCTTGGAGCCCACCCTCAGGCTTTTGGCTGAAATGATATCTTTGCTTCCTGAAATATTCCAGTGCTGAGTAGGATTTCCTCAGGCCCCATATTCTGGGGGCCCAGCCAGAGGATGTACACAGTAGCATCATTAGTGAGGAATTCACCCTGAGGGAAATGATATGAGTGTGAAATCTACTTGGAAAAATATTTAAACTCACACAAGGGCCTTCCTTCTTTCTGGAAGCATTTGATGTTATCATTTCTCATAAATTAAAGGTTTCACAGATATAGGCAGCTTTACTTAATTCCTACCATCATTATCGCCCTCCTCCCCTTCCTCAAATTGTGTCTGTCCTCTGACATTAATAAGAGATATGCAGAGTTGTGTTAGTAAATATTTAGCAACCAGTTCTGCAGAGGCAATATTTTAAAGTTGAATCATCCTTATTATCATTTTCTCCATCACTTTCTTAAGTTTAGACAATCAAAAAAAACCCAAATAAATAAAGCCCAACAAATCAAGCCTTGGTTTGTAGCATTTATTAATTTCTGTGAAGCAAATGCTCAGACTGAAAATTTAACAATCAGCTCTCCTGAGTCTATAAACTGACTCTAGCACACCCATGTTGCCTTGCGTCTAAGACAGAACAGAAAAATGACAAGGACTTGTCATAATGATAACTACTACCCAGGTCTGAGTATTCATTTTGGGATGAAAGATATTGCTAGAAGCAATCTTAAAAATGCTGTTAAGGATTGTGTAGGCCTGGGTTAGAAAGTGAAGACCTTGGGGACATAGGTGATCATTTAATCACTGCTACTAGTTGGTGTTCAAGAGAAAGACAGAGATAGAAAAAAAATAGAGACAGAGAGGCAGAATCAGAGAGATTCAAAGAAAGTGAAAGAGACCAAGTCAGGTAGCAAACAGCTGTTTTAAAAGAATGAGAGTGATACAGTTTAAAATTTAGTAATAAAATGTCCAAGTCTTTCTTGTCCAGGGTTGAAGTACACCAAATGAAGGCTTGTAAAAGGGAAAAAAAATTGCTTTGGAATTCTGCATATCTCAGCAAAAGGACTTTGAACAGAAAAGAAAGGAAGAAAAGAAAATGACTGCGTATGATCACCAATAAAAGTAACACTAGCTGATATTGATGTAGGACTTTGCAAAATATGTATTTGATTTCCCAAATATGATATCATAAGGTAGCTCTGATATAGTCAGTCAGTCATTTAACTTTCCTACATTTTAATTTCCTCACCTGTCAAATGAAAGAGCTGGACCCAGTGGACTCTAATAAACTTTCCAAATCTAGATTTATGATATCATAATCACTTCCCTTCCCTAAACCTCAGTTTCCTCATCTAAGAAAAATGAAGGGATTGACATAAAGTTCTCAGTCTACATCTTTGATACTGTGTCTCTCTAAATTGCAAAGAGGCAGATTTAAGCTCTGTTAGTCAAAATTCCCCTAGCAGATAGAGGTGTCCTATTTCTGAAGGTGGTGGATTGCCCTTTCTCTAGATTTTTTTTTTTAGCTTTTTGCAAGGCAAACAGGGTTAAGTGGCTTGCCCAAGGCCACACAGCTAGGTAATTATTAAGTGTCTGAGACTGGATTTGAACTCAGGTACTCCTGACTCCAGGGCTGGTGCTTTATCCACTATGCCACCTAGCTGCCCTTCTCTAGATATTTTTAAGCAAAAACTGGATGTTCACTCATCAGATATATTGAAGAAGATTCTTTTTTTTTCTGAAGAAGACATTCTTGATCAGGGATGGATTGGGAGAGAGAGACTGTGATACTAGGGCCCAGCTACTCTTTCTCCTCTTCTCCCTCGGCTTTGTCTCCCTTTTCTTTCTCATTCTCATTATTCTCTTCCTCCTCTTTCCTTTTCCAATAGAAGGAATTTTCCCCAGTAAATCATTTCCTGTAGTGAATACTATTCACCATCTCTCCTACAGTTAACATTGAAATGAAATGATGTAAACACAATTATACATTTACAACTTTTACCAGATTGTTTGCCACCATAGGGAGGGTAATGGAAAATTATGGAACACATAAACTTGCAAATGGATAAATGTTGAAAACTACCTTTGCATGTAAATGGAAAAATAAAAAAATAAAGAAACGAAATGGAGGCTCAGGTTCCAGTTCAATTGGCAGCTTGGAAAACATTCCTATTGGTTGGTCCTGATCTTTCAGACCAAGGTCAGTGAGGTCAGATAAGCATCTAAACTCCAATTTGCTAGTAGAAAAAGCTGCTCAACCACCTGTGGCTGACTACATGAGATGGTTGTTCACATGAGTAATTAAAGATAGGGGATCTGAGATAAGGATGCTGAGGAGAAAGTCTGTATTTTTAATCTGAGAAGAGAGGAGAAGAAAACAAGGCAGTTGTAGTAGCAAGATGTCAATTCTAAACCCAAATAGGACTAAATTAGCATGCAATGTGAAGGGTACATTTCTATCTTGTGTGAATTAGCAACATTATTTCTGAATTAGAAATTATTAGAATTAGCAACATTATTTGTAGATCTGATTCTTCTTTTGAGTTTCTTCCATTAGTGAGTGAATGATAGCAACAGAGGCAGATAGAGAAATGGTCCTGGGAGCAGTATGAGCATCTGACCTTCTTCTGGTGACATTGGGCAAGTCATTTCATGTGGACCTCAGAATTCCCACATCTGTAAAACAAGGGGATTGGCTCTGAGGAGGTCTCCTCCAGCTGGTGGATGTGTGACTGTGACCTAGTGCCCTGAAGGTATTGGACACACTTGTACATACTTGCTGGTCTGAGGGTCACAGATGATTAAATTCATGGTTCTGGAGAGAGTAACTTGGTGGCCTAATTTCTCTCTTATGAGATCCGCACAGAATTTCCAGTTATGAGGGAAGTTAGAGGTCATCTAAAACAGATAACTGTTAGAAAATAAAGTCCTTCCAGACAGGAATTGTTTTATTTGTTATCTTTCTACCCCTGGGCCTAGCTGGTGCTTGTAGATGTATTGATTAATCTGGCCCAATCAAGAATCAATGTGGGTCCCCCCTGGATGGAAGACCTGAATTCTTTTCTTTTTTGGCAAGGCAATCCAGATTAAGTGACTTGCCCAAGTTCACACAGCTAGAAAGCATCAGGTGTTTGAGGCAGGATTTGAACTAGTGCCACCTGTCCACTGTACCACCTAAGCTGCCCCAACACCCGTTTTTCTGAGTCCAGTCTCTGATACCTATTGGCTTTGTGACGCTGGATAAGTCACTCTTTTATCATCTCCTCCCTATACCAATGAAATCAGAGGCTTAGACTCCTTTCCTTCCTTCCGCTAAATAGGGGCATTTTAGAGCTAGGGACAGAATCTATAACTTCATTGATCTAGTGAAATTCTTCTGCTAAATTGGATCATCCCCTTTCTCTGCCATATGGAGTCTTACAGGGTTAGTTACCAAGAGCAGAAGCATCAGAGGCTTGGAGGGGTCAATACTCCCAAAGACAGATCAAAATATAACCTGGAAATATTTAACAAAATAAATGAAAATATAATAAAACATAGATAATATTTTATTTGGTCTTCTATGTCAATATGTGGCTCAGGAATCTTTAAGAACCTACCATTTAGTAGCTCCCATTTCTATTTGAGTTTGATCCCAAAAGCCTGGAGCATTGAGAAATGAAGTGATTTGTTCAGGGTCACACAGTCAATGTGTGTGCCAGATGGAAGACTTGAACCTAGAATTTCCTGACTTCAAGGCCTGTATTCATTATTAAGTTGTTCAGCCAATTCAACTCTTTGTGACCCATTTGAGGTTTTTTAGGTAAAGATACTGAAGGGATTTGTCATTTCTGACAACTGAATTAAATAGGATGAAGGGTCACACAGCTAGAAGTGTCTGAGGCTAGATTTGAACTCACAGACTTCCAGCACTCTATCCATTGTGCCACCAAGTTACCTCCTTTAGAATCTTTAGTGTTGGGAGCCAGGGTCTCTAAGCTGTTTGACACAGTCCCAGCAAGAAGACTCAAGGCAGTCACACTGCCTGATGGAACAACATTTCCTTCTTCAATATATATATATATATATATATATATATATATATATATATATATGTATATGTATATGGATTTCATGCATACCAATATTTATATATTTATTATTGATTACGATATTTACTCACCCTAACACTGGAATGACTATAAAGGAAGGATTTCAGAAAAATTCCTTGAATAAAACAGATTGTAAAAACTCTGTCTAAATTTAACAGGACTGCCTCTCCCTGAGGCATACAAAAGGCTTCAACATTATGAAATCTCTGGAAAACCCAACACTGGGAATTCCAAGGAGATGCCAGAATATATACAGGGAAAACAGATATGAGATGGGTCAGATAGAATTCCAGGGAAATTAATAGTTTTCCCCCCCCCCCCCTTACCACACACAGGAATATATGAAAAAGATGGTGAGAAAATAGTTAGTACAGGTGACCGATATGTGAACTCCAGCAGCCTTAGTTTCATGGGAAAGAATAAAAAAGTCACAGAAACTGTGGCTTCTGCCAACAAGGCCAGAAAGAAAAATTGGTTATTGTAAGAGTTAACGGATGGGTGGACAAGCATAAAGACCCTCACTACAGACTGTTAAGGAAGTGTATCTAAAAACATTACTTACACAAAAAATATAAAAAACTTTCCATTAAAAGAATTGCTTAATTAGTAACTTTAAGTGAATTAACAATTATACAATGTAGTAATAAATATGGTAATAGACAGGTTAAGGTCATCATGGTCTGAGTAGGGATAAGAAATCAATTAACTATATGATTATTACTTAAACTTGTAATCACATGATTAAAACTTATAACCATATGAACTATATGATTGATGATGAAAATTGTACATTCTTGTAACCAAGGAAATGATCTCAGCTTGCTTGCTTGAAACATACATGATTCTGAAACTATAAAAATAAATTCAAGCAGCTGACAGTCAGTCAACCTGCTCCTGCCTTTACCCACTTGTTGACTCAACTCATTTCACCGACTCTATCCCTCCTGTCAGGTTCCAAGAGCCCTGCGGAGGCTGGATCCCCGCACTCTAGCCTTCTTCAAAAGTCAATTCAAGGGGTGACTAGATGGCACAGTGGATAGAATACTGGCCTATAGTCAGGAGGACCTGAATTCAAATCCAACCTCAGACACTTAATAATTACTTATCTGTGTGACCTTGGGCAAGTCACTTAACCCCATTCCTTGCAAAAAAAAAAAAAAGTCAATTCAAATACTTTCTCCTCCATGAAACCTTTCCTGGGATGCCCTGGGATCTATATTCTGTCCTCAAATCACTTGGCATTTATTTTGAATTTAGTCTCTATTCACATAGTATAAACTTGTATCTCTACCTCCCATAAGACCCTGAGGCAGAATCTTCATTATTTATCCCTAGTCATTGTCAGCATTTAATGGATATTCATTGCTTGAATAACTGATTGCTAGGTGTCTAGAAACAAGTCACTTACCTTCCCAACCCTTCATTTTCCTCATCTGTAAAAATGAGGCCTGAATAGTCATCATATTAGAGTTGGAAGGGACCTAATAGCTATCTGATTCAGCCCCTTCATTTTGCAGCTAAAGGAACTAATAGGCTGTATCTTTGGTAGATGGGGATGTGTTTGTCCTTAATTCTTGGGAAAAGACTATGACATCAGGATGGTGACGCCCTGACAAGCAAGTGAACTGGCTTTGAATGAGGAGGTGCTGTGCCAAGTCGTCAGCCTCACCTTCTCCTCCAGAGCTGCCTAGGTCCAGTGGCTTGACATGGATCAAGATAACTGGAGATGACTCTGGATGTGAGGCAATCATTAAGTGACTTAACCAATACCACACAGCTAATAAGTATTTGAGGCAGGATTTGAACTCAGTTCCTCCTGACTTCAAAGTCAGTGCTCTATCCACTGCACAATCTAGCTGTGCTCCTAATGTCATTTGGGCAATAAGTAGCAGTCGGCCCTTGAATCAAGGTCCTTTGACTACAAATCTGCACCAGGCTGACATGATTTCCACTACTTACCCTGACCGGTTGTAGGGGACGGGAGCACCAATTGTGTGCCAGACACCATTACAAATATCTCATCTGATGGAGATTCCTAGTGAGGAAAGTGTCTTGTGAAACTTTAAGCACTACTTAAATGTGAGCTAATTAAGAGGTGACAGAGGGGTGGCTAGGTGGTAAAGTGGATAGAGCACCGGCCCTGGAGTCAGGAGTACCCGGGTTCAAATCCGACCCCAGACACTTAATAATGACCTAGCTGTGTGATTCTGGGCAAGTCACTTAACCCCATTGCCTTGCAAAAAACAACAACAAAAAAAAAGGTGATGGAGAGTGTCCAGAAGGAGAAAATGAGAGCCACAGCCCACTTCAGTAACACTTTGAGGGGACTTCCTCTTGAGCCAGTATCCTGGAAATGTTCCTGTGGAGGTGTGCCAACCTGCTGAATGGGGAGCCCATGCCAAACCTCAGAGTCTGGACCCCTGCCAAAAGGGCTTAGTGGCATAGCTACTGTTATGTCTAAGGGAATGGACACCTTCTTGAGTTCCAGTATGGGTCCTGATTTAAGGTATTAGGATTAAAGGATCATGGACTGAGAAATAGAAGTGATCTTAGAGGTTTTAATGGTTTGAGTTTTTTTTTAATGTCACAAACTCTTTTGGCAATTTGTTAAAACCTATGGGTCCCTCCTCAGAATAAGGTTTTAAAAATGCTTAACTTGAAATATATTTACATTTTATATTAAGCAGCTGGGGTACAGAGGATAGAGCACCGACCCTGGAGCTAGGAAGATCCGAGTTCAAATCAGACCTCAGGCACTTGATATCTACCAGTTGTATGATCCTGGACGAGTCACTTAACCCTGACTGTCTCCAGGGCCATTCAGGGCCATCTCCAGGTGTCCTGTTTCATCACTGGCCACTGGACTCAGAAGACTGGAGGAGAAAGTGAGGCTTTGCACAGCATCCCCTTACTCGAATCCAATTCATATGCATGTCATAGCATCCCTCACGTCATAGTCTTCTTTGAAAATAAAGGACAAAAACAGCATTTTACTTTACAAAGGAAAATGATTATATTGAAATACAATTATCATTATTTTTTTTTTAAATGAGTTCATGGATCAAAGTTCAGAATTCTTGCCTGGGCCTTTTTTTTTTTTTTTTTTTTTTTTAGTTTTTGCAAGGCAATGGGGTTAAGTGGCTTGCCCAAGGCCACACAGCTAGGTCATTATTCAGTGTCTGAGGCTGGATTTGAACTCAGATACTCCTGACTCCAGGGCCGGTGCTCTATCCACTGTGCCACCTAGCCGCCCCAGTCTGGGCCATTTTAAAGAAGAAATTGAGAATTAGAAAAGAGAAAAAGACTTGGATAGGATGCTTGCTTTACTTGGAGTCAGGAAGACCTGTGTTCAAATCTCACCTCAGACATTCACTTCCTGTGTAATGACCCAGGGTAATTCCCTGGGTGACTGAAGAGAAGTATCCAGCCTGAGGAATCCCAGAGGATAATAATAATAAAAAATGTCTAAAGTTTGCAAAATGTTTTACACATATTATTTCTTTTGATTCTGATGACAGCAAAGGTAAATACAATAATCCTTCCCATTTTACGATGCAAAGGCTGAGATTTAGAAAAGCTAAGTGACTTGTCCAAGGTCCTACAGCACTTAGGTGTCTGAAGTCAGAGTTGATGTCAAGTTTTTCCCGACTACACCTAGGTCACCTAGCCTTCTAAGTGTATCTTCTTTATTCACCAGAAGAGATTTCAAAATGTCACCCAAAACGTGTAACAGAGGATTGGCCAATGAGGAACCTAGTCCTGGCAGCATGTCTATTTGGTGGGTCTGCTTTCTGGAAGTGCCTGAGGACATAAAACCAAAGTTCTTTCATTCATAGCTCACCCAAGAATTCTTTGCTGGTTTCCCAACTTTTTAAAGCAAAAAGAGATTCAAATTGGCCAGAATCGAGGGTCCTACTGACTGGACTGTTTGCTCTTTTCTATGATTAGACAAAATGCTGTGGGTTCTAGGTAGAAATAGTCCACCCTTATGTATCTGAAGTAGAGAACTAGGTCCCTCATTATGAGTCACTTCAGAAACAGGTGCTCCCAGGACTTGAACCCTCATCGGTCAAAGAAAAATACAATCTTGACAAATATCTTCACAAAAATAAGCATGAAGGTAGAGACTATGAAAGGGAATATGGCAGTTCATAAAAGATGGGAAGAATTTAAAACATGGAAATCATAGAATCAAGGAGCTATAAAACTGGGGAATTTGGATGGACATGGGCTGTCTATCTTGACCATCTGGTCACAGGAATTAAAAACAATCCCAGAAAGAAAAGGATTCAGCAGAGAAAGACTAGAATGAGCAGGAGCTCAGGTTTTAAGAGGACATTATACTGATCTCATCAGGAATGGATAGGGAAGTGTAGCAAGATCAATATGTTATGGAGGCTGCAGCCTCAAATGAGCCAATGCTTAAAGAAGAAACAACTATAACCAATGAAAGGAGCTTTTGAAAGAGCTGGTTTTGGTATGAAAATGAATGAAGGAGGAGCTGGATCACAGTCTAAAGAAAAAAGGCTTAGTACAAACAGACAAAAGAGAGTGGGCAGAGTGACTCAGCTCATAATTTGCTTCTGAATTCTTCAGCATGGGAAGAGTGGAACAAACAAAAGGAAAACGAAATGGCAGACTAAGATGGGTGAAGCTTTATAGTGAGAGAGCAACTGACTCTTTTTTTTTAAGAAAGATTTTATTTATTTTGAGTTTTACAATTTTCCCCCTATTCTTGTTCCCCCCCCCCCACTCCCCTCAGAAGGCATTTGGTTAGTCTTTACATTGATCTCCGTTGAATGGGATGAGAGAGAACTATCATATCCTTAAGGAAGAAAAATAAAGTGTAAGAGGCAGCAAAATTACAGAGTAAGATAATGGGTTTTTTTTTTTTCTAAATTGAAGGTAATAGTCTTTGTTCACACTACACAGTTCTTTCTCTGGATACAGAAGGTATTCTCCATCGCAGATACCCCAGACTTGTACCTGATTGTTGCACTGATGGAATGAACAAGTCCATCAAGGTTGATCATCACCCCCATGTTGCTGTTAGGGTGTACAGTGTTCTTCTGGTTTGGTTCTGCTCATCTCACTCAGCATCAGTTCATGCAAATCCCTCCAGGCTTCCCTGAATTCCCATCCCCCCTGGTTTCTAATAGAACAGTAGTGTTTCATGACATACATATACCACAGTTTGCTAAGCCATTCCCAATTAAAGGACATCCACTTGATTTCCAATTCTTTGCCACCACAAACAGGGCTGCTATGAATATTTTTGTACAAGTGATGTTTTTACCCTTTTTCATAATCTTTTCAGGGTATAGACCCAGCAGTGGTATTGCTGGATCAAAGGGTAAGCACATTTTTGTTGCCCTTTGGGCAAAATTCCCAATGCAGCTGGCTATTTTCAATGAGTTCAAACCTCCTGGGTGAAGTTCCCAAGGTGCTGCAGACATTTGAGGATAGAATTCCAGTATTATTTCTAGAGATCACAAGTCTTAGCACTGGAAGGAACTTTTATCATGTCAAAGTCAAAAAATTATCTTCAACAACTAAACAAATATATATTGTATTAGGTGGTAAGGCTGTAAAGACAGAAAAAAAACCCAGTTCCTCTCCTCAAAGAGTTTTCTCTTTTCTACTGAAGGTCACCACACACACACAGACAGACACACACACACACACACACACACACACACACACACACACACACACACAAAACAGACACACATAAATTGTATACAGTGAAAAAAATTTTTTAAAAATTTAAAAATTGTATACAGTGTATTACAAAGTAATTTCAAGAGGGAGAGAGCATTAATGGGGGGAAATCATGGAGAAGTTGGCTTTTCTAGAGAAGGTTTCTCTAGGGAAGTGAAGGGTAGTACATACCCTAGAGCTCCTCTCTCAATCCCCTGACACAGGGAGGTAAAGTCCCCTAAACTCAGTGGCTATGTATGCCCTAAGAATATGGAAATAGTCCAAAAGGGGATTTTTTTTTCCTATTGTTTTAACTCATGAGCCCCCACTGGTGTGCTTCCCCTACAAATTATCAATTAATATCAATGGTTCAGCCAGAAAATTAGCTTTTAGAAAGAAATATTTAACTAAGGAGGTAGAAGCAGGAAAAGTTGCTAGAAAGCATTCCCTCAAAAGATGTTCAGGAGAAACATCCATGCCCTTTGACCCACAGATTCTTTCTTCAAGACAAATATTCCCTGGAAGTTAAAGTCAGAAAGATGGCCTATCCATCCAAATATTCATAGTAGTACTTCATGTAGTAGCATCTGTCCCTTAATGTCTATGACTTCCCTCTGTCTAGATCTTATTTGTAGAGAGTTGCTTGCATATTGTCTCCTCATTAGACTGTGAGTTCCTTGAGAGAAGGGACTGATTTGGTTTTTGCCTTTGTTTCTCCAGCACTTGGCAACAGTACCTGGTTAATAATAATAATAATGATAATAACTCATTAATATAATGATTCCTTTGAAGCAGGCACTTTGTAATAATCATCTCATTTGATCTCCACAATAACCCTGGGATGGAAGTGTCATTATTATCCCCATTTTACATATTGAAAAACTGAGACAAACTGAAGTATATGGGTATTAGTTTTGCAGGCAGCTTTCCTCTCCCCTTTTAAACACTTTGTTTTAAGAAATTGTTCACTAGGGGTGGCTAGGTGGTGCAGTGGATAAAGCACTGGCCCTGGAGTCAGGAGTACCTGGGTTCAAATCTGGCTTCAGACCTTGGGCAAGCCACTTAACCCCATTTGCCTTGCAAAAACCTAAAAAAAAAAAAAGTAGTGTTTTAGACAAATGTACATTTGACATTTGAATGATATGACCAGCCCATCAGAGTTGTGCTCACTGCATTAGAGTTTGAATGCTAGGCAGTTCAGTGTCTGGTACCTTATCTTGCCATGTGACCAGAATCTATCCTAAGACAATTCAAATGTAAGCAATTCAGTGTTCTGGCATAGTGCTGGCATATAATAGGCATATAACAATGAAGTCAGCAAAATGACTTAGTGGAACTGCAGTTTGGTAGGCAATCTAATACCTCTTCTCTTCCATACTTTGCTTTGGAGCCTCCCAAACACTGAGCTAACTCAAACAATGTATCATCATCCATATGTACACCTCTGGAAAGTATACTGTCAAGACAAATGAATTTATTCACAGCATTTAATATTTCTCCATTTGCTATAACCAATGATTTCACATATGTATAGTGAGCTGTTGGCTGGGAGAGAGCCTGTGTTTTCTTGGTATTCATTTTTAGGCCAAAATGAATGTAAATAGCAGAGAATTGACCCATATTTTGCTACATTTCAGTCTCAGAGGTTACACTGAATGCACCATCTTCTGTGAACAAAAAGTCATGCACCAACTTTTCTCCCACTTTAGTCTTATCTTGTAGCCTTTTCGAGTTAGATAATTTACCATCAGTTCAGCAGCTGACCTTGAGGCCATTTTTGTCCAGACTGAGACAGAAAATATCATGCCAAAAAGCATGGGAGCAAAAGACCCACATGTACAAAAATATACATAGTAGTTCCACATGTGGTGCCAAAGAATTGTAAATTGAGGGGATGTCCATCAATTGAGAAATCACTGAGCAAGTTGTAGTACATGAAAGTAATGGAATATTATTGATTAATAAGAAATGATGAATTGCAGAAAAAACCTGGGAAGACTTACTGAACTGAAGCTGAATGAAATGAGCAGAACCAGGAATAAGAGAACATTGTGTACATTAAGAGCAACATTGTGAGATGATCAACTGGGACACATTTGACCCTTCTCAGCAATATAGTGATGAAAGACAATTCTAAAAGTCTTGTGATGGAAAATATTATCCATATCCAGAAAAATAACTATGGAGTCTGAATTTTCACTTAATTTTTTTTTATTTCTTGTGGTTTTCCCTTTTATTCTGAGTTTTCCTTCACAATACAAGTAATATGGAAATGTGTATAACATAAATTTAAAAAAAAAAGCATGGGAGCAAGCACATAACTTTCATTCCATTAGTGACTGGAAAAGAATGAGAGCATTGTTCATTAACCAGACATGGGGAAACAGAAACTTGCATACAATATAATACTGATGGATTTTTCTGGGCTACCAAATTTTGCTATATTTTTTCCTAAGCCTTCATCACTGGAATGTGACTGGGATGTGGGTTATTCAGAGAAGATAGCACCTCTGTTATGAGGGTTGCTAAACCTTTTTCTGGGCTGCTTTCCACCTTTGGTATCCATCTGATTCACTCAACTCTCACCTGTGAGTCCAAAAAACAGTATGTGGCTATTTCACATATTTTGGCAGACAGGTTAAGCCAGGTTGAGAGTAATTAAGGAATCTCAAGCCTGTTGATGAGATAGAGGTGGGTCTCCCCCCAAGTATGTGAAGACTTCTTCTGGTGGAATAGGTAGATGAGAATAATTTGCCAAGAAGGAGGCTGAAGCAAGTGCCATGGGGCACGTAAAGCTAGGTCAAATATCAAAAATCCCAGTCATTCACTGCATTTTGAGTTGTCACCAGTCATATTGATTTTTGTACTACTATTGGTCAGTGATAGCTCTGGAAGAGAGAGAGGTTGACAATTTATTGCCAATCAGAAGACATTACCAACCTTAATGAAGAAAAATTTAAGAAAATAACAGATAATTTGGATGAGGTTGGGTCTGAGGGCAAAGCATTAGAACAAGATGGTAAGGGAGTCTCAAGGCCACATTAGATAAGGAAGCGGTATCAATGATGAAACTCACAAAACTACTAAATGCTGTGGAACCAGATTAAAACATAATTGGGAAATGTTTAACAAAATAAAAATACAAGATGGATCATAGAGGGTAGTTTCGAGCCCATCCTTGTAGTTTAATGCATAGAAAATAGGATCTAGAGTCAGAGACCTGGGGACAAGTCCATATGTGGCCTATAGGGTTCTATTTTAATTGGATACTGTTGATGTATAAAGTGTTTGATGGTCAGAGATATTTATCATGGAAAGGCAAAGACTAAGGGAGACAAGATGGCTTTCTTTCAAGGTCTGAAGATCTGTCTTAGAGAGAAAGAAGCTTTTTTCTGTGTTGTTCCAGAATTATGGAGGAAAGGTGCAGAGCAGCAAATTATTGATTTAATTGAAAACATGAGAAATGGCTATTTTGGGGGATAGAGAGTTGCCTGTTCCTGGAGATAATATGCAAAAGATTCCTGTGTTTGGGTTTTTTTGCAAGGCAAATGGAGTTAAGTGGCTTGCCCAAGGCCATACAGTTAGGTAATTATTAAGTGTTTGAGGCCGGATTTGAACTCAGGCACTCCTGACTCCAGGGCTGGTGGTCTATCCACTATGCCACCTAGCCACCCCAAGATTCCTTTCTTTGAATAAGAAGTTGGAATAGATAATTACTGAAGGTGTCATAGGAAAGCTCTGGAAGAAACCTTAGAGCATGAGTGTCCAACCTTTTATGTCTTCTGGTCCACTACACTAAAAAAAAAAAACTTATCAAGGGAATCATATAGTATTTACATATGATTACACTACAATTCATATTACCAATGAGTATAATAATAAAAATGTAATAATGCTATATGAATGGACTTTGAGGTCCATTCACCTGCCTAAGAAATTTATTCATACCCTTAGTCTTCCTTTGGATGAGTAAACTGAGGCCCAGAAATGGTAAATGCACAGAATCAAGATTAACATACAGCTCTGACACTCTTTCTTAGCTGCTTCTATACTTCCACCTCACACTAAGATAGACTGAACCACAAACAAATTTAAGATCTAAGGATTGGGGGTGGTTAGGTGACACAGTGGGTAGAGCACCGGCCCTGGAGTCAGGAGGACCTGAGTTCAAATCCGGCCACAGACACTTAATAATTAACTAGTTGTGTGGCCTTGGGAAAGTCACTTAACCCCATTGCCTTGCAAAAAACCCAAAACAACAACAACAATGACATATGGATAAAAATTCAGAGCTGGAAGAACCCTGGAATCTAGTCCAATTCCTTAAGGTTACAGAGGTTAAGTAATTTACCCAAGTTCATAAAAGTAGAAAAGATTCAGGACTTGTCCCCAGATTCCTGACTCCAGATCCTGTATTCTATGCATTAAACTGCAAGGATGGGCTTGACACTATCCCCATTTTATCTATGGAGAACTTCAAGTGATGACATTTTTGATTGAGTCAATATGAACTGAGTGCAAGCCAGGTCTGTAGACCTCTTTGAGTAATCAAAGTCTCCAGGTGAGAGAGTGGGGTATTCTTGAGCAAGTAATAAATGTGTTTGTGTATAAATATATATATATATATATATATATATATATATATATACACATGTGTATATAAGTTACATATTTATTCATACATCCATGTAAACATACACACATAACGTACCCAGGTTTTGAGTTGTGCACTCACACATATTCACATACACACAAATATACAGTTTTACAAAACTGAGCAAAGAGATCTGAGAATCTGTATTTGAGAAGTTGGAGCAAATTTGATATTTTCAACACCTTTGAGGAGCAATGACAAGACTGAGCAATGATAAACAACGAAGATATTGAGTAGAGTCCTTGACTCTACAGGCATCTAGGAATAGAGGAAGACCCCAGACAGGACATCCCAAGAAGAAGTTGGCTCTTTTCTCACTTTCTTCTCTCAATGACGCTTTATTCATAGACACTATAATATAATCTGCTGTTTAATTCCCCAAAGGTTCCCAGTACACTGTATTTTGCCTCAACCACAACGAGTCTAGGATTAACTAGAAATGGCTATAAATGTAAGACTAGGCAGAGAGCTCAACCTCTGTCTAAATATTAAGACTTTTTCCTAAAAGTGAGATCAGGAATTATGACTGACTCTTTAGAACTTTTCATCTGAAATAATCTTCCTAAAGCTGAAGAAGAGGGAACCAAATGGAGTTTAAAGGTCATTATATTGCTCAAGGTTTAAAACAAACTTATTGTAACAATCCTAAAAATGCACCAAAAAAAAAAATCCTCAAACAAATGGGAAATAAAGCCTATATTAAACATATTGTGCTAAGTACTGGAAAGACAAATACAAGTTCACACTTAAGAAAAATTCTTACTATCTAAACTATCCAGACAGAAGCTGAGCTCTCTGTCTAGCTCATGTTTGTTGTTTCCATGACACTATCTATCCCTCTCATCGTCTGCCACCTCTTTCTCCTTTTGCCTTCAATCATTCCCAACATCAGAATCTTTTCCAATGAGTCCTGTCTTCTCATCATGTATTTAAGCTTCATATTCAGTTTTTGACCTTCCCAATGAATAGTCTGAATTAAGTAGTAACTGATTTTATCTCTTTGCTGTCCAAGAGACTCAAAAAGTCCTCTCCAACACCACAATACAGCTTTCCTTATATCTCTACTCTTACAACCATCATTGATCCAAGAAAAACTATAACTTTGACTATACAAACCTTTGACCCATAATTTTGGCATCTATGTATATATATATATATATATATACATATATATGTATATATATATATATATATATATAAAGTATATATATACTTTATATATATATACTTTATTTTAAGTCAATGGGGAAGTGATTTACCCAAGGTCACACAGATGGCAATTATTGAGTGTCTGAGGTCGCATTTGAACCCAGGTCCTCCTGACTCCAGGATCAGTGCTCCATCCACTGTGCCACCTAGCTGCCCTGGGCATTCTTGAAAATAGAGGCTTACAGTACAAATGAAAAGATCAAACACATATATGCAATAACACCTATACCAACTTGAGAGAAATGACAAAGAACTGGCCCCCATTTTTTTATCTAATAGCATTTGATTTTTTCCCAAATATATATAAAGAGAATTTTCAACATTCATTTTTTTAATTAAAGATTTTTATTTTGAGTTTTACAATTTTCCCCCTAATCTTACTTCCCTCCCCCACCACCCACAGAAGGCAATTTGTCAGTCTTTACACACTGATTCCATGATATACGTTGATCCAAATTGGGTGTATTGAGAGAGAAATCATATCCTTAAGGAAGAAACATAAAGTATAAGAGATAGCAAGATCAGACAATAAGATACCAGGTTTTTTTCCCTAATTTAAAGGTCTTTGTTCAAACCCCATGGTTGTTTCTCTGGATACAGATGGCATCCTCCATTGCAGAGAGCCCCAAATTATCCCTGATTGTTGCACTGATGGAATGAGCAAGTCCATCAAGGTTGATCATCACCCCCATGCTGCTATTAGGGTGTACAGTGTTTTTCTGGTTCTGCTCATCTCACTCAGCATCAGTTCATGCAAATCCCTCCAGGCTTCCCTGAATTCCCATCCCTCCTGGTTTCTAATAGAACAATAGTTCAACATTCATTTTTTTTTTTAGTTTTTTGCAAGGCAATGGGGTTAAGTGGCTTGCCCAAGGCCACACAGCTAGGTCATTATTAAGTGTCTGAGACCGGATTTGAACCCAGGTCCTCCTGACTCCAGGGCCGGTGCTTTATCCACTGTGCCATCTAGCCGCCCCCTAACATTCATTTTTGGAAAGATTTTGAGTTCCAAATTTTTCTACCTACCTACCTCCCTCCCCTCCCCCTCTCTAGGATGGCAAGCAATTTAATATAGATTATATATATATATATATATCCAATGAAAATATATTTTCATTAGTCATGATGTGAAAGAAGAAAGAGAATAAAAGGATAATATTGAGAAAATAGCAAAAGAAGTAAAAATAGGCACTAATCTACATTTAGATGCCATCAATCCCTTTACTGGCTGTGGATAACATTTTCCCTCATGAATCTTTTGGAATAGTCTTGGATCATTATGTGGCTGAGAAGAGCTAAGTCAATCATAGATCATTGAGTAATATTGCTGCTACTATGTATAAAGTTCTCCTGTTTCTGCTCACTTCACTCAGCATCAGCTCATGTAAGTCTTTCCAGGTTTTTATGAAATCTATTTGCTCATCATTTCTTAAAGAACAATAGTATTCCATTACATTCATATACCACACTTGTTCAATCATTCCCCAATCGATGGGTATGCACTCAAATTCCCAATTTTTTGTCATCATAAAAAAGGTATTACTGAGGGGCAGCTAGGTGGCACAGTGGATAAAGCACAGGCCCTGGAGTCAGGAGGACCTGGGTTCAAATCCGGTCTCAGACACTTAATAATGACCTAGCTGTGTGGCCTTGGGCAAGCCACTTAACCCCATTTGCCTTGCAAAAACCTAAAAAAAAAAAGGTATTACTGGATCAAAGGGTATGCACAGTTTCATTGCCCTTTGGTCAATGGTTCCAAATTTCTCTCCAGAATGGTTGGATCAGTTCACAATTTTACTAACAAAGCATTAGTGCCCCAATTTTCCCACATCTCCATAATTTATCATTTTCCTTTTCAGTAATATTAGCCAATCTAGTTGTTTTAATTTGCATTTCTCTTTTCATAAGACTGAAAATAATTTTAATTTCTTCATCTGAAAACTTCCTATTTATATTCTTTTTTTGTTTGTTTTTGAAAGGCAATGGGGTTAAGTGACTTACCCAAGGTCAGTAATTATTAAGTGTCTGAGGTCAGATTTGAATTTAGGTCATCCTGACTCCAAGGTCAGTGATCTATCCACTGTGCCACCTTTCTGCCCCTTCCTGTTCATGTTGACCTTTTATCAATTGGGGAATGACTTATTTTCTTATAAATTTGGCTCAGTTCTCTAAATAGTTGAGAAATGAGGTCTTTGTCAGAGATACTTACTGTAAAAATTATCTTCCAGTTTTCTTTTTACTTCTAATCTTTATTGCATTGATTTTGTTTGTGTAAAAACTTATATAATGAAAATTATCCATTTTGCATTTTATCATGCTCTCTTTTTTTATTTAGTCATAAATTCTTCCCTTCTTCATGGATCCAATAGATAAACTGTTACTTGTTCTCCTAATTTGCTTATGGTATACCCTATATGTCTAAATGGTGTTTCCATTTTGCTTTTACCTTGGCATATGATGAGAGATGGTGTCTATACCTAGCTCCTGCCATTCTATTTTTCAAACAGTTTTTGTCAAATAGTGAGTTCTTATCCCTGAAACTGGAGTTTTTAGTTTTATCAAAGAGTAGTAGGTTACTATAATAATTTACTACAGTGTCTTATATGTTTAATCTTTTCCACTGACTCACTTCTCTATTTCTTGGCCAGGATCAAATAGTTTTGATGAAAGTCATTCTCTAACATTGTTTTAGATCTGGTACAACTAGGCCATCTTCCTTTGTATTTTTTTTATTAATTACCTTAATAGTCTTGGTCTTTTGTCCTTCCAGATGAATTTTGTTCTTACTTTTCTAATTCTATAAAATAATTTTTTGGTGGTTTGATTGGCATGGCCCTGAATAAGTAAATTAACTGAATTGTTATTGTCATTTTTATTCCATTAGCTCAACCTACTCATGACTTTATGTGTAAAAAATGTTTTGCAATTGTATTCATGTGGTTCCCAGGAATTACCCTTAATCAATCAAAAAAAGTCTCTATAACATATCTCAGAGTTTGATATGTAGACAAAATTTACAGTTTCCCTCCTTGGCTCATATTCAAAGGGTGTGGAAGAAAATTTATTAATGGGGGAAGTTCTAGAGTTGAAGGAATCCCTAGATTTTTTTTTTTGTCCCAGGGTAAAGTTTCTAAAGTGAAAGGAAAACCACAAAGAAACACAAAGGTTGTGTGGGTTTTCTTGAATATTAACTACAAACATAATTACAGTGTTGAGTTAATACTTTTTCCTTCTTCCATTGCAGATGCATCGCATATCATTGCATCATTGAGGCTTGCTCAACTACTAATAAAGTAGCAGAAAGGTCAAATGCCTCTCTTTTGGGTCTGACACATTTTAAGTTTTCAGAAGAGGTAGGAAGTTGCCCTACTACAGAGAGGCCACTTATGTCCTTCCTAGGTCAAGGTTTTGGCCAAAGACTGTACCTGGTCTTGCAGAGCCCAGAGCAGATACAGTAAGATCAGATTTCTCATTGTTCTTTATTATTCTTCTTTTCCCTCTATCTCTGATTACAGAAATTTCCAGGTTCTACTGATGATTTTTCAAACTACTAAGGAAGAAATTATGGGGATGGAAGACATGGAAACAAGCACCAACATTCACTCTTTTTATTTTCTTTCTATCCAATAAGATTAAGAAGATTCCAGGTTTATAGGATCATAAATTTCTAAAATGAAATCTTGCCCTCTTAGTAATATATAAAGTTATTAGGTGGTGTAATGGATAGAGGACTGGGCTTTGAACCAGGAAGATCTGTGTTCAAATCCAGCCACAGACACTTACTAGTTGTATGTCCCTGGGCAAGTCACCTAACCTGTTTGGCTCAGTCCCTCAACTGAGGGGAACATAGTAGAGAAAAAAATGGCAAACCATTCCAGTATCTTTGCAAAAAAAAAAAATCCCAAGGAGAAAAGTTTGAGTCACAACCAAATGACCAAATAACAGAATGTACAATGCATTATGTAAACTGACCAGTACAATAGAAATACCAAATCAGATGTACAAAGCATGTTAAACAAGGCAAATATTGTCCCCTCTAGGAACAAATTCTAAAGATCCAGGTCATCATGTCTCATACCATTCCTCTCTGCCCAGCCAACTCTGATGTTCTGGGCCATATCTCCATCACAAATAAGTTCCGGATACTCTGGTGTTAAGTCAGGGATGACAGGAGGAGGTCAAAGGGTGAGGAGAGGAAAACCAAGGATTACATCCTGGTCCAGGGTAGTGGGCAGTGTACCTGGTGGGTTTTGTATAATTCTAGCCAAGCATATTTGCTGATTACACCTAAATTTTTACCATTATTTAATTCACTGACTTGATAGTTTATTATATAAGGTGATGAAAAAGTTGCTTCTGGTAATTTTTTTTATTGATGGTCTGTCCTGAGGGTCCACATATGTTGTTTAAGGACACATATGTTATTTACTAAACCATACCATGCAAATGCTTCCCTTGTTAATGAAAAAATATATTACCAAAAAACAAAATAGATCTTCAACTTAGCAGGACTACATTTTAGTCACAACAGATTGTGGAGGTTTGAAACAAAATGGAGTCAGTTCTACTAAGGTAGCAAATATCTTAGTATACTCTACCTTCTTTGGCCACTAATTTTCCTTACAGTCAAATAGAGGACATTTCTATCACTTACGATTAAAGCAAATAGTATAGGTAAGCCATCAACATCACAATAAATATTAGAGTACCCCTGAATAGATCTTTAATAATAATGGTAGTCCCAATGGCAGATTTTCTCAGTTGTCCCAAGATTTCTCAGAAGTCCTTTATAGGTTGAGGAGATGGACGTTACATGATCCCTTAATTTCTTCCCATTGTTTCTGATGTCCTAATAGAGGACATCTATTGGTCTAACAATCATATCATTTATAATCCATCTTTTGTGTTGCAAATACAGCCGAAATCTTTAATCACCTGTATCACCTCTTAGTGATGCTTTAACATCATTTTAGTAAGGTTTTAGTTGCATGTCAGTCAAATCAATAGGCTATATATCCTTTATCTTCAATGAAGTGTCTAAGAAGGAAGGGGTGTGGATGCCCCTTTCTGCTTGCAAGTCAGGGTGTATGAGTAGTGATCCCCATTCTCATAGCAGCAACATTTTATATCAGTGTACATCTTCCTTGTCCTTTGAGAGATTTAATGTGTTGGCGCTATCACACATTGTTTGTGAGGGCACAGTTGGCATGAGGTCCTCTGAGAATTCTACGCTGTCACCATTTTATACACTCCAACTCATCATAATGTCTGCACTATGAAGACTAGGTCTTTAGTCTTATCAGAGGCCAGGGAAAATCTGGTGCCATTGCCATAGATCCCTGCTGTGACTGCCCTTGTGTCTTCAGCCAGAGTTTCTTTTTTTGTTTGTTTTTTTGGTTTTTTTGCAAGGCAATGGGGTTAAGTGGCTTGCCCAAGGCCACACAGCTAGGTCATTATTAAGTGTCTGAGGCTGGACTCTAACTCAGGTACTCCTGGCTCCAAGGCCAGTGCTCTATTCACTGTGCCACCTAGCCACCCCCCAGACAGTTTCAATAATCATTGCTGCACTTTGTTCTCCCAGGCCATCTCCATTATCTGGTGAGATCTTTACTAGTGATAGATAATAAGAATCTGTTAATAAAGGAAACATTAGCAGGTTCTCTAGTTAGAATGACTCTTACTGGAGCAGCTAGATGGTGTAGTGGATAGACCACTGGCCCTGGAGTCAGGAGGACCTGGGTTCAAATCCAGACTCAGATACTAATTACCTGTGTGATCTTGGGCAAGTCATTTAACCCCACTGCCTTGCAAAAATAAATATATTAATTAAAAAAAAAAAAAGAATGACTCTTACCTTCTCATTCAATACCAAAATGGTGGTTGTCTGTGATTGTAGACTCCTACATCTTCCAGTATCAGGAAAGCCTCAATGGAACTGATTTGAATTTTGTTACCTTGGGTATGGTGTCCAGAGGGTTGGTTCAATATCAAATTTATCGCCAGTGATGGTGTTGACTCAGCTACAGTTTTGAATGTCCTTATTAGGGCTGCATTGATCATCCTAGGGGGCTCAGGATAGTTAGGTTCACACTGAAGATGTCATTCATTGCTTCTTGTATCCTATCCTAGTAAGTCAGCCTTGAATGAGACTTTTTTTTCTTTTTAATTTTTGTAACCACATAGCTAAGTATTAAATATCTGAACTTGGATTTGAACTCAGGTCAACTCATGAGCCTCTATCCCCTGTACCACCTAGCTACCCTGAGGAGGCTTCCTAAAAGGCATAGTCATATGCGATGGTTCCTGTTGGTTCGTTCAACTCCAGTATCTAAAAATCCAATGATCAATAGCTTTCTTTTGCCTTCCCAGGTAGATCTCGATCTGGGTTTATTCTAACTACACTAGTCCAACTCCCTCACCCTTTTACAGAAGAGGAATCAGAGAGCTCAGAGAGGTTAGTGACTTTCCCAAGGTCATACAGATAAGCAGAAGTAGCAAATTCAAAATTTGAACTAGGTCCTGAAACTCCTTGAGTTTGAAAAATCTGTCCTTTACAACCAAATTGTGGCACAAGAAGGTGATGGAATATCAATTAATCAGCAATTATTAAACTCCTCCAGGTCAAGTAAGTGCAAAGTTCTAGAGATAAAATAGTCTTAATAGGGTCTATCATGGTGTTACACCATCACCAAAAATGAAGAACTCAGGCAAGAATATGATCTGATGCCACATCAATGGAGTAGAGCCATGAAAACAACACACAGCGACCACTGAGACGTGCAGAGAAAAAGCAAAACTGGTAACTTAATACTTAATGTACAGTTATAATCACCAATCCTGGCTAGAAAAGAGCTGAGGCAATGTCTCTTCTTTCCTTGTCTCTCTCACTCATTTTCTTTCTGTTCTTATTTGTCTCTTATTCTATGTCTCCCTCTTATTCTGTCTTTCTTTCCTCTCATTCAGTTTCTCTGTCTCTTGTTCTGTTACTCTTAAAAATCTGTTACCATGGGATAGTTTACTAGGTATGGAAGAAGAAAGGACTATAATTGGAAATGTGACAGAAAAAGACAGAAAGAATCAAAGTACTTGTTCAATTCCTCATTCCTTCTATCAAATGAGTTCAATAGCTTCTTCCCAATTCCTGCCTGCAAACAAGCTTGGGTCCTTTAAACTCACATTAGACCCCGCCATCCTCAACCACTTCCTTTTTTTTTTTAAACTTCAAACTCCTAGGAAGAATTTCAACTACCCCCACTGTTTCTTCTCACTCCCTTCTTTTTTTTTCCTCACTCCCTTCTTAACCTCTTGCAATCTGGCTTTTAAGCCCCGGTTTGACTGGGGCCACTGTCTCCCAGGCTTCCAACTCTTAAATGCTGAATTCAAAGACTTTCTTAGTCATCATGCTTGGACCTTTCTGCGCCTTTGATTCTTTTGCCCACCCCTGGCCCTTTCTTGGATCCTTAAGACACTACTTGATCTTTGCCATTCCTTCTCAGTCCCCTTCACTGGATCATCCAGTTCCTATTTTCATAGTGGCCTGGAGTTCTCACAGTGGCCTCTTCTTTCCCCACATGGGCCTCTTGGCAGGTCTCATTCGCTTTCATAGGATAGGTTCAAGCATCATCTTTACAGATACCTCCCTAATCCCCCTATAATCTCAACATGAATTCTAATTGTATACCTCAATTTCCTGCAGTTACCATTTTCCTGGATGTCCTATGGGCATCAAAAGAAAAAATACAAAATACCATTCCCTCTGAAGTCAGACCTGAGACACATTATGTTTGTGATTTTAAACAAGTCTTTGACCCTCCCTAGGTTTCAGGTTGCTTGTCTTCGGAAGTGGAAAACATTTGAGAGGTGATCTCATGTTCAAAACAAGTCACCATCTTCCCTCCTCCTCCAAACTCCCTCAGTGGCATCCATACCTCAATTATTCCCTCTCCTTCCAGCCCCTCCCCACCAATCCAATCAATTAAGACAACTATTTTTCCCCATTTTTTGCATGTCTTTCTCTACATTCAAATAGTCCTAGTCCAGGCCCACACACACTAGACAAACATAAAATATATATCTTGGTGTATAGTAGGTATGTGTTTATACATAAATTATTAGTTGCTTCATCCACAAGACGTTGACAATTGGTTTTTTCCCCTTGTCAACCACCCAAACTTCCTCTTCTTTGTCCCACCAAGCCCAATCCCACACCAACCATGGATGACTTCGTGGCCACCATCTTTGCCTCATATAGTTAAAAAAGGATCATAAATTTAAGCTCCAATAATAGGTCAGTTTTATCATAAAAAGATGATCTGGCTGGCAAAAATAGGTTTCTCCACATTCACATGTAGATACATGCAAAGAATTTCTGATTTGGAAAGTAAGCTCTCCTTGAGAGACTATAGCTAAGGTAGGAACACAATTTGCTTCAGAGGAATTTAGAAACTGAGGAAGTATATTCAACATAGTTTAAGTATTGGCAAGATTTCCAGAATTGGAGACTCCCAACAATCTTTTCCTTTACTGGTCCATTAGAACAGGTTTCCAAATTAAAATTAAATCCCCAATTAGTTGGTCATTCTCTTCAGCTGATTGTCCCTTGCACTAACCCTTCTTACAGAATAAAGCCAAGTGGGTTGGAGGTCAGTCCCTCTTGGGTTTCCCTCCCTCAACGCCCAACATGTCCATAGAGTCCTTATAGACAGATGCTCTCAAGAAGGATGAATCAAGCTCTGAAATCTCCAAAGTGATATAAAAAACTCTGCATATAATGAGTCATTTAAAACAATGTGCAGAGTTTTGATAAACCATTTATTAAATTTCTCAAAATGACATCACAACTTTAAATATCACCTAAAATTAAAACCAGTGGCTGAAAATTCCCCAGAGAACTCCTTTTGTTTACTCCTAAATTTCAGGTTTCTTAGCCATTTCTCATGAATACCCAGTCTGTTAGCACATTAATTCCTCTTTTGCATAGCATACTAACTGTACTTCCTCTTTTGTTGTACTTTTATCAACATGGTAACAGGTTTCCATCAACTTCAACATGGTCATTCCAATTTAAATTTTCAATATTCAAGACCAATAGAATCGAATGTAAACAGGCTACCTGTTCCATGAATTTTCCATGTGTTACATTTTAAGGTACAAATCATGAATGAGGCTGATAGAGCTATGAGGGTTAATGGTAAAAAGAACTCAGAGAAAGAGAGGTATTTTGTACAAGTCTTTAATAAAAATATATAATCAGGCATTTTATGTAATGCATACATTTTTAGTATCTGCAGGTACAGATAAATAACAGAAGGCAAAAGCAAACATGTTGCTTCTCTTTGGCAATTCACCAATATCACCCCCTGAAGAAATAATATGGCAGTCAGAAACAAAAAACACTTAAAAAAAACACAAAAATGTCCCATTACTACAGAAAAAAAAACAGGAAGCAATAATACAGTAGATGGATTTTCCAAACCAATTAAAACACTTTAGACCGTTGGGGTTTGCTCTCCAAAATAAGGCCTGCAGCTGCATTTAGACAAGAAAATGAGCTGTTTGCCAGTTATTAATACCATCACATTCAAACTTCACCTCTCAGACGCCAATCCTAAGGAAACAAAATTCTTTTCCTCCACAAAAATTATTTCATTTGCAGGTCAGGAGCTCACCACTCCCCCAGCCCCAAATAAACCAATACTTATCTGTCCGAGGCAATTTGCCTTTCTTCAGTCTCTACTGACCATCCAAACTCAAAAGTTCCAGAATAGAAATTCCTTTCACTTTACAGCAAAGATAACTACTGTGAGCGCTACTGAAGCAATATATACAAAACTCAAAAAAGAAAAAACAATACACTTGACAGCTAATAGTTTATGTTTAAGTATGTACATTTCTTTCACAGTTAAGAGCTAAAAAACCCTTTCAGTTTGATATCTTCAGAACCAGTCTATAAATAACATTGTAGAAGCTCCACCTGAAAATGAAGTACAAGACAGTATCTAATTGAAACAAGTCTCTGAGCCTGGAACCCCAGTTGTGAAGTCTGTGAAGGGTGAAGAGTGAGAAGTAGAGTCTGTCCTTCCCCATTGTGGGAGTTCTTTTACATCTGGTAGCAAAGAAACTCCAGCAGCTTGGGTGGGACTGGCAGCGCCAGGACTTCCCAGGTGGGCATCACTCTCCGAATGGACATGCGACACAGATGCTGCAGACTTGGGACTTCCTTTGGAGTGGGCCAAAAATACACACTGCCATCACTGGTCCTGGAGAAGAGCAAGCACAGGACATTGGGTCAGTGTTCTGAGGATGGGGGTGCAGGGGCTGGTGGGTGGTCCCAGGAAAGCCACCCAGGGAGGGGCGGGCAACACTCACCCTGCAGCTAAAACGCTGCCATCAGTGGAGAAGGCGCAGCACAGACCATTGCTCAAAGTTGCCACCTGGACAGGGCAATCCTCGCCGATCCTCCAGAACCTCACCATCCTGGACAAAGGGAGATAGGCTAAGGGGCTTGTACACACACTGTCTGAAGGTCACAGCAACATTTAAAAAGACCCAAGAAAACAAATCGTGCCCCAAGACCAGAAATTACAAATCTAAAAGTGGCAAGTATTTTTTTTTTTAACGCTGCAGGCCAAAGTCCCAGGAAGGAGCTGGCTCTCTGCTTCCCAAGCACCTGCCCAGCCCTCTCATCTGAAGGACTGTAACCTCGTGCAATTTAACATAAAGTCTTTCTAGCTAGTCTTTGATCAGTGGCATTCAGTAAAACAATGGTGCTGGTTTCCCAGGAGATCACAGAGTATAACAACAATCTGGACGGCTGGGCCACAGCCCAGTGAAGAAAAAAAAACAAGAATTTACTTTAAATAGTTGAGAAGAATGAGGCGAAAACTAAAGTCGGCCTGATCTTGGTCATACTTACTTGTCATCAGCCAGAGTGGCAACATGCAGCCCATCATGGCTAAAAGACAAAGCTCGCACCCATCCATCATTGGCGCCTCCAGCAAAGATGGGCGTGGGAGGGGGAAACAGGTGCCTGCAGACAAAGAGTCCTTGAGGGGATAAGTCACTCCAAAATCTCTTTCCCACCAAATCCCCAGTAAAATGGAATTTCCCATTTGTTGCTGAAAACAAATAAAAGGTCTGGGAGCAGGGGAGACTGAAAAAAACACTGCTGCTACCTGGATACTGCTTTTGTCTATCCTGCTCTCAACATTTGAAGCCTGACTTCCTCCTAACATGCCAATAACAAAGACCTCATCTGCAAGGAGCACACTGTCCAGAGGGAGACTTAAGACCAGACAGTAAACCAAGGGCTCCATCAAACCATTATCTTTTAGGTCAGAGCACATTTCTGTACTTGGTCCCCTAAAAAAATAATTCCAGTCACTTTCAAAATGAACCAACAAGCACTTATCAAACTAAGCACTGAATTTCTAAAATTTAAACAGACTGGCCAGATGAGGCAATTCATGTACCACCTACCCAAATTCCATCAGAATCGATCCAATATGTGGATCCCAGATATACACTCGAGTATCATGAGATGCAGTAGCCAGTAATGCTCCATCAGGAGAGAACTCACAAGCTACAACATCATTGTGATGTCCTTCTAGTTTCCGTATCATGGTGTAGTTATCCATGTTCCAAAGGAAAACCTGAAATAAAAAAACAAATGTTATAGCTTCCTTCAGATACACAGATGACAAAAATCACATCTTATCTAAAACTGCTAAATTTATTTAGAATTATATTAAATTAAGCAGTATAAATTACAAGTAATTAAAAATATGCTCAGTGTCATAGTCAGGTAGATTAAAAATCAGTTTTAAAGTTAATTAAAGCAGACATGCAAATTCTATATCAAAAGTGTCTGTTAAATGTTAATTATAAAATAAGCCTAAATATAAAGGCAATATAATTTAACCACAAAGTTATACTGAATTCCATTTATTTATAGATATGTATTTTATATAAAAAAACTAGTTAACTAAATTTGACAACAAAGTGTTAAGTTCTACAATTCCCCCTTCTTATTTTTTTCCAGAAAACTACCAAAATTAAAAAAAATATATACAGACAGAAAATGTAAGGTTAACAAATTGTTACTCCTTTGGCATCTCCCTTTGAGATACATCACTTGTTTACAATAGGCTTGGATCACCAACGTGAGCCTAGGAAGAGAAACAGATACTGCAAGCAAAAAGAATTTTCTTGGGCAAACAATAAGGATGTTCAACCATGTTATACAAATTAAAGTGCCTCTATTTTAGGAAAATAATAAAAATCACAACATTTCTGTGGCATGAGATTAATAACCCTTCTATTTCTTTTAAACTTTTATCTATTAATCAATGAAATTTACAGAACTAAAAAATTACTATTTCAATGTCAGTATATGTAGCATTTTGGATTACAAAACTACAGCTTTTAGACTGTGCAGAAGACCTTTTAAATATCATCTTAAATAATATTTTAGTCAAATGTAATAAGCAAAGCCTTTAACTCTCCAGGCTTCTATTTATAAACTCCTCTTGGAGTTAGTAGCCCCTTTTTGTAAGCTCGTTCACATTTTCTGCACAGATTCGATATTAATATTGGTATTTCAAACAAATGAAAACAAGCACAAATTTTAAACTGAACCAAAGACTAAGGTAGATCGAGCACCTTATTCTAATCCAAAAATAACAGAGAAACCCTAGGAAAGCCAGTTCTGTTACATTACACTGGTTTTCACTATTAGGACCCCCATGTTCCATTAGACTGGAAGACCAATTTACTTGGAGGAGGTCAGTGGGTTTCACTGCAAGGAAATGAAAAATAAAGACAAAAAAGAAAGAGAGAGAAGCAGAAAGTGGACGCCGACCAGCACCTGCGTACGTACAGTACCCCTTGCAGTCGAATGCAAGGCTACTTCACCGTCCTATGGCAAAGGTCGCCCCCAGCCCGGTAGCCAGAGATGCCACTCTGCCCAGCTGGCACCATTGTGCGCCTGTGTGCGAGTGGTGCCAGCTTAACCTCAATCACACCAATATTGCTGCCACCACCTGTGACAGGGAAAGCAAGAAGCTTATGGAAAACACACAGCCTAAAACAGCAATGTCAACATCTGATCTCTCTCTAAGATTTTAAAAGACTAAACTACATATTCTGTTGGAAACTTGCAACATTGGCCACTCCCGTTTTTACCAGTCTTGGCTTACTTCCTCCGGCCTCCCAGCCCAGCCAGCTCCAGCCCACTCCCTGGCTTGTCATTAGCCTCCTCTTCCTCCTCCATCCCTGGAGTCTGCCCCAGCTGAGGGCTGGCCAGGGGAGTCCCTAAGGGAACTCTCTCCAAGGAAGCGCACCTTTATCCCTTTACCCAAACTGCTTCCAAATACGCTAGGCAGGCCAGATGAGAGATATCAGAAGCCAGCTATTCTTCCCCCTATTTTTATTCACAACTTTTAATTTTTTATAAGTCCAGGACCAGCTGAGATTCACATTAAAAAAAAAATAGCACACTGGACGAGAAATAGAACAGAGAAGAAAATCATTAGCCAAGTCTTATTTGAACTAGCTCTCTTCTAAATAACACAGTAACTTTCTCCATTTTTACAATGAACATCTAAATACAAAGACCTCCTCCCCAGGCCTCCCTCTTGCCCCAGATAGTTTACAGAACAGCCTCAGCTGCAAATCAGTGCAAGTTCTCAATTCACAATTATCTCCACTGGCTTATTCCATTTCTTTCATGCAACTTTTTCCTCATTGTAAAACATTAAGATAGTCATGACACCGAGCACAGGCTTGATGGGTTACTAAGATTTCAAGTGATTGTGCAGACATTGAGATAATCAATTCACAAGTCCATGTCCAAGAACTGTGATACCTACTGCTTTACTGGCTCCAACTGAACACAGCATGGCAGAGTCCGGGGAGAAGGAGCAGCTGTAAACCCAATTCTGGTGTCCCCTCAAGACCTTCATCATGTTTCCTGAACAAAAAGAGCTGAGTTAGCCACCAGAGCCCTTCAACCAGCAACAAGAGCAAGGTCCCTGAAGCTCAGGAGGATTTGCCCTGTGCTCCCCCTCAGCACTGGTGACCCATCTCCCTTTCACTCAAAGTCCACTCTAGGGAGAGGGATTCTTCTCTACTGAGTTTAAAGGAATCAAGGGCAGATCCTCTGGTTCCAGGATTTCATTATCACTGGTCAGTGGGACCTATAGGAATTTTACTGAAACGGACCCTGGTCTTCCCCTTCCCCTCATCCCCACAACCTAAATCAAGAGATCTTCTTCCTTAAGAATATCTGTCCAGAGACAAAGGCAGCTATTGCCAAGGTACATGTGAATGCAAAAATAAGGACAAATGTCTCTCCCAAGATTTTGTGCTTGTGAGAATCCCATGTGAAGTTCCCACAATTTTAAGGGACAATGTGGTGTTAGAAACTTGGCTGGGAATCTTTCACCTGAGGCAGGAGCACAGGTGAGTCTTCCCCTAAGGGTGCTGGGCAGCAGAAGATGGGGGCAAACTGGTACCACCTAAGCCCAGCTCTGGAGGTATCACAGGGCAGTCCTCAACTCTGTACAGGAGGCCTTCCCTTGGCTCTAGTGCTGTCCTCTTCAGCACTTCCTACTGAGCATCCTGATTCACACTTATTTATATATTGTCTCTTTTATTAAACTGAAAGATGCAGGAGGGTGGAGACTGACTTGAGTTGTTTTGTTTTGTTCTATCTCTGGTCCTTGGCAAGATTTATTAATTGACTAACTCAAATACTAGAGATGGGGGCAGAGAAGACCTAAACATCTGAACTCTCTCAGGAATTACCTGCATCTTAATTGACCAGATGCACACTGCTGTGTACTCTGGGTATTTTCAAGATTTTATTAAGTTCTACTATTGGTTTTGAAATGAATCCAGACTCCGTGGTCTGGATCCTGGTTCCAAATTGAGTCATCAGAGTCGAATTAGTTGGTTTTGTGTAGGTCCTTACTGAAAATTCCAAGAATGAAACAAACTACTGGATTATATACAGCTTTCTCTGAAACAAATGGACCATGGGCTACATTCTTGAAGATGAAGACAAATGAAATTAATGTTCTTTGCCACTCATTAGCAACTAGATGGGTTTTTCTCAACCTCAGTAAGGAAGGTGCTGGTTCACTCACCATCATCCTTCAGGTCCCACACTCGAAGAGTTTTGTCTCTTGAAGCTGATACTAGAATCAGGCTTCCATCTGGAGCAAAAGTTAAATCTCTGACCACTTCTGTATGATCCATTAGGGTAAGGAGAAGTTTTCCTAAAAAGAAACCAAAACACAAAAAATGTGATTAACATATTAAGATTATTTTTCAAATCACATTTATTATTTTCCCCAAAGAGGAAATCTGCTAAAAGCATAAGGATAAAAATTAATTTTATGATCAGCATTTTAAGTTCTGAGTGAGCAAAAATAGTTTTTTGACACCCTCCTATCAGTGTATTAACTAGGCTGGGTTTTGTGGGGTTTTTTTTCTGAAGAGTCTTCATTTATAAACCAATTAGGTCCTGCACCACTTTTTCCTTTCAGATGAGATCTAAGTAGATTAAAAACAAGAATTTTTGAAAAAACAGAAAACAAAACACTGATTCAATTTGTGGAACTAAAGATAAACTGGAAAGTTTGCTAATATAAATTTCCAATTACTCAAAACATGTTTACCCCATACATTTAAAAGGAAAAGAAAATATGAGAGAATGGATCCAAAGCTATTTCAAGTGACTCTGGATAAGTCATCCATCCTCTTGGGCACTGACAGTTAGCAAAGACTGCAATCTTCTCAGGAGGCCTTGCTCTTCAGGATCTGAGTCCCACCCCTCCCTCCACCCAATGGTAGTTTCTTCTACCTAATGAAATCACCAGTCTATTACAACCTCCCTGCCTTTGCCCAGCCCCAACAAAAATTTCAAACCTAAAAAGATCCAAATATTTCCATATGTATATCATTTGGTTTTTTTCAAAGACACAAAAACTTATCTAGGGCAAAGCTATCACTTTGTTCTCATCTAAAAGGAAAACTTGAGAATTGTTTTCCTGAATCATAATTGCTAATGCTTTAAATAAGCTAAAAAATTCAGCTTCTCAACCTAGTATGTTAAAAACTTCATCTTAAATTATCACCTAAAACTTTCAAAGGTTAATGACCGATGAAACCAGGAGGCTTGGCTTGAAAACTTCAATGTTATCCAATCACTAGCAACCTGCCTATTTGGAACAGAAAATCTAAATTACTAGTTGGGAAGAAATAATTAACTAACAAGGTCCCCCAAATGCCCTCTCTTCATCCTTCCAATGATGTTTAATTAAAGAGTAACTAAACATATGGGCTAAAGAATAAAACTGCAACAGCACTAAAAATGTTGAATAACAATTGGGCGAAAACTGATCTCCAGTAGCTCAATTCGAAGAGAAATCTGGTGAACATCAGTTCTTCCTGAACAACAGAACCAATAAGACTGCCTGGACACACTGCCTTTAAACATCCTCCGACCCTTCACCAGGCACCTCCCCATGAGCGGCTGCTCCTTGGGGAGGGTGGCGTACCTGTGTAAACATCCCATATTTTGATGCGTCCATTGCTTAAGCCAGTGGCCAGGAGCAACTGGTCCTGACCAAATTTGAACCGGTGCCATTCTATGTTCACACAACGACTCTGTTTTTCAGGGACAGAGGATCCAAAGGCGAGGCTCCACACAAGGTCCCCACAGTCTATGACGTGCTCACAAGGCTTATTCTTGGAAACGCCATCACTGTTTTGTCTCAAAAGTCTTGAATTACTTGAATTAGTGACGTTCTTGGTGCCATGCAAGAGGCTTGAAAAACAAGAAAGAAAAGGAAAACACACGGGACTTATTCTGGATTCAAGGGCACCAGGGACAAGAATGACTTTAAAACCTGAAGTTCAAAATGTTTTTGGAATGCAGTAAACTTAAACTTTATAATTATTAATGATAATTAAACAAAACTGTTCTTTTTCATAGATCAAGGAACAAAAATCTTTTCTATCTACATCATTAAAATGCTTCTGTATAAATTCAAGGTATTAAACAAAGTCTCCAGTGGATATACAAGAATGAAGAGAAATTCAACAATAAAGCAGTTTACAATCTTCTCTCTCACTGTCTCAGATTTTTTCAGACTACATAAAGTACAAGTTAATCTATGATTAACTGAGCTCCACCCCTCAATTAACCAGAATGTTGTCCTTCCACACCATTCAGCAATTCTACTTTGAGGAAAGAGGTAAATGACTCAAAAAAAAAAAGTGCCAAGTCAATTATTAGCTATTTTCAAAAAATGGGGACAAAGCCTACTTATCCCCCCCCAAAAAAAAACCTCTACCCTTAATGAACTATACATCCTATGATAGCACATATTCTTTCTCATACCCACTAAAGTCCCCACACTTTCTCAATCAAGATGTAGAAACTACAGAATAAGAATTAAAGCTTAGAATTATAACTCTAACGATTCTTTAGGTTCTTTTTTTTACTCATTTCATTTACACCTCACTCCTCAATACCTCACTTGAGGCTCTCTTGGCAGAGATACTGGAGTGCTTTGCCATTTCTTCTCCAGCTCCTTTTACAGATGAGGAAACTGAGGTAAACAGAGTGAAGTCACTTGTCCAAGGTCCAACAGATGGTGTCTGAGTCAGATTTGAACTCAGAGAAATGAGTCTTCCTGACTCTAGGTCTAGCACTCTATCCACTAAATCACTTAGCTTTCCTACCCTAAAGGCTCTATAATCTCCCAAATCAAAGAAAATTTAAGTTATTTAGTGTATGCCTGCACTATACAAGATGCAGGGAAAAACCAAGAATAAAACAGTCCTTACTCTCAAGAAGTTTATAAGAATACAGAGCATGAATATGAAGCAAACAATACGAGGTGGTTTGGGAGGCCCCAGAAAGGCTTCTTACAGACAGGGATGCTCAAGCAGCATCTTCAAGGAAGAAAGGGGTCCCAGGAGGCAGAGATGAGGAGCACAGAAGAGTCCTGTGTGAGGAACAGAAAGAAGGCCAGTCTGGCAGGCCCTCAGAGGGCAGAAGGGGAGGGATATACAATGAAGCTGAAAAGAGAGGTGGGGGCTAGTGATAAAGGGCTTAAGTCAGGTTTTATTTAATACCAGGAGGACATGGCAAGGTCTGCATTTAAGGAGACCAAGGTTTCTGGAGGTGAGAGATGTAAAGACAGTAATGGCAACATCTGGCCACTGACCAGCTGTGTGGAGTGACACTGGGGGAACACACCTGGGGACACTGGTAGAATGACAGTCAAGAAGAGTAGGGGACTTCAGGGGTCTGGTCAGGTTGAATGAGATATCTCTGGGATATCACCAGAAATGTCCACCAGACAACTGGTAATGTGAAATTGAAATTCAGGGGACATAGCAATCTTCTGTCATCACTATGGAGAGGAGAATGAAGCCCTTGAGAGTTGACTGGTTCATCAAGGGAGAGCCCAGGAGATTAAGAGCAAACAGGAAACATCCCCATACTGGGTCCTCATACACAGAAAGATTTGTTTTGTATCTCTAATGAATTAGACACTTAAAGGCAAAAGACTAATTAATAATGGAGAAAATGTTGAAGTGATTTATTTCTAAGCCCAAATGCCCTTGATAAAACTGTTAGTAAGTGACCTTACTCTTTGCTGGTTTTAGATTCTCTCATAATCTGTAACCCTGCTGAAAACTAGCACTAATAAATTTCTACAAATGCATTTCTATTCTTCCCAAGGGAGACAAAACACTGGCATAAGCTAATTCAGCACAAAATGACAGTATCTTACAAGTTTTTGAGGCAACGGGACCAGGGAACCAGCTTCACTGTGCGATGTCCCTGAGACCAAGCAAAATAAGAACCATCAGGAGCAAAGGCGACGGTCCAGTTTTCATGGCCACATTTCTTGTCAAAAGGAGCTGCTGGGGCCAGAAGTTCTCCTATGGTGCGGGATCTCACTAAAGAGAAAAAAAAAGAACAATGCCAGTGGCCTAATTCATCATCAAGGTAAGGAGTCTTGACTTTCCAACTAATCCCCTGCCCCCAAACAAAGCTTTACCACCCATTCATTCATCCATTCCCCTACAGAGGCCATGCTCTGAAAATCTTCCCAAATAAGTTTATAAGATGGAAACTATTCAGGTAAAAATGTCCTAAGACTCTAGTTCAATTCAAAGATTCAAGAACTGTTTGCTGACTTTAACTATTTTAATTTATCAAATCTAAAACAGAAAAAGACAAACTTCTTACTATTCATGGCAGAGGACTTTTAAGAATTTTAAATATATCAGCTGGTCAAAATTTAAAGTTTTTTTCAATGAATGTATCATCCTAGAATACAAAGGACCCCTTGGCTATGCAAGGAGAATGTGGTTACCCTCTCACCTTGCATCCTCACTCATTCTACAATGAGTAGACTTGCATGTAATCTTTAAGCTTTGGGGGGGGGGAACTGCCCCTCAAACACAGGAATAAAAGGTATTAATTGGATTTCTGGGTCCCACTAAATTACCCATATAAACTTTAAAAATCACAAACCCATCTGACAGTTAACAGTGGGATTCACTCCTTTTAGAAGCACAAAGAACCAAATTTCATAATAAATATCTTATTTTCTATACAACCAGGATCTCCATCTTAATTTTTCTGCTTTAAACTTGGTCATGGCAACAATTTCTCTTTGATAAAATGGCAGGGATAAGTTGCTTCAATAACAAAACCCAATCTGGTCATACGGTTAATATAGTGAACTGAACCAGCTCATTCATTCCTCTCAGATTCCTATTAGCTGACTCTGATTTTCTATCAAGATCTCCAGTTGTGCCATTGTTTACATTCCTTGAGTGGGGTGTCCTTGGCACCTTACCTGAATAACAAATTACTTACAAAATAAGGAGCCCTGGACTGGGAGTCAGGAGACCCAGGGTAAAGTCCTGGACCAGCCATTGACTTGAACTGACTTGGGCAAGTCACTTCTTCTCTAGGACTCATCTGCAAAATGGGGAAAAGGATAACTCTGGCTCTAGCTGCTTCAGAGTTATGAGGGCTATAAGGACAAATGAGCACAGCTTTTTAAAAAAAAGTGTAACCACACAGCACTATACAAAGGTAAGATTTTTTTCAAAATTCTAGATTCTATTAAAAAAAATAGCTCATAGTTTATTAATAGTGTTACAGAAAACCAAAATTTATTGAATGTTTGCTACAAATATCTAATACTTAACTGTCAATTGTTCATTTTAGCTCCCCCTTTCTTTTTAAGTTATGAATAGTCATTTTTAAAAGTTTCTATTCTACAAGGAGCAATCTTGCCAAGGGAATCAGACTTGGGAGATCGCTTTATAAAATGCTATCCAGTGTGTTATTTATACATATAAACCAGTAAAATGTTGACACCCCCTATTCCTCCCTTGTGTTCTATCCTGAAACTGAGCCATATCATCCTTCTTCCCTCAGGTCAGTAGCTTAAGATATCACCTCTGCTGCCCTTTTCATTCAAGGAGACCAATAAGCCTGCTTAAGAAATCCAACATTTGTAATGAGAGCCAAATCCCATTACCTTTCCTCACAAAAAGAAAAAAGTGAAACAAATTTTACTGGCAAATTATTAAGACATGCAAACATTGGTCTCATATATCCAAATATAACTTCCACAAGAACAGTAGTTCATTTTTTAAACAGTCTCCTTTCTCACTGCTATCCCTGACTGGTTAATAAAACCTCCAACTCCCAAATTTGCACATCCTTACAAAAAGCATGTCGTCCCACCTTGAAGACAGCTCATTATAGAACTTTAAATAAAGTTCTTTTACTCCTTGAAGGAATTTCATAGACTCCAAAGAAGTCAATTATAAAATTCAAAGTTACTTATTTTTGCAGGGCCAGACCTGGGTTTCTCAAAAAAATAAAATAAAATAAAGACACTAAAGAGAAAAACAATGGATAGTTAGTAAACTACCTGGCAAGAGTCCAAGGACAACAAAATAATTTTTGAAATTAACGGGTCCTTTTTGAATCCTGTTTTGGCTCCTGAATTTTTATAATTGAACACAGTAAGGGTTTGGTGATCCAATAAAAATAATTTATGGAACAGAAAATAAAGCAAGGGTGAGATGGGAGAGAATGGAATCTTTACCTTAAATGACATTCTCAACTTTTCATCTATTTCGAGTGTGAAATAAGTGGTGAGACTTTATATCATCGAGGTGGGGTTTGTGACAAAAGATCTCTTAAGTTCTCCAGATTCTCTAATTTTGTATAGAATTTAGGTACTGAAATAGTGAATAACTAAATATTAAAAATGGTCAAAGGATGTGAAGTTTTCAGACCAAGAACTCAAAGCTATCTTATAAGTAAAATATTTGAAATGACTGACTAGATAAATGCAAAATACAACAACTCAGAGGCACGCCTCATACTTATCAGAATGACTAATATGACAAAAAAGGAAAAATGTTGGCAGGAGGAAGGAGGTGTGGGAAAACCGGGCCACTAGGCATTCTTGGTTTAGAGCTATGCCCACAGGATTGGAAAACTGGGCAGACCCTTAGATCCAGGCAGACCGCCGCTTCGTCTGTATCCCAGAGATGCAAAAAAAAAGGGAGGGAGGGGAGAAAGGGTTTATTTGTAAAAAATATTCATTTGTAAAACATCTTTATAGCATCTTTTTTGTGGTGGCTCAGAACGGGAACTGAGAGGAAAGCGCGATCTGCGCCCGGAATGGAATATTCTCGTGCTCCAAGGAGGATTTCCTGGCAAGGCTGCCACGACCTGGTGCGGGCGCCGGGCCCATCCGCAGTGCCCCCGCGAGCCCAGGTGCGGCGCCCGCTCCGGAGAGGGCACGCGGCGCGGCCCGGCGCCGCCCCCCGGCCTCCTGGGGTGCCCCCGCCCCGCTTTCCTTCCCCCCGGCTCGGGCCGGGATGTGCCAGGACTGGGCCCCGGCTGCTCACCGATCGCTTTCTCGTTGACCCTCGGGGGAAAGCTGGCCATCTATGGGGCGCCGCCTGGGTCCGGGGCGCGGGCACGGTCGCTACACGCGGCGGGGGCGCGCCGGGAGGCTCGGGGCGGGGGCGCGGCGGGAGCGCGGCGGACAAAAGGCTTCGGTCCCGCGGGCGGCCCGGCGGCGGCAGACGCGTCCGACTCGGCCGCGGAGACCCAGACACTGCGGACAAAATGGCGGCGCGGCCGGAGGCAGCGCGGCGGCGGGGCGGGGCCCGTGACGGCACGCGCGAGGCCACGCCCCCCGGGGCGGGGCACCGGGGGGGGGGCGGTCGGGGGACGCGCGGAACGTGACCCGCCGCTCGCTCCCCTCCGCCCCCCGCGCCTGCGCAGCAGCTCCGAGGCGGGGCCCGGAAGCCGCCCCCGCGGCCCGGCCCGGCTGTGGCCCGTGGCCCGGAGGCCCCCCAAGTAAATAGTAGTACCCCGCCCCGCCAGAGTGGAAGCTTCAGGAGGGCGGCAATTTGTCTTTTATGGAAGAAAAAGGTTTGCAGAGTATTTTAAAGGCCTGATTTCGCTCGATGTACTTCTTGTGCCTGGAGCCCGAGGACCCAGGCGCGAAAGTGAGATGAGGGACAGATCGGCCCGAGTTCTTATGCCTAGGCAGGGGTGTGGGCTTTGGGGGGCTGGGGGGCTGGAGCTCCTCTCCGAAATCCAGGAATTCACATAGGTATAATGTGTGTGTGTGTATACACATTCACAAATATAAATTAATTCACATATATCATATATGGATCACAAAAGATTGGAATTTGGAGGGGCAGAGTTCTTCATCTGATATCTACAAACTTATATATATTTAAATATATGAGCTCATATTTTATATTTATTTGTATATTTAAAATATATATTTATAAAAATATATACGTATATTTTATATATTTTTATTTATATTTATATCATGTTTTTATATGTATATATGTGTGTGTGTATATATATATATATACATATATATATATATATATATATATATATATATATCCAAATTCCAACCATTTGTGCAGCCATAATGCAAGCGAACAACAGAAGGTATTTTGTCTTTAGGAAATGTTAGCTTTGCAGAAGATGTTTATTCAAGAATTTTTCTCTCTCTCCTCCCTGATGGACTCCACCAATGAATCCATTACAGAAGTACCTATCCCAATTTTATACATATAGGAAATTAAGGTTGAAGAAAGGAAATGACTTGCCAGGGTCACACAGCTAAGTCACTGTGGATATGACAATATGAACTCAAGTCTCCCTGCTCACTGAGAAATCCTGAAGGTTTTACCCTCCCAGTTTAATGTTGTTATTGTTGGAAGTGGCCATTCTTGGCCTCTTCTCCCCCTCTCTCTCTCTGACCTAACCTTAATCACTGAATGGGTATTGCCCCAATCAAAATGTGACCTGGAAAAGACCTATCTTTTAACAGACCAAGATCTTCCACTTCATAAAGGGCTATCCCCAGTCATTCCGATTCCTATCCGACCACTGGACTTAGGTGACTTCAGAGGAGAAAGTGAGACTGATGACTTTGCACAGCCTCCCCCCACCCCCCAATCCAATTCGCTGGCATGTCATGGCAAAACCTCCCTTATGTCAGTCTTCTAAAAAGGAACAAACATCATCAATCAGCCCTGGGTGATGAGAAAAATACAAGTATAAACCTTTGTAAACCTTTAAGATACTATATTGTAAATCAGTTATTGTTCTTATTCATCACTGTATCCCTACACCACCAGGAAGACCTCATATTTAGAGAGAAGGAAAAAAAGTTTAACCCAAGACATTAATTTTATACTTCTTACTTTGACACTTAAATGATCTGTAATTTTGTCAGAGTGCCTAGTCCTTTCACCAAAGAGATTGCAACCCTATTGTCATTCAGTAAACTACTATCTAGAGTTGGGGCTGATCTCTCTTTTGGAATCTGCCAGAGCTTCCACCCATTCTTGTGTAGCCCAAAAGGATTGCCCAACATCACACAGTTAATAAATATCTGGCAGAATTTGAACTCAGGTTTTCCTGGCTCCAAAGCTAACCGTTTTCCTCTGTGCCACCTATCTCATAGGATAAGCCCACCTCCAAATAGAAATTAAATTAAGACATAACCTCAAAAATCAGGAGAACCAAAAAGAGCAATTTTTGTGCCTGAGCAAGGTAGGTGATAGATTACCACAGGGTTCTTGCCACTGCTGTTTGATAATGGAGAAGTGAAGTATATATATATATAAAATATGTGTGTGTGTTGGGGAGAGGATACCAGAATGTTTCTTTTGTGCTGAATGGGGTAATAAGCATGGCTTAGTGGGAGCCCATCTACCCAATAGGGGTAGAACCCCAAAGGGCAGGAAGCTAACTCTAGGATGAAGCATCTAGGAGTCTGGGAAGGCAGAGGAAGCACAGTCCAGGACAGTGTCATTGGTATTCTCAAATTTTCTGCCCTGGGGCAAAGGTGCAATGGTCATACCCAAGTTAATTCTATTCTGCTCTTTCTACAATCATATTAAGCAGTATTTATCATGGATAGAAATAAATGATGGGGTGTGTATAAAGGGGAGAGTAAGAAGGTCCATGTGTCTAGATCATAGAGTACAGGGAAGGGAATAAAATGTAAGAAACTTGGAAAGAGGGAAAGGATGAAGGTTCTAAAGAATTTTAAATGCCAAATAGTGGACTTTATGTTTAATTCTGGCAGTAATAGAGTTGATTGACTGGGGAAGATGGGGTGTTACATGGTCAGATCTGCTGGGGAAATTACTTTGGCAGCTGAGAGATGGATGGTCATGGGGAAAGCCTTTAGGTAAGAACAAAAAGAAGGATATTGCAATAGTCTAGGCAGGAAGTGATTAGGGTCCCTGAGAGGGTGATGTCTGTGTGACTGAAGAAAAAAAGAGATTGTAACTGTAGAAATGACAAGAATTGACAGGATTAGTTATGTGGGGTCTGAGTGAGAAATAGGCGATGTCATTGAAAAGGTGAGCCTTAATAACTGGGAGGATGGTACCCTTCATAGGAAATAGTGGGAGGAGGGGCGAGTTTGGAAGAAAAGATAAGTTCAGTATTGGCCGTGTTGCATTGTAGATACCTATGGGATATCCATTTCAAAAAGTCCAAAAGTTGGGTTAGTGTTGTCAGACAGGGACTACTGCTGTTTACATAGATACCAGCACCTTCTGCATAGAGATCCTTGAACCCATGGGATCTGAGAAGATCACCAAGTGAGATAGGAAGACCAGGGTTTAAGTGCTGCCTCTGATACACAAATCTATTTGAAGTTTCACCTCTTGGAGATCAAGACTTTCTCCTGGACTAGTTACCAGTCTACATGAGGGAAAGGGGTTTCTCCTCTGGAGTTTTTCATATGGATTGAAATTACAGCTTTGGACCTATCCCTAAATGAGAAATGTAGAAAAATTTGGAAGATCTTTATGAAGCAATGCAAAGTGTGAGGGGGGAACAAAAACCAAACCAAAAGAATGGAGCCTAATCTTGGTCAGATGAGAAAAAATGAATGACAATGAATTGACCAGAATCCTAAAGAGGAATAAGGAAAAAGGATTGAGGAAGTGTTAGGATGCTTGGGTTATTGTTTATAATTTACTGGTGTAAGTAACTTTGGGTGAGGAGATTCCCTCTATAATCAATCAATCAATAAACATTTATTAAGTGCCTCCCATGTGCCAGGCATTGGCTAAGTGCTTTATAAATATTATTTCATTTGATCCTTACAAAAACCCTAGGAGGTAGATGTTATTGTTAGCCCCATTTTACAGATGAGCAAATTGAGGCAAACAGAGGTGAACCAACTTATTCAGAGTGATAAAGTTAAGTTTTGGACCAATACAAATTGGCACCTGCCCTGCAACTGAGAGTTTTATGGAGCTAGAGGCTTAAAGGCAAAGTGATTTGCCCAGGAACATACAGCTAGGATGTCCAATGCAGAATTTGAACACAGATCTTCCTGATTTCAAGGCTGACTTCTTTGTTCAATTTGTTTCGCTGACTTTGCTGATACTTTATGTGTTGAAATTAACTGATTTAAATGTAAAAAGTTGTTCATGATCCATTAAAATAATTTTAACATGGTATTGGGAGGGGAATGTGAATCTGAGAAATCCCAGGTGATCTAAAATCATCACTGAGGACCTTGCAGAAGAATAATGAAGTATTTCCTTCTAGCTCCTTTCCCCCCATCTTTCTTTCCTCTTTCCAAGGCCCTTATGTATCATGGGACCGCTGTGAGGGTTAGTGATTGTGACAGGCAGATTTCCAAAGACGTAATCCAATCTCTGTGCCCAATTGTACCAAGACCTAGGCAGTGGAATATGGTGCAGCTGGTCCAGCTGTATAGTACAACAGGAGCCAATCTGTCCCCCCCTTCCAACAGACCCACGCCTAGTCCTTTCCAGGGAGATGAAGGGTAATTACTTGGTTAGAGTTGAAACAATTAGAGACTCAAGGAAAAGAGCACCGTCTCTGGAGTCAGAATCCTCTGATTTAATATTCTGCCTCTGATTCTTACTGCCTGTGAAACTTGGGGCAAGTCACTTAGATTCTTGGGTCTCAATTTACTCATCTGAAAAATGAGGTGTTTGGTCCATATGGTTTCTGGGATCCCTTCCAACTCTGGGGGCTATGATTTTGTGGACTAAAAAGAGCCCCTCTCCTATCATATAAAATGTGGAATTTTAACATCCCCCCTCTCTTTCTCTCTGTTTCTTTCTGTGTGTTTCTGTCTCTCACTTTGTCTCTTTCTTTTTTCTCCTTCTACTCCCTTGCTGTATGATGGCAGCATTCTGAATGATCATGTTTTCCTTTGCACTCCTTCTGCACATCTGTCATATTTCTAAACCTGTCCTCTCTATAACTCATTCTGGAGGGACACAAGATGGGAGAAAATTAGCCCATAGACAACCAGCACTGCCTTTGTAGACCTGTCAGCATGCCCCCTTCTCTACCCCACCCCCTTACCCTCACCCTTCTACATTCTTTTGATTCTCTTCCTGAAAATGTCTCCCGGGTCATTCTATCTCTGGCGGTCTTGTCTGGTTTTCCTGGCAAATTTCTCTCCAGCTGTCTCTCCCTTCTGTTGGAGGGCAGGGGCTAGATAAGCAGCATCAGCTGTAACATCATATCTGACTCCAGGGCAAACACATACACACACACACACACACACACACACACACACACACACACACCCCTTGCTCTTATTGATTAATGGAATTGATGCTCTTAACCCCCAAGACCTTTTTCTCCATCTCTCCATTCACTAATCGGATACTCCATAGCTCACTTGCCCTGAAGAATCTCCTTCTTCTTTTCCCTCAGTACTATCACTTACATTTTCTATATCTGTTTTTTACTTTTTTTCTTTATAGAAACTGTTATTGGATCTGCTTTCTTAAAAAAAAGAGTTTGAGTTGATTCAGAGGCTAGATGCTTCCTTTTTCTTTCTCTAATGTCTGTCTGCAACAATGACTACAATTAATCCTACACTGATGAGAGGAGTATCTCATTGGAAACCCCCTTTTTAAATAATTGTTGCACTAAGTTGGTTCAAAGCAGTGCAAAAATAGTAGATCTAAACCAAGAAAACTTACTCTTGTGACATAACCCAGCACCATCAATGAGGACTGAATGAAGGAGAGCCTTCCAATTACCAGTGTAATTGGAAGGCTCTCCTCCATTCATGGTAAGTGAATGTTGGCTCCTGGGACAAATTCACTTGAGTTGGAGGAAGAGAGTTAGAGATCCTGGTATGTATGCTCAGAGACCTGGTACAGGTATTTGTTCCTGATCCCAGACAGTGAGCCTGGTGAGGCTCAGATCCCTAGACAAGGGGCATTGACCTCTGGGATTCAGAGGAAATTACACATGTAGATATAGAACCAGAAGGAAACCCAGAGGACATCAAATGCAACCCTCACATCTTATAGATTAGGAAGGAGGTCAAAGACTTCCCCAAGGTCACATAGTAAACAGCAATGGTGGGATTTGAACCCAAGCCCTTTGATTGCTAAACCAGTTCTCTTTCCAGTGACTCTTGTATAGAGATAATAGGGAAAACTGGCCAGGAGAGGAGCCTGTGGAATCCCTAGGATGGGATAGGAAACACAGACCTGGGTATGCTTCCTCTCTATGCAGGATGCCATCTTGAAGCAAAGGTGGACCTTCTCTTCAGAGTGGTTCTCCATATTTTTCAGCCCAAATTCTAAAGTAAGAAATCACATCCTTACCCATGTTATTTCAACTATTTCATGCCAGAGGGAGAAAACTACGCCCCCCCCCCCACACATGTTAGTCCCATTGGATAAACTTCCTATTGTCCTGTGCTGGTTACTTTTTTGTATTTATATTTGGTTTTTTTTTTTTTAATATTTTATCTATTTTTCCAACCCATGCAATGGTAGTTTTCAACGACAATTTAAAAAAAATATATTTTATTTATTTGTTTTTCCAACTACAGTAGTTATTAACTGCTCATTTTTTTCCCCAAGGTTTTGAGTTTTACACTTTTTCTCCCTCTCTCTCTTCCCTCCCCCCTCCCCCTGACAGAATGCAATCTGCCTAGGCCCTTTATTTATAATCCTACTAAACAAAGATCAATATCGAGCATATTGTGAGAGAAGAATCAGATCCAAATGGAAGAAAAAAATTAGAAAAAAATGATATAATTCATAAAATAACTTTTAAGAATTGAAAATAATAACCTTTGGTCTTTGTTTAAATTCCAAAGTTCCTTTTCTGAATATGGATGGTATTTTCCATCACAAGTGTTTTAGAATTGTCATTCATTGCATTGCTGAAATAAATTCATCAGAGCTGATCATCACCCCATGTTCCTGTTAGTATATACAGTGTTCTTCTGGTTCTGCTTATCTCACTCAGCATCAGTTCATGTAAGTCTTTCCAGGCTTTTCCAAAATCCCGTCCCCCCTGATTTCTTAATAGAACAATGGTGTTCCAACACATACATATACCACAATTTTCAGCAATCTTTTTTGCAAGGTTTTGAGTTTTACATTTTTCCTCCTTCCCTCCTTTCCCTCTCCCCTTCCTCCTGACAGAGAGCAATCTGATATAGGCCATACATGTATAACCATGCTAAACATAGATCCATATTAATCATGTTAATCCATAGTCTTTACCTGACATATCAAACTAAACTCACTTGCTAAGGACCCTGAGAAAATAACCTACTGTTAACAATAAATCTAGTAAGGGAAAGGCATTAACTAAATCCCTCCAGGGTTCTAGATAGTGTATTAGAGATAGGGATAAGAATAGGAACTGAACCTAGAATTTCATTGGTCTAGGGAAGGAAACTACCTGGACTGATGAAGGTTGGGACTTTATCTATAACTTTGGGGAATTAGAGAGTTGCCTAGAACCCTGAATTGTAAGTGACTTGCCCAGGGTCACACAGTTAGTACATAAGTGTCAGAGGAGACTTTGAATCATGGTCTTTCAAAGTCAACTCTCCATCCAAAACTCTGTGCTTCTTTCTCAGTTAAGTTCTTGTCTACAACTTAAACATCTAGATTCCTGGAGGGACAACCATGATGGCAATTAGAGATGGCAATAGATGAGAAAGCATGCCAAATTTTGAATATATATCACCAAGACCAATGTTGCAAATAAAAACACAAATTTCTTCACCTCTGTCCTTCCTGTCCATTGTCCAGGGAATGTTTGAGCTTCAAGGCTACTAACAGAGGATAGTCAGACTCCACTCTCAAAGGCATGAGATTTCCTCATGTCCCAACCTGTACAGATGAAATCATTTCCCCCTGAGGCTTTCTTATCCTGTGCAAATCTCATCTATACCTTTCCAAAAATGCTCTGCCAGGGAACCACCCAACAAGCCAGACAACTTATTCTGGTTCTTTTACTATCTCAGGGTACAAAGTACAGCTCATGTCATCTCTGTGTTCCCTCTCATTTTTGCTTTGAGACTGTCCCACATTCTTTTCCTTGTCATGAATAGGTGACTTTAGTCATGTCTTTTATGGTACTTTTCTGCATGAGTTACTTTCTACACCTGCTACAACTTGCCCAACCATGTGTATTTACACCTCCCATTGGGTCACCTGTCATCTTGATTCTTCTTCAATGAGGGTGTCTCATGATTTGCATCCATAGAGTAACTATGACTCCCTACTACTTCTTGGGTCAAATGTTAAGCACTGTACATAGAGTGTCTTATTTGGTCTTTTGCATGGAACATAATTGAGAATCATTGAAAGAATTTGCATAATTTCCTGGTTCAGTCCAAATTCTACCTTCTAATCAATTTCGGATTAAAAAAAAAAGGATAGAGGGAGTAACGTGCTAAGATAAAGTTAGGCCTGGCTTTCAAGAATGGTGGTTCTTAGCAGTTAATTTGCTATATGAAAATGTTTATAAGGGAATCTAGGAATCCTAACTGAAAAGGAAAATGAATTCTCAACTAGTGTACTCTCTACTCATAGAATTATGGGATTCTGGGATTTCAGGGAGTGTGCAAGGTCAAAATGATTTACATAATTTTTATTGTTGCTCAGTCAGGTCTGACTCTTCATGATCCCATAGAAAATAGCATGCCAAGCCCTTCTCCTTCACTAATTCTTCAAAATTGTCTGTGTTAGTATTCATTGTTTCCATGACGCTATCTTATCCTTCTCATCTTTGATTTCTTTCTTTCTTTTATTCTGTAGGCAATAGAAGTTAAATGACTTGCCCAAGGTCACACAGCTAGTAAGTGTCTGAGGCTGAATTTGAACTCAGGTACTCCTGACTCCAGGATCAGTGTTCTATCTATTGGGACACCCAGCTGCTCATTTCTAATACGGTAACTATCAACTAGGCATAACCTATATAATCAAAAGCTCTTCTAGGCAATGTTCAAAAATTTTTGAGAGTGGTTGTTATTGCTGTTGTTTGTCCTTTGTTCTCAAAGAGGACCAAAGACATCAGGAAGATGATGTCTTGACTTGCAAGTAAATTGGATTTAAGTGAGATAGGGTTGTGCAAAAGCACTAACCTCACTCCTCCAGCTGGATCAGTGGCAAGATATAGATCAGAACAATTGGAGATGCCCTCATAGGGATTATCCTCTAATGAGCTCTTAGGTGGAGTGTGGGGGCCACCAGGCTGCCTAAGTAAGAGAGAACTAGATTAGAAAGGATAAATAGGAGCAGCTAGGTGGCTCAGTGGATAAAGCACCAGCCCTGGAGTCAGGAGTACCTAGGTTCAAATCTGGTCTCAGACACTTAATAATTACCTAGCTGTGTGGCCTTGGGCAAGCCACTTAACTCCATTTGCTTTGCAAAAACCTTAAAAAAAAAAAAGGATAAATAGATTAGGACAAAGCTTCCAAGTCAGCCAATAGGGCATCAAGTCAGTGAGTGGCCACTGTACTTCCAGAGAAATATAGAGAACCAGTCTCAAAAAAATAACAATAAATAAAAAGAGCAAGTTGGACTTGCTGGTCCATTTGGTTACTTTTGGCATGATATTTTTAATCTTTTTCCAAGAAGAATTTCCTGCTCTTGTTATCTGAGAACATTATCTGGAAATGATCCTTTTCTTCCTGTAGGATTTCCTCACTTTCATTTCAATTGTCATCATTTATGTACCATCTTTTTCTACCTTGGATAAGGACTAAATTGTTTTTCATTTTTATCTTTTGTACATTGAGGTACTCAATAAAAGTTTGTGAGGGGCAGCTAGGTGGTGTAGTGGATGGAGCACTGGCCCTGGAGTCAGGAGTACCTGAGTTCAAATCCGGCCTCAGATATTTAATAATCACCTAGGTGTGTGGCCTTGGGCAAGTCACTTAACCCCACTGCCTTGCAAAAACCTAAAAAACAAGCAAAAAACCAAAAAAATAAAATAAAATAAATAAAAGTTTGTGAGCTTGAATCAAATGGAATGGAATTGAATTTCCTGAAATCACATAGCCATTAAACCACCAAAGTGAGCATAGGATTTGCATCTTTGTCCTCCAAGTTAGATGTTCATATATTTTTTGTTGTTTAGTCCTGTCTGACTCTTCATGATCCCATTTGCAATTTTCTTGGCAAATATCCTAGAGTGGTTTGCCACTTCCTTTTTATTTGACTGATAAGGAAACTGAGGCAAACAGGAGTAAGTGGCTTGCCCAGAGTCACACAGCTAGGCTGATTTGAGGCTGGATTTGAATTCAGAAAAATAAGGCTCTGATTACAAACCCACCAGGCCACCATATAGTCCATACTTGCTTCTCTGTCCTTTGGAGCAGCATATATATATATAGGCAGGGATATGCTGCAAAATGTTTAACAATCAACTCTGGGTGGTGGGAGGGAGGAACCTATACACAAGATGCTCTTTTAAGTTAATTTGCATCATTAACAATTTCTCCATCACTTGAAGTCCTGGCAATCAACAAAGCAAGTTAAGTCCTGACTGGTGGCCTTTGCCATTTTCCAAGGTGTTCATGCTCACACCAAACAATTTAACAATTTTCTCTCTCAAGAACCATTTGGATCTAGTTCCACAGCCCTCTTCTATATGAATCTGTTTACTCCATATCTTATATGGGAAAGCCATCTAGGATAATATATAACTGGACCTGAAGTCACAAAGATCTGGTTTCATATTTCATGAGAAATTTGGGAGCTATGTGACTATGTGTATATGAGTTGATCTCTCTGAGTCTCAGGTGATTCTACAAAGACTATAAAGAATAGAGGATTTGGAGGAAGTTCCTGAGGAAAACATGTGTCATTGACAAATAGCTATATTTTGTAGATGATTCTCTGGTGGGGAGAGCTAAATCATCTCTGAAAGTGTATGTGGGGGGGGCAGTGTATCAAATGATTCCTCCTTTACTGAGTAGGATAGAAATTTCTTTAACCACCCTTCATCAATAAATAAATAAATACCTACTGAATACCTACTATGTGAATTATAGAATCTGTAGAAATATAGATTGAATTATAGAATCATGGGGTTAAAAAAAAAGAACCAAATGTCAACCTTTTAATTTTTCAGAATGAGAAAGCAAAGTTCAGAATCTTGAAACAGTTTGTCTAAAATCACACAGTTAGTGCTAAAATCAGAATGAGAATTTGAACACAGGTTCTCTTCCTCCCAATCCATCCTCAGTACCATGCTGCCTCTATTTAGAAGATTCCCTTTCATCTGTGGCCTCTGCAAGCATTAATTATTTCTTATCAGCCTCAGATGAAAGGCTCATGGATTGTTCTGATGGTCTTCTGCCAAGGAGTTAACTGAGCTCCAGAGATGCCAGAAGTCATCCAGAGAGATGCCCAAAGAAAGCCAAGAATAAACAACTTGAGAACTCTGAGGCCTGATAAGGATTCAAGTATCTCCCTCTACCTCTGATGAGTTTTGTTTTTATTCTCATAGAAGGAGGAAAAATCTGGGAATGCAAAGGACCTGCTTCTTTTTTTCATCCTTTGCATCTGATATTTTTATTTTTTTAGGTTTTTGTAAGGCAAATGGGGTTAAGTGGCTTGCCCAAGACCACACAGCTAGGTGATTATTCAGTGTCTGAGACCGAATTTGAACCCAGGTACTCCTGACTCCTCCAAGGCCAGTGCTTTATCCACTACGCCACCTAGCCACCCCTAATATTTTTATTTTTTTAAGAGTTAGAGGATCAGGGCAACTAGGTGGTGCAGTGGATATAGCACCAGCTCTGGAGTCAGGAGTCCCTGAGTTCAAATCCAGTCTCAGACACTGAATAATTACCTAGCTGTGTGGCCTTGGACAAACCACTTAACCCCATTGCCTTGCAAAAAAAAAAAAACCCTAAAGGAAAAAGAATTAGAGGATCAACAAGTATCTGCTATGTCCTAATCCCTGTGATAATGCCACTTTGGGGGGTGGGGAAGCGAAGCAGAAGATGGAAGGATCACAGCCCAGGCACCTGGCAGACAGACATTCAGCTTTGGTTAATCATGAAGCTCAAGAGGAGAGTTTCTGAGAATGAACTTCCCTTGCCTAAGGAGTGGAAATCACCTGGACATTGATAACGTTCCTTCAGGGGTCAGTGGAGGCTCCTTTACTTGGCCCAAGTAGAAAGTTAATGTACAATATTCCTCTGTGTGTGTGTATGTATATCTATCTATATCTATAGATAGATACAGGTGTGTGTGTGTGTGTGTGTGTGTGTGTGTGTGTGTGTGTGAGATGAGTGATTGGGGCCAGGGGCTGAGGAAGAGAGATTTGATTTTCTACTTAGTATGATCCTAAAATAGGTGGCTTCCAAGTGTGAGAGGTAGCAGAATTCCTAATGAGAGAAAGGAATATTGCCTCTTAAAGAAAAGGATTGCCTTGGGACAGCTAGGTGGCATAGTGGATAGAATCCTGGAGTCAGCAGGACCTGATTTCAAATTACGTACTTACTAGCAGTGTGACCTTGGGCAAGTCATTTTACCCCATTGCCTCACCAAAAAAAAGAATAAAAAGATTGCCAGAGACTGCAATTGAAGAGACCTGAGAGGGAACTGGGGAAGAAAGAGAAGAGAACCTTGACATTCTCTGTTGTTAGAGTGATCTATAAGAATTGTCATATCTTCTAAGAAGGGGTTAGGGCTCATTCCCCAACTTTCTAGGGGAAGTCTAAACTATGCCAGGAAGAACCTTGGCACGTCTAGGGATCCAAAAGAATCCAAAGGGTAACAAAAAGGCCACACCAAGTTCAATTCCTTCCTAGAGAAATTGAAAAAACAGATTACTGTCTTATGGGTTTTCAGTAGTTACTTAGGTCACAATTCTTTAAGTCTTTCTGTCTGGGGTCCTTCACAATTTATATATATATATATATATATATATGTATGTATGTATGTATGTATGTCGTGGGAATGAAAGAAAGACTTTGCCAGTACTGAGAAAAAACTGGAATATTGATAAAAATATATTTCCTTATTCTGTGTCTGTTTCCCTTGTGGAATAACAGGAGTTAACCATCTTCATTATATAAGAGGATCCATTATGCCTTGTCACAGAAAGTAAAAACCCCCTCAATCCTAGCTCTCAGGTGAACAAGAATCCCCCTCCTCATATCCCTCTAGAGTGGTCATCTAGCCTTTTTGTGAAATCTTCTGGTGACCAATGTGGGTAGAACCCATTGCTTCTCATGGCAATGCATTCTGTTTGGGGATAACTCATAGATAAGAAGTATCATCTTTGCCTCTTCTAACTTTCATAACTCTTCTGGGACCAAACTAAATCTTCTTCCTCTTAGCAGTCCTTCAAATGCATACCCATTTCACAGAGGTGAGGCTGAGAGAGGAAAGGAAGAAGCAATTATTAAATGTCTAATATGTGCTCGACACTGTAAATCTAAGTGTTTTATGAATATTATCACTGTAAAAGTCAAATGCTTTACAAATATCTCATTTGATCCTCACAAAACTCTAGGAGGTCAGTACTGAGGCAAATAGAGTCACATAACTATCTGAAACAGGACTTTAACTCAGATCTTAGTTGACTCCAAGGCCACTTTTCTAACCATTGTACCATTCTACTGCTTCTTTATAATTCCAGGAGCAGAGATTATAGATGTGAGGTACCATTTCCAGCTACTAAAGCCTCTCTTAACAGCCTTGGAGAGGTTGGGGTGATAGCCCTAGTGACTCTTATTGAACTTGTCATCCCCCAGATCTTTTCCAAAACTTCTCTCTGTTCATACCTTATCCACTCTGTCCTTGAAAATTTGATTCTTTCCATTTAGACCTATTAAATTTTATCTTATTGTATTCTAACCCATCAGGATCTTTAAGGGTCATCCAGGGTATTCACCATCTCTCTGACATCATGTCATCCCCACGTGTGATGATCATCCAAATCCCTTTCAGAAACATCCAAGGACATATCCTTAGAGCACTTGGCTAGAGATTTCCTTCCAATTTTCTAACCACCCATTAATCACTGTTCTTTTGGCCTGAGTCATCTAGCAAGCTCTGAATCTGACTTAGCCAGTCTGCCTTCTAGCTCTCATTGCTCCATCTCACACAAGAGAATTTCTCTGCTGAAATCCAATTATCCTGGATCAATAGCCCCACCCACCCCCATCTTGATCTACCCGTCCAGTAACTCCCCAAAAAAGCAGATTCAGTAGTCTCAGAATGCCAGAGACCATCTAGTCCAACTCAATCATTTCATAGCTGAAGAAATGAAGTTGGTTGGTCATGACCTTCTAGACTCAGAGCTTGCAACTTCCCTTTCTGAATATTCATGAACCATTCCTTAAAGAAGAAAGAATTACAGGCCTATCTTTGGCAGATTTCATTCTTTTCTCTACTTGAAAAAAAACTGGAACAATATTTACCTGTTTCCATTCATTCATTCAGCAAGCACTTAATAAGTGCTTAGGAGCCATAAATAAGGCATTTATATAATACTTTACTGTTTGCAAGAAGTTATCCTGTTTAACAACCCAGTGAAGTGGGTGCTAATATTGTTATCTCTAATGTTATAGATGAAGAAATTGAGGAAATAATAAAAATTAAATCCCTTGCCAAAGGTCATACCATTAGGGAGTATCTGAGACAAAATTTTAATTTCCTGCCTCCAAGTAGTGCGTTCTTATCCACTGTAGCACCAACAGTTTAATGACAAAAATAAATTTCCCTGCTCTCAAAGAGCTTACATTTTTGGGGAAGTGGGTAGGGTGGTAGAAAACAACATGTACCCTGGGGATGGGGAAACTTTAAAACCAAGGGCCATTTGAATAGTTATTACATCATTTGCTTGCTATTATATTTGATCAAACATTTAATTAATTACCTTAATTTATTGGATTTTTGATATAGCAACACCAGACCTGAGGTTCCCCACTCCTAATGTACACAAATAAATAGATACAAACATACATGCAGAATAATTTGGAGGGTAAGGGCTGGGGAACCTCTCCCATTCTTTGAAATCTTTGTAGGATCACCAGAAGTCATACCATTTAGCATCTCTTTCATGGGATGGATGGGATCATAGGATCTTTAGGATGTAATTTGTAGAACCCTTGAGACTTGAATATGAATGAATGTAACTCATTGATGGCAACTAAGTGTGCTCTTATTCCTCACTTATTTCCTTATTTTGAGTTACAACTTCCTCTTAATGCTTTCTTTGCCTGTCCTTTTCACTGGCAAAAAAGATTTTTAAAAAAGCAGAAGTAAACAAGAATTGTGTAATTCTCTCTTTCCCCTCTTTCATCTCATCTAAGTTTTATCCCAGCCAACTAGCAATTATACTCTCTGTTGTCTAAGTCTGATACTCTTTAATTCTATCTTTCTGATCAAAAATTGTTTTAATCAACCTCAAATTGAGATGTGTAAGTCTGAATGTTAACCTCTGTCCTCCATAAGGTCTGTGTCTCTCCCGTTATAAATCTGAAGGCAGGTTCTGTCTGTGACAGCCTAGTCCCCTTCTAATTGTATCTACAAGTTGGGTTTTCACAGTTGTGCAATCAGAGTAAAGACCATCCTGAGAAAGTAGGAAACTGGTCTGGTTATCTCTATGAGAGACTGAATAAATTCTTATACTTTTGAAATTTTGGAAAGGGAGAAATCTCAATGTTTCTATATGTCTCTATTATATCTGATAGCAACTTAAAGTCTGAAGAGGAGATAGTAGTCCTGTTGCTAATTGTATCTTTGCTGGTTCTGACATTAGAACAGATCTTATGAATAGAGAATTTTAGAGAATCATAAAATAATCAATGACACCTTTATTACTAAAGTGTAGCCTGTTTGATTGACTACCAAAATTTTACAATCCTTTATGAGATTTTTTTGCTTTTTGGTTTTTGCAAGGTAATGGGATTAAGTGACTTGCTCAAGGTCATCAACTAAGTATAAAGTGTCTGAGGTCAGCTTAGAACTCAGGTATGAGATTTCTATAAATATTGTTTCTTCATTAATCTCTTGATTAAATATTTTAAATGATACCATCAGGGCAGCTAGGTGGTGTAATGGATAGAGTACTGGCCCTGGACTCAGGAGGACCTGAGTTCAAATCTACCCTCAGACACTTAATAATTACCTAGCTGTGTGTTCTTGGGCAAGTCATTTAGCCCCATTGCCTTAAACAAATAAAAAATATTAAATGATACCATCCACCCATGGGTTTGGTAAGATCCTAGAGAATAAAGCTTCATGGATAAAACTAACTTTTGGGGGCAGCTAAGTGGCACAGTGCATAGAACACCTGCCCTGGAGTCAGGAGTACCTGAGTTCAAATCCAGCCTCAGACACTTAATAATTACCTAGCTGTGTGGCCTTGGGCAAGCCACTTAACCCATTGCCTTCCAAAAAACCTAAAAAAACCCAAAAAAACAAACTAACTTTTTGTTATTTCATTTTTAGCCTAAGAAAATTATGGTTAATACTTGAACTCCAGCAAAGTGCTGGAGATGCAAAGAAAGGCAAAAACAACCCTTGTGCTCAAGGAGCTTAGTCTCCTCTAGGGGAGATAATATGCAAGGAACTGTGAACTAGCAAGATAAAAGGGCATCTGTAAAATGCGGATAATAATAGAACCCAACTATCCTGGGTGGTTGTGAAGATAAAATGAGATATAATTGTAAAACACTTTCCACACTTTAGAATATATAAATGCAGCTAAGTGATGCAGAGGAAAAACAATGAGTCCAGACCCAGGAAGACCTGAGCTCAAATCTCACCTCTAACACTTGCCAGCTGTATGACACTGGGCAAGTCACCTAACCCAGTTTGTCTCAATGTCTTCATCTGTCAAATGAGCTGGAGAAGGAAATGGTAAACCATTCTAATATCATTGCCAAGAAAACACCAGGTGAGATCAGGGAGAATTGGCATGACAGAAAAACAGCTCAATAAACTTTTAAGGAAAAAAACATATCATTTTAATAAGGAAAAACACATTTTATTTATCATCGTATCAAGGGTCACTGGATGTGAAAACATCCTGAAGGAGAGATTCACTTTTGTTAGAGGTTCTGTAGATGAGGCATAAAGATCCTGGGTTTAGGAGAAGCCATCACTCCTGTACATCCCTCCTTGGGTGGGGGGGGTGCTAAATTGAAGGCCATTCCCCTCCTTTGTTGGACAAGCCCAAAATAGACCTTCAGATCCTGCCTCCTGATAGTCAAACCTATAAAAACCCTAGTGCAGAACTACATTTTGGGGATTTATCTCTCTAGTCAAACTTCCCCATTCTCCCTTCCTTCCCCCCCACAACTGTGTAATCAGCAAAGATTAGAGAAATATTAATAATATGAATATTAAGCTAATTCTGTTTTGCTCTTTCTGCAGGCCAAACCCTGGAGGCTAATATTTGTCTCTTGATAGGACAAACTCTCAGGGTTAATACATATTTAATCTAATTATTATTGTTAAGATCAAAACTCATGATCTTGCTTGATCCTCAGAACAACCCTGGAAGGTTGAGGAAACAAGTTAAATGACTTGCCCAACAGTAAATAACTAAGGACATTTGAAATGAGGTCATTCTAATTCTATACACTGATTTGACAGCTGCATCAATGATAATCATTTTAGAAGGAAAGACACTCATGGAAAGGGAACTGGGAATAATCAATCAATGAATATTAATTACTCTGTGCTAGGATACAAACACAAAAATTAAACAGGGCCTATCCTCAAGAAATTTCCATTTAGGATGGAGGGAAAAAATTACATTTAGGATGGAAAAAGAAGAAATGTAAATTAATGTGACTAAAAGGGAACTTTCCTAGCATGTGGGATATTTAGAGCAAAGGTATGGAGATGAGAGATGGCAGACAGTCACCCTCTTCTATGAGACTCTTCTTGTCCCAGCATAGCTTTGAAAAAGCCATGCCTGTTCACCTTTGCATTTCTCACCTGTCTCAGCTCATTCTGATCTTTGGCATTCTGTTCACCATTCTTATGGGACTGTTGGTATATATCTATACACCTGTCCTAGCTTTTGCATTCTCATTTTCTCTTAAAATTCCCAAGTTGTTCTTAGAGTTCCATTTGTGTTCACAGAGGTCTCTCCTTAATTTATGTCCTTTATCTTGGGAGTTGTTTCTGTTTGCATTTCTTTCTTGAGACTTTCCCATTGCTTTGGACTGTTTTTCTAAACTTTTCTAAGACAATGAGCTACTTCCTATCATTTCTCGGAGACCTTTTAAATTTCCTTTCCTCAAATCTAGAACAGGTGGCAGGATATGTTTTGCTGTTTTTTCCCCTTATCACAAATTCTGAACTGGAGGGCTTGGTCCTCCCCATAGTTTCCCAGAATCCAATTTTTTTGTTCGTAAAATCACAGGTCTAGAACTGGAGGGTCATCAGAGGCCATCCAGTTGGAACTCCTCATTTAACAGATGAGGAAATGGAGGTATAAGTACATTAAATAATTTGGCTAGGATCAGAAAGAGAATAAGCATCAGAAGTGAGATTTGAATCCTAATGCTCAGACAATAGAGTTACTACTCTCTCCAGTGATTTTCTGGTACTTTCAAAAACAAATGTAAAACCCTTGTTTGTCATTGGACCTGCTTCCTTCCTAAAGGCCTGTTGCATATGGGACCCTTCCTTCCTTTCCAATCTTCTCACATTTTACTCCTTTCTACATACTTGCGGGGGTCCAGCATCCGAGGGGTCCTTGGAACCTGACAGGAGGGATAGAGTCGTCGAAATGAATTGAGTCAACAAGTGGGTAAAGGCAGGAGAAGGTTGATTGACTGTCAGCTGCTTGGATTTATTTTTCTATTCTCAAAATCATATGAAACAAGCAAACTAAAATCATTTCCTTGGTTACAAAAGTATATAATTTTCATCATTAATCACATAGTTCATATGGTTATGAGTCTGATCATGTAGTGGTTACAAGTGTGATTATCAATCATATAGTTAATTTTCTTGCCCCTGCTCAGACCGTGATGATCTCAACCTGCCTATTGCCTAGTTTGTTGCTGCATAGTAAAGTTATTAATTAAACAGAACTTTCCTTAGAATAATCTTTGATATAATTCATTTAATGGAATGCTTTTATGTTTTTGTGCCACATATGTAATGTTTTTCGATATGCTCCCTTGACAGCCTATAGTGAGGGTAATTATGTTTGTCCACCTGTCCATTGACTCCTTTAATAACCAATTTTCCTTTCAGCCCTTGTTGGTAGACACTATGGTTTCTATGACTTTTTATTCTTTCCCAATAAACTAAGGCTATTAGAGTTCACATATTGGTTACCTATACTAACTATTTTCTCACCATCTTTATCATATATTCCTGTGTATGTATGATAAGGGGGGCAAAACTGTTAATTTCCCTGAAATTCTATATGACCCATGTTGTATCTGGTTTCCCTGTATATATTCTGACATCTCCCTGGAACTCCCAGTGCTGTATCTTTCAAAGATTTCATAATGTTGAAGCCTTTTGTATGTCTCAGGGAGAGGCAGTCCTGTTAAATTTGGACAGAGTTCACAATCTGTTTTATTCAAGGATTTTCTCTGAAATCCTTTCTTTATAGTCATTCCACTATTAGGATGAGTAAGTTTTGCAATCAATAATAGACCTATAAATATGGGTATACATGGAATCCCTATATATATTGAAGAAGGAAATGTTGTTCCATCAGGCAGTGTGACTGCCCTGAGTCTTCTTGCTGCGACTGTGTCAAATAGCTTAGAGACCCTGGTTCCCAACACATACTGATCTAGCCATAATGGCCATTGACTATTCTTCCAACACTTGCTCTCTTGATAACAAAAAAGACAAAGTTCACATTCATCCTCCGCTTGGAAGCTTTCCATGACTATTTTAGCCCATCATACTGTTTCCTTCCTCTGAATTTCCACATCATTTTTGGGTACCACTTATGGAAACTTATTTATAACTTTATGATGTTATTTTTTGGGTAGGAATATGTCCACACATTTTCAAAAGTAGATTGTAAAGTCAAATAATAGTCTAATAGTCAGATCAGTTAGCCAGTCAGCCAGCACTGAGTAATCAGTGTGCCAGTGACTGTGGTAAGCCACAGAGCTATAAAAAAAGGCAAAACCAAATCAAAACAAACAAAACCAAAACCCAACAACAACCCTGCTCTCCAGCCATAGGAAAAAAAAAAGAAGATAGGAAATTAGGACTGGGAAAGATTTTTTTGCAGAAGGAACTTCATCTGAGACTTGAAAGATCTAAGGAGTCAAAGATGAGGATGGAGAGAAATCCACTCATGGGGAAGGAGCAATCAGTGAAAATGTCCTAAATTGGGAGGTGCAGTGCTTTGTCTAAAGGTCATTAAGGAGGCCAGTGTCACTGGATAACCAGGAATATGGAGGGGAAGAAGGTGTAAGAAATCAGGAAAAGTAGGAAAGTAGACTGAAAAAGTATCATCATCACTTTTATTTCTTTTCCAACATAGAAGCTGGCAAATAATGGGCATTTTAAAAGTGTTTATTGATTGACTATCTAATCAATAGATGCCTTTGCTAAGTCTTTGCACCTCCCCAAATTACATAACATGATGCATAGATATCTAATTGGTACTCAATAAACAGTTGCATATTATTGTAATTATATGGTGATAATATAGTTTTGAAGATGTGGTATATTTTGATGCATCAACATGTATTTATTCTATTTTATTCTATAAGCTGCTAATTGGAGCAGTAGACAGAGGGATGAATGGGGAGTCTGGAAGTCCTGGGTTCAAATTTGATCCTTACTAGCTAGAATCCTTACCAAGTCTATCTAGATGACCCTTAGCAAGTCTCTAGGCAGCTCCCTATGTGTACACAGCCTCAGATACTTAATAATTACTTAGCTGTGTGACCCTGGGCAAGTCAATTAACCTTTGCAAGTCTTGCAAAAAAAACAAAAAGAAAAAGAATATGGCAAGGATCATTCCCTATTCTAATTAGTAACCACCAATCAACCCACATTTATTATTGAGCCAGGTTTTTGGTAGTCCTTAGGCTGTGCACTTGCACGCACACACACACACACACACACACACACACACACACACACACAAACACAAACACACACAGAAAAGGCATCAACACATTGATATATAAAGTCGCTGATCATTTACAAATGCAAAAACTGATATACTTTTGTGTTTGGCTTATAGACCACAGCCTAGGCAGAGTGGTTTAACCCTGGGGCTGAGATCCTGCCCCTGCCTTTTCCTTGCTGTATTACCCTGAACTCAAGGAACCTGCTAGAAAATTCTTTTGGTGGAACAGGATCTGCTGGGGAGAAAGCCTCAGTTTGCTATTGCATCAGACAAACCTTTGGGAAACAAGAGGGATGTGTCAAATCCACTCAATTCAGCAAACAATTGCTGACTCTTCAGGAAAGCAATTTCTGGCCACTCTTCAATAAATCACAGACTGGAAAAATCCATTGGTGAAGCAATTTTTTTTTTCCTGTGAGTGAAAATATTTCATGGATTTTAGCAAAGATTTTGAAGGGATGGCCCCCACCCCTGCAACCAAATCACAACAAAAACCTTTAAAAATAATCATCAGTCAGCATTCCCTCATTGTTGTTCAGTCATGTTGGACTCTTTGTGACCCCATTTGGAGTTTATGTGGCAAAGGTACTGGAGTGGTTTGCCATTTCCTTCTCCAGTTTTTTAACAAATGAGGAAACTGAGACAACAGAGTGAACTTATGTTTTACCCAGGATCATACAACCACTAAGTGTCTGAGGTCAAATTTGAACTCAAATCTTTCTGACTGTGTCATCCAGCATTCCCTCATTACTCGCTAAACCTTATGAGTCAAAAAGAAACAGTTAATAGGATGGTATAAGGTGCATAGAATCTGAAGATTTCATCACCGTGAGAAAGGAATCCTTCTTCTAACCTAAGCAGCAGAGAAGTCCTAGGAAGTTATTTGAGGCAGGAAAAATGACTTGTCCCCATAACCAGGGTCACCATTAACTCAATACTTCATTCAGTTAAGCAATAGAATTGCATTAAAACCCTACTATGAGCCAGGCACATTTATTTGGTACCTAATATATGCTAAATATTAAGATTATAACTCTTTTAAGTTCTTAATTTTGCATCTGTAATACTTAGCACTGAAACATTGTAGTTGTTTATAAAAAATAGTTGCTAACTGATTGATGAATGCTGTCACTATTGAAAACTACGAAATAATATACTGGCAAAATTAAACGCTACCATTTTTCAACATTTTTTAAAAAACCATAAGTCGGGTGCGGCTAGGTGGTGCAGTGGATAAAGCACCAGCCCTGGAGTCAGGGTTCAAATCCGGTCTCAGACACTTAATAATGACCCAGCTGTGTGGCCTTGGGCAAGCCACTTAACCCCATTTGCCTTGCAGAAACCTAAAAAAAAAAAGTTCATTGACCTTGTCTCATAATTTGGACATGGGATTGGGGGAGAGGGTGAGTAGAGAGGGTACAGATTAATAATTATAAAACATATTTCTTTCTCCAACATTTCCCTTACTTCTATGGCACCACATCCCTGATGTCTTTGACTGTCTCTCAGAAGGAAGAACAAACAATAAGCCTCAACTGTATTACTGCTATCTTTCTGGGCAGTTTCACCTGGAGTTTCCCTCAATCTCTGTAATCTTCTCACCTTGAAACATTCCCATCAGTGCACCTCCATTTTGGGAAGGGCTCAGTTCAACCTTCATTGTCTTCCAGGAGGTATTTCTGACTTTTTGGACTTCAAGTCCTTGATTTCCCTCTTCCCCACCATGTTGCTTCAACTCTCATTTGGGTGTTGACTTTTCCCATGAGAATGGAAACTTCTTGAAGACAGGGACTGTCCTTTTTTCTGGGTTCTAAACACTGAGCTTCACAAAGCCTCCGAGGCATAACAGTAAGCATTAATTAACTTTATTGCCTACCTTTCAGCTTTTTCTCAGCTCTAAAATGCTAAGGTTGGACTATGCTTTCATTCCAGTACACAATCTATGATCTGGTGACAATGCTGTCAGCTGTTACCAGCCCTATGACTGTGACCCAACCACCAATTCTTTCAATGTTCTCTATGTCCAAGATCTCATTCATATTGCAACATAGCACAGTAAACAAGATAAGCCCCTCACAGTTCAGCCAAGAAGAGAACTCACCTGACTAGGTTTTCCTCCCCATTCCTTACCTCACACATACAATTCTACAACTGCAACACTTTGGAGCAGCCACAACACAGACCTGGGAGTAGGACTGGAGGGAGAGTGTTCAAGTTTTCCTGTTTTTCTACTATCATGTATGTGAGGAATTTGGGGGTGTTTGGGTTCCATAAGAATGTGTTGTTAGTTTACATTACAAAGACAGACTTCCTCTATTCTTGCCTATGGGCGGGTACTGAGTTTCAGACAAAAGATTTAGCCTCCATTTGATCAAAAACTGAGATTAGACCAGGTCTGCCCCACCCCACCTAGTTCTTTTTTTTTTTTTTAGGTCTTTTGCAAGGCAAATGGAGTTAAGTGGCTTGCCCAAGGCCACACAGCTGGGTAATTATTAAATGTCTGAGACCGAATTTGAACCCAGGTACTCCTGACTCCAAGGCCTGTGCTTTATCCACTGCCACCTAGCCACCACCTAGCCACCCCCCCCCCCCCACCTAATTCTAAGGTCTTGGACCTTCTCCTTTGGGCATGCTCAAGGAGGTAGCTGTTCTTGTTCATTAGTATAATGAGCAGGTCTGGGAAAATGTATGCAGACCAATGACTCAATTAGATTGTGACCCCAGCCAATGATTGGCATGAAGAGGTAGGAACAAAGTCTTTCAAACTACAAAAAAGACCTAACATTTCTGGGATTCCTTGCCCCCTCTCCCTTTTTATTGAGATATCTTATTAAAAAAAACTATTTTAATCACTTTGGAGTAAGTATTCACAAGCCATTTATAACAATGCATAAGCAATTCTAAGGGGTTAATGACACACCCAAGGTCTCACAGCTAGTAAAGGTCAGAAGTCAAACTCAGTCTTTTAAGGCAGGCATATTTGTTGTCTTTAGGTTTTCTTTTACACACATTTCTCATTATCTTATATTAAATTTCAGTTCTTTCTAGTAAATAGACTTTAGAAAATGAATTCTTACAGTGCATAGAGTTGGACAAGCAGTAATGATAGCAGAGTTGGGAAAAAGGAAGAAATGGCTAGCAGTGACCAGAGTTGGACCTTGAAAATCAGGGAACCAGGGAAAGTCAAGTTCAGAGGTCTGATCTTCTGGAATCATGGAAGTTTTTGAAAATAGAAGATGAACAAATCAAGAAAACTCATCTTCATGAGTTCAAATCCGGCCTTAGTCACACACTAGCTATGGGACCCTGGACAAGTCACCTCATCCTGTTTGCCTTAGTTTTTCCATCTGCCAATTGGACTGCAGCTAGAAATGGCAAAATACTCTAGTATCTTTTCCAAGAAAACCCCAAATAGGGTCATGAGGAATAAGAACCCACCTGAACCACAGCAACAACAAAGGAAGTTGAAAGGACTGAGACCCTAGGTCTCCCTTGAATCAGGTTCAAGGTCCACGGAGGCTTACTTAGATGAGCAGGGAGACCTAGGTTGTGGGTCCACATCCTTTCTGAGAAGCAAATAAGAAGATTGACTTAAGATATTTAGATCTAGGGGATCATGAATTATTACAAAAGCCCACGGGAGACATAAATGCTTGAAGTAGAATAGTGACAATAGGAATGGATATGTAGATACTCTCCAGTTTACAAAGGGTTGATCAAAAACTACATATGAAGAGGCTAGCAAGAAAATGATTTTTCTGGGAAAAACAGGATTCAAACCTTTGAGGAGGTTGCTCAGCTACATAAGATAAGCAAAGAATTATGAGTAAAAGAGGTAACTTGGTGAATAGAGTACCAGTACTGGAGTCAGAAGAACCTGAGTTCAAATCTGCCCTCAGACACTTAATACTTACCAATTATATATGACCTTGGGTGAGTCACTTAACTCTGATTGCCTTACATCCAGGGCCATCTCCAGTCTTCCTCATCCACATCTGGGCCACCAGATGCCTTCAGAGGAGAAAGTGCACAGCCCCCCCCCCCCCCAATTTAATTCACTTTCATGTCCTGGCAATATCTTCCTGATATCACAGTCTTCATGAACAAACAACAATGGGAGGAAGAATTGACTGAATTGCTACCCTAAGGCAACATGGGGTGGTTTAATCATAAAAGATGCTTTCAAATCAGGAAATATTTGAACACCAAAGAGATATCTCCCATCTCCTGCCTGAGAGTGACAAACAACTTCTTTTTCTAAATTTTTTTAAAATTTATGGCCTTGGGGTTAGGTGACTTGTCCAAGGTCAAATTTGAATTCAGGTCCTCCTGGCTCCAGGCCCAATGCTCTATCCACTGTGCCATCTAGCTGCCCCCAATAAATAACTTCCAAATTGAGGCTAATCCTAAAAGTGCTCCAGTTCAAAGAGCATAGTCCCACCCAGTCAAGCCAGGGGCTCTAGATAAAAAACATTCCTGCCATCCCTTGAGGGTGAACCAAAGAAGCCCAGTACAGATGTTTCTCATTTAATTGATGGCAGAGGGAATGAGCTGGTATATTCATACTGCAATAAATAATCACTGTATTCCATTGTCTGTCACTTGGTGCACATTCATAATCTCACTTTTTAGTCCTTGATTTGAAATAGCTAATAGTTAACATTTCTGTATAACTTTTATTTTTATGGGGTTTTTTCCCACAAGGCAATGGGGTTAAGTGGCTTGCCCAAGGCCACACAGCTAGGTCATTATTAAGTATCTGAGGCTGGATTTGAACTCAGGTACTCCTGACTCCAGGGCTGGTGCTCTATCCACTGCATCACCTAGCTGCCCCTGTATAACTATTTATGTTGTGAATTGTTTCACATATTCTATTTCAATTGAGTCTCTCAAAACAGTCCTTTTGGTTCAGGGAAATGATGCAGAGAATTATGAATGTAGCAGAAACAAAGTCTGTAATCTTTCAATGCTATTAAATTAGGGAATCTTGGTAAGGTCTTTGCTCTGGAGATTTAAATTGACTTCTATCATTTCACTGTTTAATGTAAAATTTGTATCCTTATCTCCTCAGTCTTCAACCCTCTACCTGATTCCTGTCCTGTAAAGGGGAAGGGACTTCCCCTTTTGCCAGACCCAGTGCCCAGATAAGAGGAGGCAAGACCATAAAACCTGAGTTGGACCTCCTCTGGAGGCTTCGAGCCTGCCTCCCTCTCTCTCTCTCTCTCTCTCTCTCTCTCTCTCTCTCTCTCTCCCAGTCAACACTTATTGACTAGTCCTTATCTCTGTCTCTCTTTACCTATCTCCCTCTCTCATACTTTACCAGGCAACCATGCCTAACCTTTTGTTGTCTTAAGTGCTTGATGCCCTTCAGGAGGAAAAGTTTTTTAAATTGTTTACTTTGTTATATTTCATAATAAAATCCTGAGCAGTTTTAACTTGTGGCCCCTAAATTCCTATGCTTATCAGGTTACCCCAGATCCCACTGGTTACACTTTGAGGTAGTGCTATTATTATTCCCATTTTACTGATGAAAAAAACTGAGACTGAGAGTCAATAAGTTGCCTAAGGTCACATAGGTAGTAACTGTCTATCAGGGGATTTAAACCTTAGCTTTTTGACTGTTCAAGTCCCAATAACTGAGCCACTGCCTTTTTTTCCCCTTTGGAAAAAAGGAATGCATTTATGTGGGAGTAGTATTGGAAAATGGCCAATAATTTTGGCACAGTTTCTACTTCATCAAGTTGGAGTTTCTAGGGGTCAGGAATACCATGCCAGCCCTAACCCTCCTTCCTAATCACTGACCTCCTCCCCAGTCAAGATATCCCTGTTTTTCATTTTCAGAATACTCAGAAACTAATTCCTGGGGTGGTAACAACTGGGAGCTGAGGTAGGACCCTAACAAGAGGGGACCCAAAAGTCTAGGGAATTAGAGACTGACTAAGCTAGCACTGAGAAGGGAATGTGTTCCAAGAGAGGATGAGAGCCTCCCAAGGAAGGCATGAGAAGGAATATTGCTGATTGAAGAGTGAGCAGGTTAGCCCTGCTGGAAAGTGGAGTAGAGAAGGAGATAAGAATAATCCTGGAAATAAGCCAGGTTGGGAAGGACTCGAAATGTCAGCTAGAGGAGATTGTATTTCATCCTAGAGATAGCTGAAAACCATTTGGATCCTTGGATCCTTGTCAAGTCAATAAGCAACTGTGCTGTGTCCTGGTCCCCTTTGGTATTCTGTTGAAACCTATGGGTCTCTTCTTTGAATAATGATTTTAAATGCATAAAACAACAGTATTTGTTGTTAAAGTCATTTTTCAGTTGTGTCTGACTCTCTGTGACACCATTTGAGGTTTTCTTGGTAAAGATACTGTAGTAGTTTGCCATTTCCTTCTCCAGTTTATTTGACAGATGAGGAAACTGAGGCAAACTGGGTAAAGTGACTTGCCTGGGTCTCATGGCTAGTTAGTGTCTGAGGCCAGCTTTTGAACTTAGATTTTCCTGATTCCAGGCCTAGTGGTTTGTCCACTAAGCTATGCCAGTGTTGCATAGAAACTAATTATACTAAAATAGTTATTTAAAAAAAATTTTTTATATTTATTTATTCTCATTTTGTACAATTTTTATACATTAATAAAATATTCTTGTTTAAGAGTAAACAAAATACTCCTCCCCCCAAAAAAATAGACTCACTTGAGCAATAAAGAGGAGAGAAAAAATTAAAATCAAAATTAAAAAAACAATAATAGTAATAATTGTAGGTATGGCCAGGTGGCACAGTGGACGGAGCACCAGCCCTGGAGCCAGGAGCGCCTGAGCCCATATCCGGCCCCGTGCCCCCAACAATCAACCAGCCGTGTGACATGCAAGCCACCCCAACCCCACTGCCCTGCAAAAACCAAAAAACAGAAAAAAAAAGACCTAAAATAAAATAAAATAGTAATAATAGTAGGGGCAGCTGGGTGCCAGACAGAGCACTGGCCCTTGAGCCAGGAGCACCCTGGTCCGAATCTGGCCTCAGACACCCAAAGATCACCCTGCTATGCGGCCCCAGGAAGGCCACCCAGCCCCATTTGCCCTGCACCCCCCAAAATAATAACAATAATAATAATAATAATAAAAATGTGCTTCAGTCTGTGTTCCAACACCAACAACTCTGTCATGGGTGGATCTCATTCTTTATGATAAGTCCATCGCAAAAGTTACTTCCATATTTTTCCACTGTTGCCATTGCTGATCGCAGCTCCCTCCTTTTGTATTTCTCCACTACCATGTACTATATTTTCTCTCTCCTTTCACTGACTCTGCTTTAGGGTAGCTGAGTGTCCCAGCAGACAGATCCCTGGCTCTGGGGCCAAGATAGTTATCAAAATATTAAAAGAACTAATTCTCAGACGCCTGGACCCCCCAACCCCACCCCCAAGTTAAGAAGTTCTGCTTGACATCTCTTTGATCCCTTCCAGGTCTGGCATAGTACGAGTCTATGATTTCAAGAATGCTTCTCATTTTTCTAATCTCATACTTCCCTCTCCCTTTTCTGTGCCTTCTGATGCTCTCCCTCCCTGCTTGGAACAAATCCCTTCCTTCATCAACTCCGAACTTTCTTCTCATTCATAGTCAACTTCCTCTATGAAATCTTTCATGATATGAAAGTAGCTTCACTAGTAAAAAAAAAAAAATGTTTGAAAGAAGTCACTTCCCTTTTTTTGTTGTTATTATTGTGGGAGGGTAGGGGGGGGAAGGGGACTTCCTTTTCTCCCTGATTAAATGAAAAGATTAGACTAAATGACCTTTGGGTTCTCTATTCCTTTCCCATCCTCCCTTCTTTGCAGAGGTGGGGAAAGTCCTTATAATATTAGACTTGATTAATTAGTTTTCCCCTGAATGATCCCCCCCTTTCTATAAAGGAAGACTCCAGAAAAGACAAAGAGGATGAATATGTTGGGAAATCAAATAAAAATGAAATTGTGTACTCCCTTTAGTTATGTTGTTTTGGTAAATTGGAATCTCTTTAATGTGGTTCTTTTGTTCTTTTTGGCTATGCGCCATCTTCTTTTTACATTCCTAGGATCAAGGACAATCTTTAAAGGGAAAAAAAATGAAAGGACATTATAGGAGATAGGGCAAGGGTTGGAAGGAGGACCTATGAAAAAGAGAGTTTGAAGGACATAGGCACCTATCTTTGTTTTATGATGGTGGGAAGGGTTATTGGTAAAGGTTCATTAGTAATTTTTTTTTGGTTTCCTTCAGCTTGAGAGAGCTGAAAAAGAGGCTTCAATTAGGCAATAGTAAGTGAGTGAATGAATGAATGAATGAATGGATGATAAAAGATAAAAAAAGAAGAGATTTACCTTTACTATATTGTAAATTCTTTAAAGACAAGGATAAAACTTTGTACTTTTCTGCATTCTTTCCAGTTTTGCAGACCCATAAGCCAAGGTAAGAAGCATTTGTTAAGTGCACATTGTATTCCAGACAATAGGCTTAGTACTGAAAATATGAAAAATATAAAAGAGTCCCAACTCTTCAGGAATTCATAGTCTAATGGAGAGTAACAGGTAAGTAACTAAGTACAAACAGAAAAGATCTTGTTGTTGAGTCATTCTAGGCAGGTCTGATTCTTTGTGACTCCATTTGGGGTTTGCTTTTTTTTCCTTTAGAAAAATTTTATTAATTTTGAGTTTTACAATTTTCCCCCTATTCTTGCTTCCCTTCCCCCGCCCCCACCAGAAGGCAGTCTGTTGGTCTTTACATTGTTTCCATGGTATACATTGATTTCAATTGAATGTGATGAGAGAGAAATCATATCCTTAAGGAAGAAAAATAAAGTGTAAGAAAAATAAAGTATCTTATTACATAAGATAATGTGTTTTTTTCCTAAATTGAAGGTAATAGTCTTTGATCTTTGTTCAAATTCCACAATTCTTTCTCTGGATATAGATGGTATTCTCCATTGCAGATAGCCCAAAATTGTCCCTGATTGTTGTGCTGAAGGAGTGAACAAGTCCATCAAGGTGGTTCATCACCCCCATGTTGCTGTTAGGGTGTACAGTGTTTTTCTGATTCTGCTCATTTCGCTCAGCATCGGTTCATGCAAATCCTTCCAGGTTTCGATGAATTCCCATCCCTCCTGGTTTCTAATAGAACAATAGTGTTTCATGACATACATATACCACTGTTTGTTAAGCCATTCCCAAATCGAAAGTCATTCACTTAATTTCCAATCCTTTGCCACTACAAACAGGGCTGCTATAAATATTTTTGTACAAGTGATGTTTTTACCTTTTTTCATCATCTCTTCAGGGTATAGACCCATTAGTGGTATTGCTAGATCAAAGAGTTATGTAGATTTTTGTTGCCCTTTGGGCATAATTCCAAATTGCTCTCCAGAAAGGTTGGATGGGTTCACAGCTCCACCAACAATGTATTAGTGTCCCAGATTTCCCACCTACCTTCCAACATTGATCATTGTCCTTTCTGGTTATATTGTCCAGTCTGAGAGGTGTGAGGTGGTATCTCAGAGATGCTTTAATTTGCATTTCTCTAATAAGTAATGATTTAGAGTAATTTTTCATATGACTATGGATCACTTTGATCTCCTCATCTATAAATTGCTTTTGCATATCCTTTGACCATTTGCCAATTGAGAAATGGCTTGTTTTTTTGAAAATTTGACTCAGTTCTCTGTATATTTTAGAAATTAGTCCTTTGTCAGAAATACTAGTTGTAGAAATTGTTTGCCAATTTACTACATCTCTTTTGATCTTGGTTACAGTAGTTTCATCTGTGCAAAAGTTTTTTAATTTAATGTACTCAAAATTATCTAGTTTGTTTCAGTGATGTTCTCCATCTCTTCCTTGGTTATAAACTGCTTCACTTTCCATAGATCTGACAGGTAAATGACTCCTTGATCTTCAATTTTGCTTATAATAATGTGTTTTATGTCTAAATCCTGTATCCATTTTGATCTTATCTTGGTATAGGGTGTGAGGTGTTGGTCTAATCTAAGTTTCTTCCATACTAATTTCCAATTTTCCCAACAGTTTTTTATCAAAGAGAGAGTTTTTATCCCAATAGCTGGACTCTTTGGGTTTATCAAATAGCAGATTACTATAATCATTTCCTGCTATTGCACCTAATCTATTCTACTGATCTACAACTCTATTTCTTAGCCAATACCAGACAGTTTTGATGACTGATGCTTTATAATATAAATCTAGATCTGGTAAGGTTAAGCCACCTTCTTTTGCATTTTTTTTTTCACTGAATCCCTGGAAGTTCTCGATTTTTTTATTTCTCCATATGAATTTATTTACAACTTTTTCTAACTCATTAAAAGGAATTTTGATTGGTAGGGCACTAAACAGGTAATTTAGTTTTGGTAGAATTGTCATTTTTATTATGTTAGCTCAGACTATCCATGAGCAGTTGATGTTTGCTCAGTTATTTTAGTCTGATTTTATTTGTGCAAGGAGTGTTTTGTAATTGTTTTCAAAAAGTTTTTGAGTCTGCCTTGGTAGATAGACTCCCAGGTATTTTATATTGTCTGAGGTTACTTTGAACGAGATTTCTCTTTCTAGCTCTTTCTGTTGTATCTTGCTAGTTATATATAGAAATGTTGCAGATTGATCAGGGTTTATTTTATATCCTTCGACTTTGCTAAAGTTGCTAATTATTTCTAGTAGTTTTTTAGATGATTTTTTTGGGATTCTCTAGGTATACTATCATGCCATCACCAAAGAGTGAGAATTTTTTCTCTTCCTTCCTAACCCTAATTCCTTCCATTTCTTTTTCTTTTCTTATTTTTTTTTAGGTTTTTGCAAGACAAATGGGGTTAAGTGGCTTGCCTGAGGTCACACACCTAAGTAATTATTAAGTGTTTGAGGTCACATTTGAACTCAGGTCCTCCTGACTCCAGGGCTTGTGCTCTATCCACTGCACCACCTAGCTACCCCTCTTTTTTCTTCTCTTATTGCTGAAGCTAACATTTCTAATATGATATTGAATAGTTGTGGTGACAGTGGGCATCCTTGTTTTACCTCTAATCTTATTGGGAATGCCTCAAGCCTATCCCTGTTGCATATAATACTTATTGATGGTTTCAGATAGATACTGCTTATTATTCTAAGGAACAAACATTATTCCCACACTTTCTAGTGTTTTTAGTAGGAATAGATACTGTATTTTGTCAAAAGCTTTTTCAGCATCTATTGAAATAATCATATGATTTCTGATAGGTTTGCTATTTATATAATTAATTATACTAAAAGTTTCCCTAATATTGAACCAACCCTGCATCCCTGGAATAAATCTTACTTGGTCATAGTGTATTTTCCTAGTGATAACTTGTTGTAATTGATTTGCTAAGATCTTATTTAAGATTTTGGTATCTATATTTATCATGGAGATAGGTCTATAATTTTCTTTCTCCGTTTTAACTCTTCCTGCTTTAGGTATCAGCACCATATTAGTGTCATAAGAAAGAGTTAGACAGAATTCTGTCTTCACCTAATTTTTCCAAAGTCGATATAGATTTGGAACCAATTGTTCCTTAAACGTTTGATAGAATTCACTTGTGAATTCATCTGGCCCTGTAGATTTTTTTCTTAGGGAGATCAATAATGGCTTGTTGAATTTCTTTTTCTGAGATAAGGTTGTTTAGGTTTTTTAATTCCCTCTTCACTTAACCTGGGCAACTTATATTGTTGTAAATATTTGTCCATTTTGCTTAGATTGTCAAATTAATTGGCATAGAGTTGGGCAAAATAATTCTGAATTATTACTTTAATTTTCTCCTCATTGGTGGTGAGTTCACTATTTTCATTTATGATATTAGTAATTTGGTTTTCTTCTTTCTTTTTTAATCAAATTGGCCAGAGGTTTATCAATTTTATTGTTTTTCTTTTCATAAAACCAACTCTTGGTTTTATTTATTAGTTCAATACTTTTCTTGCTTTCAATTTTATTAATTTCTCCTTTAATTTTTAGAATTTCTAATTTGGTATTTAGTTGGGGGTTTTTAATTTGTTCTTTCTCTATTTTTTTTAGTTGTATATTTAATTCATTGATTTCCTCTTTCTCTAATTTATTCATGTAAGCATTTAAAGATATAATATATCCTCTGACAGATGCCTTGAGTGAATCCCATAGGTTTTGGTTTGTTGTTTCATTATTGTCATTATCTAGGATGAAATAATTAATTTTTTCTATAATTTGTTGTTTGATCCACTCATTTTTTAAAAGGAGGTTATTTAGTTTCCAATTAGTTTGGGGTCTGTATCTCCCTGGTCCAGTATTGCATGTGATTTTTATTGCATTATGATCTGAGAAAGATGTATTCACTATTTCTGCCTTTCTGCAGTTGATCATTAGGTTTTCATGCTCTAGTACATGGTCAATTTTTGTGTAAGTGCCATGTACTGCAGAAAAGTGTATTCCTTTCTGTCCCCATTTAGTTTCCTCCATAAGTCTAGCATGTCTAAGTTTTCTATCAATCTATTGTCTCCTTAACTTCCTTCTTATTTATTTTATGGTTAGATTCATCTAAATCTGAGAGCGGGAGGTTGAGGTCTCCCACTAGTAGAGTTTTGCTGTCTATATCTTTCTGTAGGTCTTTCAACTTCTTTAAGAATTTGGATGTGGCTAGGTGGCGCAGTGGATAGAGCACCACCCCTGGAGTCAGGAGGACCTGAGTTCAAATCAGGCCTCAGACACTAATTACCTAGTTGTATGGCCTTGGGCAAGCCACTTAACTACATTGCCTTGCAAAAGCCTAAAAAAAAAAAAAAGAATTTGGATGCTATACCATTGGATGCATAAATATTCAGTACTGAGATTACTTTATTGTCTATGGAACCTTTTAGGAGGATACAATTTATTTCCTTATTTCTTTAAACACTATCTATTTTTGCAGCTGCTTTGTCTGAGATAAGGATTGCTAACCCTGCTTTTTTCACTTCAGCTAAAGCAAAACATATTTTACTCCTACCTTTTACCTTTACTCTATATGTATCCCTCTGCCTCAAATGAGTTTCTAGTAAGCAGCATATTATAGAATTCTGTTTTTCAGGCAGAACACTCTGTTATTTGCTTACATTTTAAGGGAGAATTCATCCCATTCACATTCAAAGTTATAATCATTAACTCTTTATTGCCCTCCATGCTATCTTCCCTCTGTACTTTTTCCCCTTTATCCATATTCTCCAGTATTTTGTTTTTGAATACTGCCCCCTTCAGTGGGTTTGCCTTCCTATATCACCCCCCTCCTCTTTCTTTCCCCTTTCCCTTTTCCCCCTTCTTCCCTCCTTCCCTTCTGTTAGTTTCTTTTTTTCCTCCCCTCCCCATTCCCTCCCTCCCCTTTTCCCTTTTTAATACTTGAAAAGTAAGATAAGTTTCTTAATTTAACTGAGTATTTGTGTAAATTAACTTTAAGCCTAGTCTGATGAGAGGAAGATTCAGGAAGATTCTCAGCTCCTCCCTTCTTCCCCTCTATTACAAAAGGTCTTTTGTACCTCTTAATGTAATGAGATTTACCCCATTCTATCTCCTCCATCCTTCAGTTTCCTTACTGTCCCCCTTTTTTAAGGAGGTAGTGTTTTTAAATCATTCTGAGTCACAGAAAAGTCATGAGTGTCCATCACTTCTGGTTAAGTATATTCTCTCTAACAGAGAAGGTCTTTTCCTTCTAAGAATTTCTCTACAGACCTTCCTTTTTTCTGACCTTTCTTAATTTTCCTAAGACTTTATATTGGTGAAGGGTTGGTTCACAGAGGTTTGATGTTGAGATCCCTGGAGGCTTTAGTTTAGTTACTCCCAGTGGGCTGGCCAGTGTGTTGGTTGCTTTCTCTGGATTGTCCGTGACCTTAATTTGAGGCCCTCTCCCTTAGCCTGGAGGGGGTGGATGAAGTGTTAAGTACTTTTATCTTTGTCCCCTGATGGGTTTTGCCCTAGGGAAAGAGAATTGCTCTCCCTATTCAGAGCTGAGTGAGATCTGTTGCTCTTAGCCTGGGACCGAGGTGGGCTGTAATTATGTTTGTTCTGGGAAGAGGCCTCAGTCAAAATGAAGGAATGGCTACAGCTCTCCTACAGGGGAACTCACCCTCCAGCTCTGCAGGCAAGTCCCAGATTGCCAGTGCCACAACCAATGCCTCTGCTCCCCAGTTGCCCCTGCTGCCAATCAGGCCTGCCCTGCCTCTAGGCTTCTGGGTTCTAGTCCACCCCACTGATCAGGTCAATAGAGCTCCCAGGCTCTCACCCTGTCCTGTGTTCCCAGGAGGGTCTGCCCTCTATACCCCAATTCACCCATGATCCCAGAGAACAAACCCTGAGGTAAATCTTCTCCTAGTTTCTCTTTCTGGGTTTTGTAGATTGGATTTCAGTTAAGAGGTTTGTTGCATATTATATTTGAGGGAAGATTAGGAGAGAAGATCAGGAGACTAGCACTATGCCTGTCATCTCTCTGTCATCTTGGCCGGAAGAGTCTTGGGGTTTTCTTGATAGAGATCCTGAAGTGGTTTGCCATTTCCTTCTTGAGCTCATTTGACAGATGAGGAAATTGAGACAAATAAGATTAAGTGACTTGCTCAGGGTCTCACAGATAGTAAGTGGCTGAGACCAGAAGATAAGATAAATTGGCAGAAAAATTGCACTAGGGAAGGAAGGGGAATAGCAAAGTCTTCTAGAAGAAAGTGGGATTTTAGCAGAGACATGAAGTAAGTCAGGGAACCTGGGAGTCAGTCTGAGATCAGGGTTCAAGCAGGCCATTTAGGACAGAACAGAGAATGAATATAGGAAATATAATGAGATGAGTGTGGAAAGGTTGAGCTGGCAAGTGTTAAATGACAACCCAAGATATTTCCATTTTATTGACTTTTGTAATGTAGGAAGACCATGACATCAAATGATTATAGTGAGGGGAATGTTGTGCAAAGGCATTCTTCTCATTGCCTTTTCCCCATTCATCATCACCCCATGTCCTGATCTGCTAGGAAACAGATCTTTAAGTGATATTCTGGATGCTGGGGGAGTCCTTGGCCTTTAGGACATGGGCCCCTCCCATATCAGCAAGGCACCATGATGTTACAGTTACGTTAGGCAGTATACCAGTATGGTGACTTTTTTGGCAACAACACAGTATAACTAACCTGACTCTGGATGGACTCATCCTTAGCATGGTGCTTTTAAATATCCTAGAGGTGATCCGGAGTCAATGAAGCTCTTTGAGCAGTAGTATGACTCAGATTTGTGCTTTAGAGATAACTAATCTCTAAATTGAACAGGATAAATTAGGATCTCTGAAGTTGCTTCCAACTCAATCTAAATCTCACAGCTAGTGGATAGAGTGCTGGCTTTGAAGTCAAAAGGATCTGAGTTCAAATGTGACTTCAGTCACTTACTAGTTGTATGACCTAGAGCAAGTCACTTAACCATAATTGCCTCCCATCCAGGGCCATCTGCAGTCATCCTGACTCATATCTGGCCACTGGACTAGCTGACTCTGGATGAGAAAGTGAGATTCATGACTTAGCACAACCCCCCCTCACTCAAATCCAATTCATGGCACCACCTCTCTGATGTCATGGTCTTCTTCGAGAATGAAGGACAAACATGGCATCATCATCTAAATCTCTAATTCCATGAGAGGTACCATTTGCCTGAGAAATCTCATTGCCAGGCACAAAACCCAGGGAGGTCAATGATAAAAAGAAAGGCCCCATAAACACATAAATATATAACACCTTTTTTTAATTTGGTGACAAATTGTTCTGTCTACAATAAAAGAAATTGAGACAGAATTCTGAGCCAATGGCACTTTATTAAAGGGTTCATGGTTCCCTCTAATGAATCTTCCTTACGATCTAAGATGCCTCCTTCTTCTGGGATTTCATTTTATAAAGTTGGATAACCAACTATGGAGAATAAATATGGTGAAATACAGAATCTCATTGGTTAATAGACCTTGCTCTTGAGGGCAAGTATTAGGAGGTAGATCATACCTTGGGTGAATATGGGGCATCATTACTGACTAAGTGGTCATAAAATAGTCATAAGATGAATAGATTACTTCTTGGGTTAGGCAAGGGGAGATGGCACAGGATACATCCTGACTAAGTAGTCATACAATTGCTTGGTCCAGAGGTGCAAAAATAAATTGTAGGACTTCCTATGTAATTGAGTCCACCTCCACATCATGGGACTCAGTCATCAAAATGGGGAAAACAAGTATGGAGGGCCTCTAGCTAGTTCCTGTGATTGCATACGTGATCTTGCCATCTGGATTTCAAAGCTCCAAGACCCAATATACAGAGAGCTTAGAATCTTATTAGATTGATTGATACTAATTAAAATTCAAGTAAAGTGCCTCACTCATTAAATCAACTTTCTAATTAATACTAGCAAAACATTGTAAATATGTTCAGTGATTGAGGAATGGATAAATAACTTTTGTTTCATGAATAAACTAGGATATCACTACACTCTAACAGCATGATTACAAAGAATACGGAGAACTAGGGAAGACGTTTGAACTGATGCAAAATGAATTAAGGAGAATCAGGGAGTAATGTATGCAATAACTGCAGTGATATAAACTGAATGCTTTGAAATTATATTGATCAAGTTTGGATCCAAAGAAGAGATATGAGACATCACCACCCTCTCTCCTTTGTAGAGGTCAGAGACTATAGATGTGAAAATATACAATGTTGGACTTGGTATGTTAGTTAAATTTCCTGATTTACTTTTTCCTATTTGCTTTTTTTTCCTATAAAGGAAAGATAAGGGAAAGAAATGGCATACATTAGGGAATGGAGATGATGATAAAAGATATTAATAAAAGTTGGAGTTTTTTGCTTTTATTTTATTTTATTTTTTAGGTTTTTGCTAGGCAAATGGGGTTAAGTGGCTTGCCCAAGGCCACACAGCTAGGTAATTATTAAGTGTCTCAGACCAGATTTGAACCCAGGTACTCCTGACTCCAAGGCTGGTGCTTTATCCACTACGCCACCTAGCCACCCCTGTTTTTATTTTTTTACAAAAGAAAGAATAGTAAGGAGATGTGCTCAGATGGGACAAACTATACTTGATCCCTCATCTCTGAGTCTATGAGCCATTTTCTGGGAGAAGCCAGCTGGTCCTTCCTTTGACTATTCATTGCCTCCTCCAAGTCCAAATGACAGACCCATTCCACATTAGATATCTACATTCCTGTTAGAAGACAGTGTGGTCCTCAAATAGGACTTAATAAAGGTACCAGCAAAGCTAAATAATAACTCCATTCATTGTCAGCTATGGGACAGGTGAAAAATGAGAAAGTCAACATCCTTGTAACAAAGAGCCTTTCAGGAGACTTATTCCTTCATAGCCAATGTTTGAACCAGCTGTCTCAATTCAGTACAGGTCTGCCATTTAAATTAGGGATGCTTTAAGTTCATATCTGCAAATGACTCTACCTCCCTCTTCTCCTGTGTCACCATTTGTTAGGCAACCCAGGGGAAGAAGCAGTAGGGAAAGAGGAGAGCCCTAATTAGGGCAGGTTGACTGGGACTCTGTCCCAGGACAAAAAACATAAGGGAATGTTGAACAAATGCACTATGTCAGCAGCTAGGAATAACAGCTAGGTTTAGCTGCCTTGTTAGGATAGGACTTACATGTGTTATTCCCCACTTGCTGGTTCCCAATACAAGTCAGCATCTTTTTTTTTTCAATCCATAATTTTAGGCAGTTGTCTAGTGTATTGAGTGGTTAAGGGACTCACCCAGGGTCACACAGTCAATATGCATCAGAGGTAGGACTTGAACCTCTCAGTCTTCCTGGCTCCAAGGCTGTCTCCACCTACTATCTCATGCTCCCCTTTGAAGATTCTAAGATTCTTTCTTGGCAACTGAAAGTGCCTCTCCATTATTCTCTCCCAGTCACCAGTCCCATCCATCCTTGCAGGTCCCTTACAGGCAGATGAACTATATTCTCCCATTTCAAATGGAAAAGGAGGGAATAAAGGAACCAATGTCCCAGCACTGACAAATACTGTCAAATGTTTTCCTGCCCCTCTCCACTTTAGTAAAGATTTAGAAGGTCTAGGTTTAGAGCTAGAAAGGACCTTAAGCTTTATTTAGCTTTTTTCTTGTTTTTCAGGTGTTTTGGGATCTTCTTGGGAAAGAGATTCAAGTGATTTGCCATTTCCTTCTCTGGCTCATTTTATAGAGAAGGAAACTGAGATAAACAGGATTAAATGACTTGCTTAGGACCACCCAGCAAGTAAGTGAATGAGGCTAGATTTGAATTCAGGAAGTCAAGTCTTCTTGACTGCTGGCCTCTTGCCCTTGCCACTGGTCAATCCTGCATTTAACCTAGGGGTTTTCAACTTTTTTCAGTCCCCAATTCCCATAGTTTTCAACAATTCTTCCCAGTACCTCATTAACTATAGGAAAAAATCCTACAGTTTACCAAGTATATGCACTTATGAAATAAAGTAATTTACCAATTATTTCCAGTTATTATATTTCCAATGTGAGCATTTTCATCTTGGAAATCAGCAGATGCCACAAAAGTGAGACAGCTTGCATCATTGTTTTGTTGATTCTCTAAACTTTAGGAAGTGTTGAAGAAAATGTTAATAGTGCAGATTAAACAGAAACACATGTCTTATGTACAGTTCCCCTAAACAACAGGTTTTTAGATGTCTAACAGCATACCCTTGCCTATATATACATCTCAGAGAAGCTTCTTGCACCCTCCAGGGGTATACATACTTTTACTTTAAGATTCCCTGGCTTGTCCACTCCCCTCAATTAGAAATGAAAAAAATAAAATCAGGTGACCCACCCAAGATTCCACAGGTAATAAGAGGAAAAGTCAGGATTTGAATCCATGGCCTCTTGGTTTTCTACAGTCCTATATAGTTACTCAGCCATGGGATCTCTGACCCTCAACAGGATCAGCAGAAAGGAGAACATGAGCCACCACATGAAAACAGGGCTACAGAAAGCAGCCTCCTTGTGGGAGGACTGGGACATTAATGCATTAGTGGTGGAGTTGTGAATTGATCCAGCCATTCTGGAGAGCAGTATGGAATTATACTTCAAAGAGCAAAAAAACTGATCATATCCTTTGACCCAGCAATTCTAATTCTAGGTCTATATCCAGAAAAAATTATAAAAAATGGGAAAAGATGCATATGTTCCAAAATATGAAACAGCTCTTTTTGTAGTGGTAAAGAATTGGAAATTGAGGGGGATGTCCTTCAATTGGGGAATGATTGAACAAATTATGGCATGTGAATGTCTATTGTTCTATAAGAAACCCAAAATGGCCAGACTCTAGAGAAGCATGGAGCAAATTGCAGGAACTGATGCTGAGTGAAGGGAAGAGAACCAAGAGAACATTGTACACATTAATAACAACATTGTGAGTTGATCAACCTTGATGGTTGCAGCTCCTCTCAGCAGGTCAGAGAACTAGGATAAGCCTAGAAGACCTGTGATGGACAAATAGCATCCACATCCAGAGGAAGAAAAACTAACCAAAACAAAACCAAGAAAAACCTACCGAATCTGAATGAACACTGCATTCACTTTTTAAAAATTTCTCTTTTGTTTTTCTTTCCTTTCTCATGGCTTTCTTTCTTTTCCTTTAGTCTTAATTCCTCATAGAGAATATGACTAATCTGTCAACATGTTAAACACAAATGTATATGTATAATTGTTCACCAGACTGTTTGCCACTGAAGGGAGGGGAGTGGGAAGGGAGGGCGGAAGGAAATTATGTAACAAATATGCAAATGCATGTGGATGATTGTTGAAAAACTTTCATAACATGTAATTGGAAAAATAAAATAAAATATACACAAAAAAAAGAAAGAGGCTTCCTCAACCCCAATTCTGATCATGACAAAAGGACCTATGCAATGAGCTAGAAAGTGTAGAGAGGGAGAACCAGGATCATATAGTTGGTAAAAACTGACTCTCTTCCCAACCACAGCCATGTACAAAAGCTGAGCAATTGAGGCAGTTCCCATAAATGAGCCCAGTCAATAGAGGAAGGAAGTTTGCATTCAAATTTCAATTCAAACTCTACTTCAGAAATCTTCCACATACTGCTGATGCTAAAGAAGAACCACCAGCCTCCAGGACTTACATGGCCTTCAGGATCTGAAGTCTCAGAGACATCTTATTCAGTCTCATCACTGGAAACAACTTGGCCAAAAGTCCCACACATAATCAATAGCAAATTTTGAATCCAAGTCCTCCAATTCCAAATCCAGTGCTGCTGGCTAGCAAGAGGATTTGTAGGTAATTAAGAGAGTGAAACTGGGCTTTTGGCCCCTATAACCACCTCCCCTGATACCACATTATCACCTAAGCAGCATGAATAAATTTCCAAATATATCTTCCACACCAGTCTCAACTCAGTGAGCCAGTCTACTCTCCTCCTCCTCCTCCTCCTCCTCCTCCTTTAAAAAGAAAATCTGTTTTCTTTGAACTTGCCAGATAGAATGGAATAATCTCCTGTGGCAAGAAGTTATTTTATTAATAAGCCACTATAGTTTTTTACATAAAACCAATTTATAAACTTGTGCTTTACAAAGATTATTTTTCCAGCTATGTGAAGGAAGAATTGGAAAGGAAGAGAGAAGAGATGCTGGGCCACCAAGAAGGAAGGAACCTTGAAGGGTACTTACTCCAACCCTCTCATTTAATTCCAGAGAAGACTGTGATTTTCTCAAAATCATAATGGATGAAATATCAGAGGAAGGATTCGAATTTAAGTCCACTAATACTAACCCCAGTGTTCTTTCTATGTGGGGCCTTCCTTCTTTGGAGAGTAAAAGTGGATGCCTCAAGGGTACATATCCAGTGTCTCTGGGAGAGTGGGCTCAGACTTGAAATCTAAAGGTTGGGAGGCATGGGTATAGAAAATATCTTGGCCACACCTCCCAGTTCCCATTCCCAAGAGTCCCTGTCTTTTTTCATGGCCTCCTCATGAAGTTTCCCTTAGGGGCAGCTCTGCTTGACCCCAAGGATCAGACCTTCCTGGTGTCTGTCCACAGCTTGAACTTCCCTCTTTAGGAAGCAAATGCCCTGAAGCCACCATCATCCTTGGGTGACTTGTCTTTTCTTTTTTTTTTCTTTCTTTTTTTTAATTTATTTTTTATTCTCATTTTGTGCAAATGTTTTTTTACATTAATAAAATATTCTTGTTTACAAGTAAACAAAATACCCCTCCCCCCATGAATATAGATAGACTTGCTTGGGCGAAAAAAGTAAAGGAGAGAGAAAAAATTAAAATTAAAAAAATAATAGTAATAATTGTAGATATGGCCAGGTGGCGCAATGGACGGAGCACCAGCCCTGGAGCCAAGAGCACCTGAACCCATATCCAGCCTCATAAACCCAACAATCACCCAGCCGTGTGACATGCAAGCCACCTGATCCCCACTGCCCTGCAAAAACCAAAAAGAAGGAAAAAAAAGACCCAAAATAAGATAAAATAGTAATAATAGTAGGGGTGGCTGGGTGGCAGACAGAGCATTGGCCCTTGAGCCAGGAGCACCTGGGTCCAAATCCGGCCCCAGACACCAAAAGATCCCCCTACTATGTGGCCCCAGGCAGGAGACCCAGCCCCACTTGCCCTGCACCCTCCCCCAAATAATAATAACAAAAAATGTGCTTCAGTCTTTGTTCCAACACCAACAACTCTGTCACATTCTTTATAAGTCCATCACAAAAGTTACTTCCATATTTTTCCACCTTTGCCATTGCTGATTGCAACTCCCTCCTTTCTTATTTCTCCACTACCATGTACTATATTTTCTCTCTCCTTTTACTCTGACTCTGCTGTAGGGTAGCTGAGTGGCACAGCAGACAGATCCCTGGTCCTGGGGCCAAAAAGCCCTGAGCCCCCATACCACCCCTTAGGCCCAGAATCCACCTGGCCCTATGGTCCTGAGCAGGCCTTCCAATCCCAGCCCCTTGCAAGCAGTAAAAAAGAAAATGTGTTATATCTGACCACTCTCCCCCCATGATCCATCCTCTCCTCCTTTATTCACATCTTCACCCCTTCCCCTTGCTCCCCCCTCCTTCTTACTCCAGATGTCTATACCCCATTGAGTATATATGCTGTTTCCTCTCCTAGACACCTCTGATGAGAATGAAGATTCCCTCATTCCCCCTTGCCTCCCCGCTTCCATATCATTGCAATAGCTCATTGTAATAAAAAAAAAATCTTATTATGTGAAATATCTTGGACTATTCCCTCTCTCCTTTTTCTTTCTCCCATTACATTTCCCTTTTTTTCTATTCACTCCATTTTTACACCATATTTTATCTTTGAATTCAGCTTTCTCCTGTGCTTCAACTATAAAAGCTCTCTCTACCTGCTCTATTAACTGAGAAGGTTCATATGAGTATTATCAGTGTCATTTTTCTATGCAGGAATACATGCAGTTCATCCTCATTAAGTCCCTCATATTTCCCCCCTCTCCTCCAATCTCCATGCTTCACCTGAGTCCTGTATCTGAAGATCAAACCTTCTGTTCAGCTCTGGCCATTCCAAAAGGAACATTTGAAATTCCCCTGGTTCATTGAAAGTCCATCTTTTCCCCTGGAAGAGGACATTCAGCCTTGCTGGGTAGTTCATTCTTGGCTGCATTCTAAGCTCTTTTGCCTTCCAGTATATTGTATTCCAAGCCCTACGAGCTTTCAATGTAGTTGCTGCTAAGTCCTGTGTGATCCTGACTGCAGCTCCACGATATTTGAACTGTGTTCTTCTGGCTGCTTGTAATGTTTTCCCTTTGACTTGGGAGTTCTGGAACTTGGCTATAATATTCCTAGGGGTTGGTTTTTTGGGGATCTCTTTCTTGGGGGGATCGGTGGATTCTCTTCATTTCTATTTTGCCCTCTGCTTCTAGAATATCAGGGTAATTTTCCTGTAGCAATTCTTTGAAAATGATGTCAAGGCTCTTTTCCTGATCATGACTTTCAGGTATTCCAATAATTTTTAAATTATCTTTCCTAAGTCTGTTTTCCATATCAGTTGTTTTTTCAATGAGATATTTCACATTTTCTTCTAATTTTTCATTTTTTTGGTTTTGAAGTATTGATTCCTGATTTCTGGTAAATTCATCAATCTCCCTGAATTCTATTCTTTGTCTGAAGGATTTGTTCTCCTCAGAGAGTTTTCTTATCTCTTTTTCCATCTGGCCAATTTTGCTTTTTAAAGCATTCTTCTCCTCAATAACTTTTTGAACTGTTTTATCCATTTGACCTAAGCTGGTTTTTAGCATGCTATTTTCTTCAGCATTTTTTTTTGGATTTCCTTGACTAAGCTGCTGACTTCATTTTCATGTTTTTCCTGCATCTCTCTCCTTTCTTTTCCCAGTTTTTCTTCCAACTCCCTCATTTGATTTTCAAAGTCTTTTTTGAGCTCTGTTATAGCCTGAGCCCAATTTCTGTTTTTCTTGGAGTCTTTAGATGCAGGAGCTTGTGCTTCCTCATCTTCAGACTGAGTATTTTGATCCTTCTTAGGCTCATTTGCAAAATATTTCTCAATAGTCTTCCTTTTGTTTCTCTGCTTGCTCATTTTCCCAGCCTGGGCCTGGTTTTGGGGTGTTTCCTGAGCTTCTGGGACACTCCCACAAGGGTCTCAGTGTGTGAGGCTCTGTCCTCCCTCCTGGTCTGTGAATGACCATAAGTGCCCCCCTCTGCCACGGGGCCAAGGTGGGGGAGGGAACTGCTGTTCTATGGGGGGGCCTAGACTGGGATCAGTATCTGAATGTTGTTCAGAGCCCCAGAGTCCTGTTCCAGGGGCAGAGGACAGAGCTCTGCAGTCTCTCTTCACTCCCCTCCCTCAGCTCAATGGGTTCATGCCCTGGGGGCTCCTGCTTACCGGCTCTGCCTGCTTCTGTTTCTGGCTCTGGGCTGCCGAAAGACCCAGCTACTGGCTGTGTGCCCTGAGGGCTGGGCTCCACATGCTCTCTCTGGCAGAGGTCCCTCAGCTGTTCCCCCACTTTGTGCTTGGTGCTCCCCGGGGTGCAGCTCAGGAGACTCCCCCACTGCTGTGGGCCATGGCTCCCAGCGCCCTGGGGCTGCCTCTGGGAGGCTGAAGTTCTTTGGCTCTGGCGGGCCACCCCTCTGGTGGCCGCCCCTCAGACCCCGGGGAGCAGAGCCTTTCTGCTCTTTTCCAGGTTACCTTGAGTAGGAGAACTGCCTCACTGGGTCCCTTTGTGGGTTCTGTCTCTCAAAAGTTTAGTTAGAGTCCTTAACTTATGAGTTTTATCAGAGAGTGCCTACGACTCGATCCCTTCTTGTCCCCATCTTGGCTCCGCCCCCCCAACTTGTCTTTTCACATCCATCTTTAAGTATTTGGCAGCCACCCCATCAGGTTTTTGGCTGACTCCTGATGTCCACTGGCTCTGATGAATCTCCTGTCTCCAAACACTTTTGTCTAAGAATATTCATTCTTCTAGGATCAGATTTGGCATGATAGCCAGGTGAGGCATGAAGCCAACTGCTTCTCCCCCACCAGGAAGCAGGTGGTATTTCTATCTCCTTATCAGGAGATAAAAGATTAAAGGGATGCCCAGAGAGACAGATGACTCTTCTTGGATGCTCCCACAGCTCTGACTCCTCAACTAATGACTCATTGGTCCTTCTGACTCCTCAACCAGGTCCAGTACCAGCTCCTTAGTTATGACCAGAAATGGACTTACCATGTTGATACAGGAGTCAGACAGAGGATATTTGCCCATATGTGGTATGACCAGTCAGGAACTGCAAATCTGTGCTTGTTCCAAGGACTGGACCCTTATTTACTATTTATCTATTTTGTCCTTAATTATCTGTGTAAATGTTTTTCTTCTAATAGAATGTAAGGTCTGTGAAGACAAGATTATTCCATTTTCGTCTTTATTATCTCCAATATTAGGTATCTAATATATCTATGGTCAGCTAGGTGACTCAGTGGACCAAGTGCCAGATCTGAAGTCAAAAAGATTCATCTTCTCAAAAGTGGCATCAGACATTTACTAGATGCCGTAACCTTGGCAAATCGCTTAACTCTGGTTGCCTTGGTTTCCTCATTAGTCAAATGAGCTGGAGAAGGACATGGTGACACACTTCAGGATCCTTTGCCCCCCCAAAAAATATCCAATGAGGGTCAAGATAGAAAAACAATTGAACTACAATAAATTCTTGCTGATTAGTTAATTTGTCATACCCAGTTCTCTTGAGGCTTAACAAACCAAATAAATTTAAAAAGGAGAGAGCTTCAAGGCAGCTCACTTGGAAAAAGCTATGGTCATTGAAATAATTCACAGATTTACTTCCATGATATCTGAGACAGTAGAAATCAAAGTTAAGGTCACACAATGCAGCTGCTAGCCAGGGTTTCTATTTATTATCTTTCGAGGGGGAAAAAATGAGAAATCACACCAATCTCCTCATGTGTTTCTATCTTTGTTTCTTTGTGCTGACTAGAATGACCTACATTTTTAAATTCTCCACTTTGCTGCCAATTAAGGAGCACATGCCCACTTTTATTTGGATGTGATCTTTTATTTGGTCCATACTGCTGGGCCCTTGTAAATCTGCAGGGTCAGAAAAAGATGCTAGATGACATCAGTTCTGAAGTTAGAAAGTGATTGAAATCACTTCCTACATTTTTATTAGCAAAGGAGCTTCTTTTCTGGATTGAGAGAAGAGAAGAAAGTTAGAGGGAACCACTTCTGTCCTCATTAGTAACCCTTTCTAAAAGGGTCACTCTAGGAAAGTGTCCCCATATGGGGAGCAAAGAAAGGTCAGTGAACTGAATCCCATTTTAGCCTCAATTTTAAGTAGCAAGGAAATCTTTCCAGAGTTACACTATGAGGCCCTCTCTTCACCTTCCTTTCTCTGGAGGAGCTGAGGATGAAGGCCAGGAAATTGTTGGTCAGAAGTTGTTTCTTTTGCCAGCAAAGCCACTGTTAGGAGTTGACACTGATGGAGGCTCCTTGACGTATTGACCCTTGTTCTCTTGGGCTCCCAATGGATGATTTCCTTGCTGGTTTTGTTATTTTGTTACTTATTTTTTTAGAAAGATTTTATTTATTTTGAGTTTTACAATTTTTCCCTATTCTTGATTCCCTCCCCCAACCTTCAGAGAAGGCATTCTGTTAGTCTTTACAGTGTTTCTATGGTATTTATTGATCTCAATTGAATGTGATGAGAGAGAGAAATCATATCCAAAAATTACATAATAAGATAACGGTCTTTTTTCCCCCTAAGTTAAAGGTAATAGTCCTTGGTCTCTGTTCAAACCCCACAGTTCTTTCTCTGGATACAGATGGCATTCTCCATCGCAGACAGCCATGAATCGTCCCTGGTTGTTGCCCTGATGGAATGAGCAAGTCCATCAAGGTTGATCATCACCCCCATGTTGCTGTTAGGGTGTACAATGTTCTTCTGGTTCTGCTCATCTCGCTCTTTGCTGGGTTTTTTTAAAAGGCAAACTCCTCATTCTTTCCTTTTCACCAATGTGAAAGATATTTAGATGGAAGAGACCCTCTCAATTTGCATGAACTGATGCTGAGCAAAATGAGCAGGATCAGAAAAACATTGTACACGCTGGCAGCAACATGGGGGTGATGATCAACCTTGTTGGACTTGCTCATTCCATCAGGGCAACAACCAGAGACGATTCGTGGCTATCTGCGATGGAGAATGCCATCTGTATCCAGAGAAAGAAATGTGGGGTTTGAACAGAGACCAAAGACTATACCTTCAATTTAGAAAAAACCCATTATCTTATTATGTAATTTTTCTATGTCTTATACTTTATTTTTCTTCTTTAAGGATATGGTTTCTCTCTCATCACATTCAGTTGAGATCAATGTATACCATGGAAACAATATAAAGACTAACAGAATGTCTTCTTTGGGGGGTGGGGGTAGGGAAACAAGAATAGGGGAAAACTGTAAAACTCAAAATAAATAAAATCTTTCTAAAAAAAAAAAGAGGGAGTTGCTAGGTGGTGCAGCAGATAGAACACTGGTCCTGGAGTCAAGAGTACCTGAGTTCAAATTCAGCCTGAGACACTTAATAATTACCTAGCTGTGTGGCCTTGGGCAAGCCACTTTAACCCCATTGTCTTGCAAAAAAACTAAAAAAAATAAAATAAAAAAAGAAACCCTCTCTTCTTTGGAAATGAAAGCTTGGCTAATTATTCATGTTAGACTGGGTAAACTTAGCCTTTGTGTATACAGAAAAGGGAAATAGTTTTCCTTTGATATGAGTGACCTAGAGAAAACCCTTGATATATACCTTTATTTATAGTTTACAAGTACACTCTAAAATAGCCTTTCTGTGGGATATTTGGAAGTCAATTTTAGCTTTTCTCCAAGTTCTGATCAGATCTACAAAGATTGCAAGGGATGGGTGAGGATGAACAAAAGAGCTCTAAAGTTTAGTAGCAGTAAGACCTTAAGGCAGAAGTGTAATAAGTTTGGGGATTTTTTATTTGCTAAACTTTTTTTAAAGTGCATAATTGTAGCTCTGTTCTTTTCCAATAAATTCCCTCCCCCCCCCACCCTGCCCATTGACTCATATAACCTTCCTTTGCAATGGAAGTCCTTGATATCCCCCCTGCCCCCATTGGCAGGTTGGTTTCCCCGGAGAATCATCATCCCAGGTTCAATGTATTCTGTGGGTGTGCATGTCCTAAAACCACCGTCACGAGCCTTCACCTTTAATAGCCAGCCAGAGGACATAATTAGCTCCAAGCAGAAGCACTTAATGAAACGACATAAGAAAATGAACACCATGGCATTTCCCCCATAAAAACAGTGTTGCATTCTCCCATATATTTTTGTTTGTCCTTTATTCTTGAAGAGGAACAATAATACCAGGAGGGTGATGTCTTAACTTGCATGCAAATTGCATTTATGTGAGAAAGAACTGAACAAAGTCACCAGCTTCATTCCCTCTTCCAGAGTCATTAGAGTCTAGTGGCAAGACATAGGCCAAAATAACTAATGATGGCCCAGGATACAGTGGGACATCTTGTCCTTTTTAAGCTATGGTCTTTTCCAGACCTGGGTTTGTCTGAGGCAATGCCCTTAGAGTGAATAAAAGCTAGGCAAGAACTGAGGCAAAAAGTGGCCATTTGCCTTCTCAAAATCAATTTGGAAGGGGAAAACCCTCAGTTTCCTGCCCCACATCTATATATGTAAACACTAGAAATGGAGTGCACATGTAATGAACCCATGTAGAAGTACCCACATGAGGAACTCATATGACTGTTAGACATTTGAGTGGTATACACAAAGGTGACATGTGGGTCCAGGACACATGGGGAAAACAATGTGTATTCCATACCATAGGACTACTGGCTAATGTCTTCTAATGGTTGATGACATTACTGTTAGACCTACTTCCCATTAGACACTGACTGTTGATGCTCTCCTACTCTCAGTTGAAACCCCTGGCTAACTTTTCCTCAAGGTAAGAGAGGGCATCATCCTTCGCTGTCACTTTAAAATCCACATGTTTTAGAAAAGGTGGAAATCATTGCCTTCCCTATATAAAAAAAGACTATTCCTGTTTTGGGGTTTTTTCCCCCTTAAGGATGGTACTTTCTTATTCCCCATTGACTCTTGTCTACAAGGGTTCTCAGTTCTGAAGCAGAGTTGTTCTCTTTCCTTCAGAAAGTTTAGTACTTGATTCATAGTCTTTCTTCCCCAACTCCTGCCCTCATACTTAGGGTCAAAAGCAAACATATTCATACTTACTCAAACACCCACAACTCGAAATTTTTCAACTTTTCATTTGCAATGAACTGCTCTCCCCCTTATCATATCCCCACATAACAATGATCTGGATATCATCAACCACAAGGGTTCCACTTCTATATTAATAAACTCTGAAATTCCTTTATGTCATCATAATCTTTTGCCTTTCCATTTCTCCCTCTTCCTCAAAACTCCAAATTCTATTCTTTGTCCTCCTTGTAATTTTAGTCTCTCTCACCTCAATTCTTCCCCAAGTCACCACCCTGCTCTTTCTTCTCCATTTTGATTCCTTGGTGAATCAGTTCAGTTTGGTCCTATTCTTCTCTCTCAAGTCCCTGGCCCCTTTACTCTATCAAAGATGTTCTCTGCCAAAACCCAGCTTTGGATTATTTCCATCATCTCGTGCCTTTGTTTTTATTCACATGCTGCTGTATAAAGCTGAAGAAAATCATTGGACCATGACCTAATCTGCTACAAGTTTATATCACATACTCTGAACTAGGTCCTCATTGCAGCAATGCAGTCTTTTTAAACCTCCCTAATCAATTCCCAAAATCAATTTGGGGCAGCTGGTGATGCAGTGGCTAAAGCACCAGACTTGAAGTCAGGAAGACTTGAGTTCAAATCCAATCTCAGAGACATACTAACTTTGTGATCCTGGGCAAGTCACTTCATCCTGTTTGTCTCAGTTTCTTCATCTGTCAAATAAACTAGAGAAGGAAATGGCAAGCCATTTCAGTGTTGCCAAGAACATCCCAAATGGAATCTTGAAGAGTTGGACACAACTGAACAAACTCTTTGTAGTAGCTCTGCTAAATCTTTTCATCCCTCCTCAAACTTCCTTCATATGTGCAACTAGGAACCTTGTCACTTCATTCACTGAAAACTTTGAGGCCATTCCCCAAGAGTTCCCTATTTTCTGGGTTTTTGTTTTTTGGTCTCCCATCACTCAGATGCCTTCTGCAACCATTTCTTCCTTTACCTTTATTTTCACAAGCTAGGCAAACTCCAAAAGATTCTCAATTCCATACAATACTGTCTTCTCCAGCAGACTGTTCACTGTATCATTCACACTCTTTTATTAGTATTTCCTTATCTATTGACTGCTTCCCTAATGTCTACAAACATGCTCCTGTCTGCCTCATTCTTAAGTTTCTCCTCCCATAAATCACCCCAATTGCAATTGCGCCATATTTTCTCCTTCAGGTTGTGGCTAATTTTTTTTTTATTTTTCAAGGCAATGGGATTAAGTGACACTCAACTAGGTAATTATTAAGTGTCTGAGGTAAGATTTGAACTCAGGTCTTCCTGACTCCAGGGCCAGTGCTCTATTAACTGCACCACCTAGCTGCCCCATTGGCTAAATTTTTTGAGAAGGCTACAGTAGGTGCTTTCACTTCCTTTCCTCTTCTTAACTTTCTAGTGTCTCGTTTCTGCTCTCATCATTCAACTGAAAGTGTTTCCTTAAATGTTATCAATTCTCTCTCTCTCTCTCTCTCTCTCTCTCTCTCTTTCTCGGCTTTTGGAAGGCAATGGGGTTAAGTGGCTTGCCCAAGGCTACACAGCTAGGCAATTATTAAGTGTCAGAGGTCGAATTTGAACTCAGGTCCTCCTGACTCCAGGGCTGGTGCTCTATCCACTGCACCACCTAGCTGCCCCTCAATGCTCCCTTAATTGCCAGAACTAATCCTTTTCGATCCTTTTGTATCCTTTGGCATCCTTGATCATTCTCTGCTTCTTAGGTGTTTGTGATTTCTTTTGTGGTTCTACTTATCTGATTGTTCCTTCTCAGTCTCCTTTGCTCGATCTTCCTCCAGGTCTCACCTGCTAACCAAAAGAAAATACAGACCAAAAAAACAAAACAAAACAAAACAAGAATAATAACAAAAGCTGAAAAAGGATGCAAAAATTAACAATCTTTTAAAAAATTTTTTGAGTTCCATGCTCACATATCCTAATAAATATTTGTTGAGTTGAGGTAGGATCATGACTGACTTCAAGGTCCCTTCCCTCCTTAAATCCATGAACACATGCTGCAGAACTGGAAGGGCCATCAGAAGCCATCTATCCCAACCTTCTCTTTTTATAAAGAAGGCTAAGTAACCTACCTAATACCACCCTTGTAATAACTGTCAAAACTGTCACCCTTTGGTTCCCATAGTCAAGGCCCTTCCCACTGTACCCTATGGTCTGGATTCTGGCATTCCTGCTGGTGCTTGATTCCAGAGCTATCAGCCTTCCAAGGTCCTTTACCTGATCACAGTATCATATCACCCAGAGATGATTTTCTCTGTCACCAAGGAAGCCAAACCATCATGGTAACAATAATTCATGTGATCCACAAACAAAGGCTTCTGAGCTGGAAGGGATCTTAAAATGCATCCAGCAAGGGTCTCCATTTTACAAAGGATGAAACTAAAAACCATGAGAGCTGATGCTTATAGAATATTTCAAGATGTACAAATACTTTTCAGTCATTACCTCACTTCATCCTATAAACAACCCTGTGAGAGAGTCATTATATAGCACTTATCTTGCAGGGATGTAAGGAGGAAGAAATTAAATAATAATTGTAAAGCTCTCCATACAGTGTTTGGAACAAAGTAGAAGCTAAATAAGTGTCTGTTATAATTATTGTTATTATTAGTATCCTCATCTTACAGATAGGGAAACCAAGTCCACATAGCTAATGATAATAATTACAGTTTACATTAATATAACTCTTGATATAAACTATCTCATTTCATCCTCATGTCAAGTTGGGAAGAACACACATGCATACAAGCATATATATGCATACCTGTGAGTAAGTACTGTATGCACACACCTCTGTGTAACTATACATGTATGCATAAATGTACACATACATATAGGATCAGAAGGGCTTGTTCCCATGAACAAACCCATGTATGTTTTCTATTGTCAAAATAGATGTGATTTCTTCATACCCAGAGTAATTGCTAAGTTCATTTTCTGGCACCCAATCAGCTCCCTCACCAGGGAGCATCCTATCCAGTGTTTCCCATCCTTGGATTCTCTCTTTCCAAGAGTTTATCCCCCTCTAGGAGCTCTGAGTGTTGATGAGAACAAAAGCAAGTGAGAACCCCCCCCCCCCCAAAAGAAAAACCCTGTGAGGCTCTCTCAGCATTTTAGAAAACATGTGACAAGTCTTGGCAGGCTTCCTATGAATTTGCACAAGAGATTTTTTTATCTGAGTATTATTTTAGGGAAGAATCCAAACTCCTCTAGGCCAATTCTCACCTAGCAGAAGAGAAATAGAGAAGTACAGAGGTCATACTAACAAAAATACAGACTGGGGTGCTACCCAAACTCACTCAAACTCACTTAGATTGCTTAGAGTGTTTGTAGGGAGATAAACATCTTCTTGCTTCCCCTCCAGGCTCAAATCTCTAATCCTAATTTAGTCTCAAAAAGTGACTTGGAATTCTTTCTTTCACCTTCTTAAAGGTCTTTCAAAATGTCAAAGAACACAAACAAACAAGGCATTTTTTTTCTCAAGTTAGGGATAATGATCCTTGATTAATGCCACTTGATGAAATTATAGCCTATAGAACTAGCATGCAGCATATAGGAAACTGGATTGGGAAGACTTGGGTTCAAACACTGTATTAGACATTTACTGTGTGACCACAGACAAGTGACTTAATCTCTTGACTTCCATGTTCATATATGTAAAATGAGATCCTTTCCAATTCTAAATCTAAATCTGACCTTTGTCATAAAGTGACATTGAGTTGGACATTCCATCTGGCATGGTTCTTTTTTGTTGTTGTTGAGGTCAGAATTGCTTTATTATTTTAGCAGCAGGTTTTCTGCTACAACTGAGAAAATACAAGGCCTTCCCTTCCCCCACAGGACCTCTGACACCCCAGTAGAGCACCTGGTCTGAAGAGCACCAAAATCTGAATAAAAGATGGAGGGGGACCTCACAGTGTATTAGTAAAAATTAAGGCTTTCAAATGGATTTCCACAGGGAAACAGACTGAAAGAGAACAAATGGGATGGATGGTGGAACTTGCTGGAGCCTAGAGTCCCTCAGCCTCTGGGATTCAAGACCCGAGTTCAGATCCCAACTCCAACTTTAGTGTCTAAGAACAAATCACTTCTCAGTTTTTTCACTTATAAAGGGAAAGGGACTGAACTTCTGACTTTAGCAATGAAAGGGGACACTCCAATGAAGAAATTTCCTGTACCGATACAGATCTGCAGCTTAATCTGAAGAAGATTCTCCGAGGAACCAGGCTCTGTGACTTGCCCAGAGTCACACAGATACGCACTGGAAGTGAGACAAGGACCTGGGTCTTCTCTAGTATATCCAATGCCTCTCTACCATCTATAACATGGGCCTACTCTTTGCTCTGCCCATCTCAAAGGAAAGGGGTTAACCGGCCACACAAGAAAGTATTAAGCATTAAGTATTAGGCACTGTGCTACACCCTGAGGCTACAAAGAAAGATAAAAACATTTTCCCTGATCCCCAAGGGGTGCTATGGAGACCCCAGAAGCCACCCAATCTAATTCAGCTGTCATCTGAATAAGAATCCCATCCCCAACAAGTAGATGTTGACTCTTTAAAGCCCTCCAATGAGGGGAAACCTCATAATAGGAGCATTTGACCCCTAGACTCACTATTGGATCAGCAATACTCTGTCTAAAATGGGGTATAAACCCCTCAAAGCTAGGGGACCAAGCTCTAGACTTCTCTGGACTTCTCCAGCACCATTTTGAGCATTTGATAAGCCCTACATAAAAGGGGAAGCCTATTTCCTTAAAACAATTCCTCGGAGAGACTTTGGTGAAGAACATTCCATATAGGTAGCCTAATTATTAACTTTCCTGTCAAGCAGGTACATGTACCTTTTCTACAAATGAAACAAATTAAGGCCCTGAGTGGCCTTCAAGGACTAAGATGGTAGACAAATCAAAAGACAGAAAAATCCTAAACCTTAACATCTGGCATTGGGCTCAGCCCAGAGCTTAATATGCTTTTGTTGGATTAAAACAGAAGCCTCTTTACTACCCTTGGGGCCTTGAGTCAGGAGACAGGCCTAGAGAGTCCCTCAATCCCCTATTTACTCTCTGCCTCTCTTCTTGTGTCAAGTTCCTCTGTCAAGTACTGTTAATATGTTGTCTGGGATCTACTGAGCAAACCTAGCAGGCTAGAGTCCCTGGTGCCCCCAGTCCAGGGTCAGCCTAGTAGGAAGAGAAAACTGGCATCTTCAGTGTTTGATGACTGTTGGGGTGATCATCTTGGGGAAGGAGTAGTAGCGGCATTCCTCAGGGGGCACTAGGTCCATCACAGTAGTGCTGATATTCTCTTTCTTGAAACCTGCCTCCACCAGGGTTGCAATCTGGGTCTCCACAAACATCTTTTTGATATCCATGTACTTAGTCTTCAGCAGTTCTCCCCAGGACATGAGATTGCAATAAGTGAGGACACACCCAGGCTTCAGCAGGCGGAAAGCATGAGCCTTGATGAAGTTGAATTGATGGGTATGCCAGGTCTCCTCAGAGAGGGGATAAGTGTCATATAGAATTCCATCAAAATGTCCATCAGGCAGATAGGGCACCACCTCTTCCCACAAGCCTTTCAAGGGGACAACCTTATGGGGCCGATGCTGGGCCCACTCCTGAAGCCGCTGGAAGACGCCATCATTGCACTCAACGATCAATGCTCCTGGATGTTGGCTTCTTGCACTTTGCTGGCTGAAATGACCATTTCAAAGCCGACTTCCAGGATTCTTCCCCCTTAGGTGGAGGCGGTGGCAGCCAGCGAGTGCATGTAGGGGGTCTCCCAGCGCTCCATCACTGGCTTGCCCAGGATCTGCAGGTGCTTGTCGGGCCCATCGTAGCCGGCGGGCGCCCCGGACCAGGAGGGCCAGCAGTCCTCGCCCGCCTGGAAGATGGGCGCCAGGGCAGCCTGGCCAGCCATGGTCCGCTCTCCCATCTGGCATGGTTCTAAAGGATCCTTAGGACAACCCAGTAACTCCTAATTGGTTCCCATATATCGCCATGACTGGGGTTTGCATTGGTTCATTTGCCACCCTCTCTCTGTATTTTCTAAGGAGGACTGAGGAGAAATGGTGCTGTCTCTTTGGCCCTTGACTCTTTAAGATTCATCCATTCCTTTCTCTTTCTTAGATTTTCAGCTAGGGAGACAAGAGGTTTTCTGTCTGCACCCTCCAGAAACAATGGAAGTTCCAAGCACAAGATAATGAAGACTTGCATTCATCTAAGGGAACCCAATGCCAAGGTACAAAAACCAGAAAGATAGTAATAGGCTTGATTTAAGGAAGACATTTCCACAAGGGAATAGGGGTGGGAGGCAGCTAGATGGCACAGTGGATAGAGCACCCACCCCAGAGTCAAGAGGACCTGAGTTCAAATTTGGTCTCAGACAGTTAATAATTAATTACCCAGCTGTGACCTTGGGCAAGTCACTTTAACCCCATTGCCTTGCCAAATTAAAAAAAAAAGGAAGATATTTCCTAAAAATTCAAGTCAAACAAAAACTGAATGGGTAACTTCAGGAAGATGGAGACTCCCCTTTCCTAGAGAATTTCAAGGGGAACCACTGTTGGGAATGAATCTCAACTCCAAGTTCAGTAGCAAGAGGAAGGTTCCTATTCAAGTACAGAATGAACTCTTCCGTTTCTGACTTTGAGTGTTTTGTTCTTTCCAGATATAGGAAGAATTTTGACTCCTTAATGGAAACATCCATTCCCTAAAGTAAAGTAAGTATCTAGAGGCCAAGGACAGTTTAATTTGTTCTGTAAGGGTATGTTTGAATATAAAGATGAAAGAAAACAAATCAATCAAAATTAAACGTAATTTTATTTTTTGAAAAATAATTTAAAGGCACTAATTAATCAAATCATTGTAATTAGGCTGTTAAAAGTATGGAAAATTAGGGATTTTAAGTTGGAAATACCTGGGTTTGTTTTGATTCAGTAGACCTTGCCTTTGGACAGACTAGGGCACATTTTTTCTAAAAGATAATTCCACTCCCACCTCCCCCACTCCCCTACCCCCCCCAAATACTACCAGTTAAAGTCACATGAAACTATTAAGTGGACTTTCCCCATTGTTTAGTAAAAGAAGCCAAAATAAATCAAAACCTTCCAAGATAGAGGTGGAGGCATTGCCCTTGATAAAAAAAAAAACAACTTGCCTAATCAAATCTTTAAAAAAACCCAGAAAAATGTGATAACTTGTTCGTAACTGAATTATGATCAAAGCAGAGAAAACACAATAATTCTCATTTAAATACAAATCTTTCTAATCTACATAATTTCTTTATTAGGACTACTGAATAAAATTTTTAAACATCTGTTTGTGATCAAAATTCTCTTGATGAAACCATTTTAAAAATGGTCATTTAAATAGGGTTCATGTAAAAGAAAACAGAAGAAATTCCATCATAGGATTTGTAATAAATAATAATAACATATTATATAATAAATTATAATAATAAAATAATTTTATAATGAATAAGACAGACAATTATTATTCAATGGGCAACTTTTTAAGGCATGTTCTCAAGTCCATCTTTTCTGCCTTCATCTTAATGACTGTGAAGACCACAAAGATCATTTTTGTCCCAGGGATATACTTCCTTAGATTTTTCAAGCATTCTACCAATGTATCCCCTCCCCAGATAATACCTTTGTTTTTGTTGACATCTAGGTAAGAGAATCCTGAAAACTGTCCAGTTTTTCTGCCAAACAGGTCCAGTCTAGTGTTTGTCTCCTTCAACTTTGTGGTACTACACACACTTTTGTCTGCTCTTCTCAATATCATCACCCTTTATGAATTCAACTTAGTCTACATCCAAGTGAATTTATTTACTCACTCTCCCCAGGTCTGACCCATGCTTCCTCTCCATAATTTTTTTAAAAAATATATATACAACACACATACACACACACAAACACATACACAAACAGCAGTGAATCAGCAGAATTTTATTTGAAGACTTCAAAACATATTAAAAGATGAAGAAAAAGACATCTGAATTTTAGTCCTAAGCTCCCCCAACCCCATCAGCCCACAGAGCATTTTAGGAAATTCCTTTAGCAACATTATTGTCAGGATTCCCAGAGTTAATGATTTCCATGCCTGTTACTGTTTATTACTACCTTATCAGGTTTAACCAGCTTAGATGGCTTACAACCATGCTCTAAAGGAGATTAAACTGGCTCTTTGTTCTTCCCAAGCTGACTGGGGAATTTGAAAAAAGTGATACCCCCCAAAGCCTTCCAGATCAAAGCAGAAGAATAGAGAAGTTTAATGTCTTTGTCCTATTCAAGGAAGTCAAGAACACTGGCAAAAGATGAGGTTGTGGTGGAAGTGGAGGCAACTCCCTCTTCTCCCTGGGGAAGACCCTAAAAGCTGAGAATTCATCTTTTGCAGTCTCTGCATTCCATTGCTACTTTCCGGATGGGGCCTCATCTGGGAGTGTGTGTATACATTTGTGAGTCTTTCCCTAACACTGCCTCCAGCCCACCACAATTTTTCATGTAGTCATTCCACTCCACTTGCCATTCTCTGAAACCTACCCCCAGGTCTTTCATCCCCAGTGAGGTGGGAATAGGGGACTGCTCTGTCATTTAAACCTGAATTCAGACTTAATCTCAGACACATTCTAGTGTTATCATCCTAGGAATATCATTTAACTTTTGTCTGCCTCAGTTCCCTCATCTAGAAAATGGGAATAATAATAATAATACCTACCTCCCAGGGTTCTTGTGAGGATTAAATAAGATCATGTTTGTAAAGGGCTTAGTACAATATCTGACCCATAGCAGAATTTATTATTTGTTTTTTCTCTTTCTTCCTTCCATTACCAGTGCTGGCTTCTTTACCCCTGTCTCTGCTGAAACAACTCTATATATTCTAAAAGACAGTGACCAGATTCAATGTCCTTTTTTCAGTTTTCTTCCTTGTTGGCTTCTCTGCAGCATCTGATACCCATGAACATCCTTATGTTTCTGGAAAATTCCTTGGCCTCTAGAAATTTACTTGGCCTATACTGTACAATCTCCTTTCTGTCGTGCGTATTCCTTCTCTGTGTGGTGTTCATGTTAGCCAGGGAAAGGACTCCCTTTATCATGGTGTGATGGTCTCTCTAAGCAAAAAATAATCTTCTAGGAATTCAAGTGTTTTTTGGAAACTTCCTGAAACATATAAATTTAAAAAAATGTTAAAAAGAGTTTTGAATAAAAGTATCAACTTTTGTACTTTTTTTAAAAAGGTTTTTGCAAGGCAAATGGGGTTAAGTGGCTTGCCCAAGGCCACACAGCTAGGTAATTATATTAAGTATCTGAGTCCAGATTTGAACTCAGGTACTCCTGACTCCAGGGCCAGCTCTATCCACTGCACCACTAGCCACCCCCAACTTTTATACTTTTAACCCATATTGTTTTCACTCTAAATATGATCATTAATTAAAGAAGATCAAGTACTGGCTAGAGATCCAAGATGGTGGAGTAAAGGCAGGAAATTCCAAAGTTCTTCCTCAGATCACACCAAATACCTTTAAATTATGATTCTAACCAAATTCTAAAGAGGCAGAACCCACAAAAAGACTGAATGAAACAATTTTCCAGTCCAAGATAATTTGGAAGATCCGTGGGAAGAGTCTGTTCCACCAGGGTTGGAAAGGGTCACAGCACAGCCTGGGCCAAGTCGGACAATGGAGCAAACTGACTCCCGTCATTTAGGAATAGCCTGCAGAATCCCTGGGTCCCTGGGGGAGCCTGGGTCTGTGGAAGTGGGAATGGTTTCCAGATCTCTCAGTCCTGGGATTGCCAAGGACAACTTGGAGGGTCAGTGGGAATACTTTGCCACACCAGACTGAGCATGAAGCCCAGGTCAGCTCTGGCCTCAGCATGGACCCAGCCCTGAGAACCAGAAACAAGCCTGTGGAGCCACCCAGCAAGCTGCTTCCAGAGTGTTCTGACTGTTCTGACCAGCCCATGGATGGGGTAGAGGGAGATTGCAGAGGTCTCTCTGCTGTCCCTGGGTATAGTTTTGCACATACTCAGATCCAAGTGGCAGTCTGGGGTCCCATACTGCCATAGCAGAGCAGGGACCCTCCTCACAATTCCAGGACAGAGAGGAGTGCTTGTTGTCATCCACAGACCACATCACAGGCCAAGAGAGCAGTCAGAACCTCTCATAAGACTTTGAAGAAATTGAGGTCCCTAGGAGAGGGGGGGTTCCTGAAAGCAGCTACAAAAAAGCCTCAAAAGCATGGAAAACTGGGTCTTCCACCCTGGAAAGAGAGCCCCATTTTAACAAAGAGTTAAATTCAAATTATAGCCTGGGGAAATGAGCAAACAACAGAAGAAAAAGAATCTGACCTTAGACAATTACTTTGGCCCCCCTGGAGGATCAAAATACACTCAGAAAATGACAAAGTCCAAGCTTCTGTACTCAAAAACTCCAAGAAAAATATGAATTGATCTCAAGCTACGGAAAAGTTCAAAAAAGACTTGAAAATAAAATGAGGGAAGTAGAGGGAAAAATTAGGAAGAGAAATGAGAGTGATGCAGGAAAATCATGAAAACCAAGTCAGCTGCTTGGTGAAGGAAATACAAAAAATAATATCTTACATGATATTTAGGTCAAATGGAAAAGGCAGTCCAAAAGGTCAATGAGAAGAAGAATGCTTTAAAAAGCAAAATTGGTCAAATTGAACAGGAGACAAGAAAGCTCTCTGAAGAAAATATTTCATTCAAATGTAGAATTGAGCTAAAGGAAGCTGATGACTTTGTGAGGAATCAAGAAACAATAAAACAAAATCAAAAGAATGAAAAACTAGAAGAAAATGTGAAATATCTCATTGGAAAAACAACTGTCCAGGAAAACAGATCCAGGAGAGATAATTTTAAAATTATTGGACTAGAGGGGGAAGAGCCAAGATGGGGACAAGAAAGGATTGAGTCTTAGGCGCTTTCTGATAAAACTTTGAAACTAAGGACTCTAACTAAACTTTCAAGAGACAGAACCCACAAAGGGACCCAGAGAGGCAGTTCTCCTACTCAAGGTAACCTGGAAAAGAGCAGAAAGGCTCTGCTCCCTGGGGTCGGAGGGCCGGCCGGCCAGAGGGGTGGCCCGCCAGAGTGAAAGAACTTCAGCCTCCTGGAGGCAGCCCCAGGATGCTGGGAGCCACAGCTCACAGCAGCAGGGGAGTCTCCTGAGCTACACCCTGGGGAGCACCAAGCACAAAGTGGGAGAACAACAGGCACAAAGTGGGAGAACAGCTGAGGGACCTCTGCCAGAGCAAGCACATGGAGCCCAGCCCTCAGGGCACACAGCCAGCAGAGTGGCTACCTCAGCCCAGATCCAGGAACAGAAGCAGGCGGAGGTGGTAAGCAGGAGCCTCCAGGGCATGAACCCATTGAGCTGAGGGAGGGGAGTGAAGAGAGACTGAAGAGCTCTGTCCTCTGCCCCTGGAACACGACTCTGGGGCTCTGAACAACATTCAGATACTGATCACAGTCTAGGCCCCGACAAAGAACAGCAGGGGCTCCCTCCAGCTCAGGCCCATGGCAGACAGGAGCACATATGGTTATTCACAGACCAGGAGGGAGGACAGAGCCCCACACACTAAGACCTTTGTGGGAATGTCCCAAAAGCTCAGGAAGCACCCCCCAAAAACAGGCTTAGGCTGAACAAGCAAAGAAACAAGAGGAAGACTGTTGAGAAATATTTTGCAAATGAGCCCAAGAAGGATCAAAATACTCAGTCTGAAGATGAGGAAGCACAAGCTCCTGCATCTAAAGACTCCAAGAAAAACAGAAAGTGGGTTCAGTCTATAGCAGAGCTCAAAAAAGACTTTGAAAATCAAATGAGGGAGTTGGAAGAAAAATTGGGAAAAAAAAGAGAGATGCAGGAAAAACATCAAAATGAAGTCAGCAGCTTAGTCAAGGAAATCCAAAAAATGCTTGAAAAAATAACATGTTAAAAACCAGCTTAGGTCAAATGGACAAAACAGTTCAAAAAGTTATTGAGGAGAAGAATGCATTAAAAAGCAAAATTGGACAGATGGAAAAAGAGATAAGAAAACTCTCTGAAGAGAACAAATCCTTCAGACAAAGAATAGAATTCAGGGAGATTGATGAATTTACCAGAAATCAGGAATCAATACTTCAAAACCAAAAAAATGAAAAATTAGAAGAAAATGTGAAATATCTCATTGAGAAAACAACTGATGTAGAAAACAGACTTAGGAAAGATAATTTGAAAATTATTGGAATACCTGAAAGTCATGATCAGGAAAAGAGCCTTGACATTGTTTTCAAAGAATTACTACAGGAAAATTGCCCTGATATTCTAGAAGCAAAATAGAAATGGAAAGAATCCACCCATCCCCCTGAGAAAGAGATCCCAAAAAACCAACCCCTAGGAATATTATAGCCAAGTTCCAGAACTCCCAAGTCAAAGAGAAAATATTACAAGCAGCCAGAAGGACACAGTTCAAATATCATGGAGCTGCAGTCAGGATCACACAGGACTTAGCAGCAACTACTTTGGAAGCTCGTAGGGCTTGGAATGCAATATACCGGAAGGCAAAGGAGCTTAGAATGTAGCCAAGAATGAACTACCCAGCAAGGGTGAATGTCCTCTTCCAGGGAAAAAGATGGACTTTCAATGAACCAGGGGAATTTCAAATGTTCCTTTTGGAATGGCCAGGGCTGAACAGAAGGTTTGATCTTCAGATACAGGACTCAGGTGAAGCATGGAGATTGGAGGAGAGGGGGGAAATATGCAGGACTTAATGATGATGAACTGCATGGATTCCTGCATAGAAAAATGACACTGATAATACTCATATGAACCTTCTCAGCTAATAGAGCAGGTAGAGGGAGTTTTTGTGGTTGAAGCACAGGAAAAAGCTGAATTCGAAGATAAAATATGGTGTAAATTTGGTGTAAAACTGGAGTGAATAGAAAAAAAGGGAAATGTAATGGGAGAAAGAAAAAAGAGAGGGGGAATAGGCCAAGATATTTCATATAATAAGATTTTTCTTTATTACAATGAGCTATTACAAGGATATGGAAGGGGAAAGGCAAAGGGGAATGAGGGAACTTTTGCTCTCATCAGAGATGGCTAGAAGAGGAAACAGCAAATATACTCAATGGGGTATAGGCATCTGGAGTAAGAAGGAGGGGGGAGCAGGGGGAAGGTGTGGGGATGTGAATGAAGGAGGAGAGGATGAACCATGGGGGGACAGTGGTCAGATATAACACATTTTCTTTTTTACTTCTTGCAAGGGGCTGGGATTGGATGGCCTGCCCAGGACCATAAGGCCAGGTAGATTCTGGGCCTAAGGGGTGGTATGGGGGCTCAGGGCCTCTTGGCCCCAGGACTAGGGATCTGTCTGCTGTGCCACTCAGCTACCCTACAGCAGAGTCAGAGTGAAAGGAGAGAGAAAATATAGTACATGGTAGTAGAGAAATAAGAAAGGAGGGAGTTGCGATCAGCAATGGCAACGTTGGAAAAATATGGAAGTAACTTTTGCGATGGACTTACCATAAAGAATGTGATCCACCCATGACAGAGTTGGTGTTGGAACAAAGACTGAAGCACATTTTTTATTATTATAATTTGGGGCAGGGTGCAGGGCAAATGGGGCCGGGTGGCCAGCCTGGGGCCACATAGCAAGGTGATCTTTGGGTGTCTGAGGCCAGATTTGGACCTGGGTGCTCCTGGCTCAAGGGCCAATGCTCTGTCTGCCACCCAGCCACCCCTACTATTATTACTATTTTATTTTATTTTGGGTCTTTTTTTTTTCTTTTTCTTCTTTTTGGTTTTTGCAGGGCAGTGGGGATCAGGTAGCTTGCATGTCACATGGCTGGGTGATTGTTGGGTCTACGGGGCTGGATGTGGGCTCAGGTGCTCGTGGCTCCAGGGCTGGTGCTTCGTCCACTGCACCACCTGGCCATACCTACAATTATTACTATTTTTTTATTTTAATTTTTTTTCCTCTCCCTTTTACTTTATCACTCAAGCAAGTCTATATTCATGGGTGGAGGGGGTATTTTGTTTACTCTTAAACAAGAATGTTTTATTAATGTAAAAAAAAAACATTTGTACAAAATGAGAATAAAAAAATAAAAATTAAAATGCAAAAAAAAAAATTATTGGACTACCTGAAAGTCATGACCAGAAAAAGCCTAGACTTCATTTTTTTGGTTTAGGTTTTTGCAGGGCAAATGGGGTTAAGTGACTTGCCCAAGGCCACACAGCTAGGTAATTATCTGAGGTTGGATTTGAACTCAGGAACTCCTGACTCTAGGGCAGGTGCTCTATCAACTGTGCCACCTAGCCACCCCTAGACTTCATTTTCCAAGAAATCCTCCAGGAAATTTGCCCTGATATCCTAGAAGCTGAAAGTTAAAATAGAAATTGAGGGAATCCACTGATCACTTCCTGAAAGAGATCTCAACATAAAAACTCCCAGGAATACTATAACCAAATTCCAGAACTCCCAAGTCAAAATGAAAGTATTACAAACAGCCAGAAAGAAACAATTCAAATATCATCAAGTTTCATGCAGGGGTCCAGCCTCCGCTGGGTCCTTAGAACCTGACAGGAGGGATAGAGTCAGCAAAATGAGTTGAATCAGCAAGTGGGTAAAGGCAGGAGCAGGTTGACTGACTGTCAGCTACTTGGATTTATTTTTATAGTCTCAGAATCATATCAAACAAATAAAATAAAATCATTTCCTTGGTTACAAAAGTGTACAATTTTCATCATTAATCAGATAGTTCATATGGTTACGAGTCTGATCATGTAGTGGTTACAAGTGTGATTATCAAATCATGTAGTTAATTTTCTTGTCCCTCCTCAGACCGTGATGACCTCAACATGCCTGTTGCCTAGTTTGTTGCTGCATAGTAAAGTTATTAATTAAGCAGACTTTTCTTAGAATAATTTTTGATATAATTTGTTTAATAGAATGCTTTTATGTTTTTGTGCTGCATATGTAATGTTTTTTGATATGCTCCCTTGACAACCTATAGTGAGGGTAGTTATGTTTGTCCACTCATCCGTTGACTCCTTCAATAACTAATATTCCTTTCAGCCCTTGTTGGTAGACGCTACAGTTTCTATGACTTTTTATTCCTTCCCAATAAACTAAGGCTGTTAGAGTTCATATATTGGTCACCTATACTGACTATTCTCTCACCATCTTTATCATATATTCCTGTGTATGATAAGGGGGGCAAAACTGTTAATTTCCCTGGAATTCTATCTGATCAATCTTGTATCTGGTTTCCCTGTATACATTCTGACACCTCCCTGGAACTCCCAGTGCTGTATTTTCCAAAGATTTCATAATGTTGAAGCCTTTTGTGTGTCTCAGGGAGAGTCAATCCTGTTAAATTTGGACAGAGTTCACAATCTATTTTATTCAAGGAATTTCTCTGAAATCCTTCCTTTATAGTTATTCCACTATTAGGATGAGTAAGTTTTGCAATCAATAATAGACCTATAAATACGGGTATACATGGAATCCCTATATATATTGAAGAAGGAAATGTTATTCCATCAGGCAGCGTGACTGCCTTGAGTCTTCTTGCTGCGACTGTGTCAAATAGCTTAGAGACCCTGGCTCCCAACAGTTACAGACAGAGTTACATGGCATTTAGAAGTTTCTACATTAAGGGCTTGTAAGACTTGGAATATGATATTCCAAAAGGCAAAAGAGCTTGGATTACAACCAGGAATCAACTACCCAGCAAAACTGAGCATATTCTTTCAGGCAAAAAAGATGGACATTCAATAAAAAAAAAGAACTTTCACTTTCCTGTTGAAACAACCCAGGCTGAGCAATAAGTTTCATCTTCAAGTACAGGACTTAGGTGAAGCCTAGAAAGGGTGAACAGGAAGGGAAGGGCAAAAAATAAGGGATTTAATGATGTTGATTTTCTTGTATTCTTGCATGGGAAGAAGATATTGATAATTCATATGAACCTTCCCATTTATTAAGTCAGTTAGAAGGAATATATATATATATATATATATATATATATATATATGTATGTATATATATATGACACAGGAGGGAGCTGAATATGAAGGTATAATATATTATAAAAATGGACTTAATGGGTGGGAAAGGAATGTACTATGAGAAAGGGAAAGGCAAGCCAGAATGAGCTAAGATAAGTCACATAAAAGAGGCAAGAAAAAGCTTTTGCAATGGAGTGGAAGGGGGAAGGTGAGGGGGAATGAGGGTGCCTTCATTCTAATCAGAAATGACTCAGAAAGGAAATAACATACACACTCAATAGATTATAGAAATCTATTTTACCCTAGAGGAAAAATGGAGAAGAAAGGGGACAGGAGGAAGAGAGGAGGGGGAGGGGGTATAGGTGATAGAAGAGAGAGAAGATATTGGGAGAGTATGGTCAGATACAGCACACTTTTAAGGAGGGACAGGGTGAAAGAAGAGAAAGAACAGAATAAATGGGAGTGGAGAGGAATAGAATGGAAGGAAATACAACTAGCAATAGCAACTTTTCTGATAGACTTATGATAAAGAGTGCAATCCATCCCGAAGATGAGTTGCTGGTATCTGAAATACAGACTGAAGCATACTTTTTTTTCCTCTCACTTTATTTTCCTTGAGGCTTTTCTATCTTTGGGAGGGGAGGGGAGTAGGGATTATGTTTACTTTTACAGCAAGATTATTGTAGTAATTTGAAAAAATAAATTAAAAAAAGAAGAGCTAGTATTGATTGCAGAACGATCTCCAGATTTCTTTTCATCTTGGACATTTCTAAATGTGAGAGTTTTTAGCCCAAGTTTGTCTCTCTCTACAACTGCTCCCCATTGCTTCTAGCTCTGGATCTGAGCAAAATGAGTGAAGTCATCTTGTGCTGTTTCTCTTCACTCCATCATCAACTTTTGGAAAAACTGCCTATGGAAGTAAGGACATGCAACTCTCATCGCCCGTCATGTGGGAGAGCAGGAAAATGCTGCCAACAATCCCCAACAGACTGCAAAATACCTGTGGGGGGCCTGCAATATCAGGTTGCACTCACATTTAGGTCATTGGGTCAGGTCCAGGCTAAATGCTAAGTGGTTGGCAGTTCCCCAGGACAGTCAAAGAAAAATGTGTGGATGGCTTGCCTCCAACCTGGAAAGGAGAAGAGCACATGGGTTGAAGGACTGCAGTTTGGCACTTCACCCAGAAGAGAGAGAACCTGTTTGGCACCAAGACCTCTACATTGACGTGATATGTTTGGTTACTCATTACAAGTGTGTCTACATAGGATTGACCCTAGAGAGGATGGGGAGGCAAACAAAACAGTGGAGAGAGCCAAGCCGAACTCTGTCTGTCCCGCCCCTCTCCTCTGCCCACCCCTGTCTCATCTCTTGAGATAATTTACTTCAGCCCATCCCCAAAACCCCTCTAAGGGCTCTTTGCTTAGAATATATCCCTCTTTGCCCTGTTCTTCCCCAATCCTCAGCCACTCTATAATGACTTCCTTTCTAATTTCTTTTTTTCCTTTTCTCTTTTTTTGGTTTTTGCAAGGCAATGGGGTTAAGTGACTTGCTCAAGGTCACACAACTAGTAAGGATCAAGTGTCTGAGACCAGATTTGAACTTAGGTTGTCCTGACTCCAGGGCAGTGCTCTATCCATTTTGCCACTTAACTGCCCCCTTTTTAATTTCTAAGAACCATACTTGAGAAATAGTAGGTTCTTCATGTTAGATTCATTGATATGATTGATTCATTGGCCATAGAGTTTATATAACTATAAATGCCTCCTTTCCAAGAACACATAATTGGTACTATTTGTTATTTGATTGATAGGGGAGCCAGCTAAGTGGCACAGGGAATAGACTACAAGAGCCTATAGCCAGGAAGACTCATCTTCTCAAGCTCTAATCTGGTCTCAGATACTTATAGACTGTGTATCCTAGGCAAGTCACTTCATGCTGTTTACCTCAGTTTCAAATGAACTGGAAGAGGAGATGGCAAACTACTCCAATATTTTTGCCAAGAAATCACAGAATCATGAAGTACTGGGCATGACTGAAATGACTAAACAACAACAACAAAAGAAAAAGAAAAGCGTTTATTTTAGCTCTACTATGTGCTAAGCACTTAACAAATGTTATCTTATTTAATCCTTACAGGGTAGGTGATATATGATACCTATTTTACAGTTGAAGAAACTGAAAACAACAGAAGTAAAATTATTTACTCAGGTTCGCCCAATTAGTAAGCATTTGAGACTGTATTTGAATCTAAGTCTTCCTGAACCCTATCCACTGCACCACCAGGTGCCCCTCTCTTCATGTAAGTCTTAGGATGTTCCCCTTCTGCGGAGCTCTCCTCTCTACGTTGAGAGTCCTTGGAGAACCTGAGCTATCTTTCTTTAGGGCCCCTAGTTTGTCCTCTGTGAGCTTCACAGCATCTGTTGTAGATGCTTCCATGAGCCAAGAAAACCCCAAATGGTTTCACAGAGTTAGACTTCACCCTGATGGCCTCAGTTTTCTCATTTGCCAAATGAGATAGAGAAGGAAATGATAAACTACTCTTTTATCTTTGCCAAGAAAATCCCAAATGAGATCATGAAGAATTGGACTCAACAACAACAAAACTAATGTGAATAAGTCCTTTAAATACTACTCTAAGAGATGCTAGTATCAATGTCAATGCAGACTGCTGCCAAGGGGAGAAACCTCCACCCATCTGCTGTGGACAATTTCCTCTCAGGAATCCTTCACCACTGGATATGGCTACCACACAACTAGTCTGCTGTAGGAACCCTTGAATTCTGAGACAGGCTCAATGGTTTGTCCAGAGCCCCAGAAGTCATAAATGATTCTCTCCAACTATTTACAAGATCTTTCCTGTGTGGAACCATCTGCTTTTATCTGATGACCCAAAGCCCTCTATGATACTTTCAAATTGCAAAAGGACTTATTCACATCTAGTTTTTGTGGTTCTTGAGTTGCTTCAGTCATTTCCAACTCTTCATGACCCCATTTGGGATTTTCCTGGCAAAGATACTGGAGTGGGTTGTAATTTTCTTTTCCAGTTTATTTTATGATGAGGAACTGAAGTCAACAATTTTAAGTGGCTTGCCCAGAGTCACATAGTTGGTAAAGGTCTGAGGCCAATTTGAATTCAGGTCCTCAGCACCACCTAGTTTCTTTTAACTACTAAAGGACTTATTCACATCTGGTTTACTTTCAATTAATTTATTTATTGTCTCAATGGAACTCTCTGAATTTTCTCTGATTCAGTAGTGATGGGAAAGTCAAAACCTTACAGGACTGCAGATCTAGAAGGGACCCAGAGGACACCCAGATTTTCATTTTGGAGATGAGGAAACGGATCCCTGAGGGGTTAATTTGCCTTGTCCATGGCCACAAATCTATTTAATCCCAATCTCTTTCTGCTGTCATGCTGCCATCTTTTGACTCTAATGGTGAGAATGTTGGCCTAGTAGCATGATGTGATATAGAGAAGCAACCTTCTGGGATGGAAGTCCAGGAGCCTCAGTCTTAATTTGTCTCTAGCTAACATCGTGTGACCCTTGGTCTCATCCTCTTTTAACTCTGAAATTTGCTCCCAAATCCTCCAACCTCAGGTTGGATTCCATGATATGCTTGATTGTTCATTCATTCCACAGCCTGTGAAATGCCTACCAAGTGTCGGATCCCAAGTGCTAAATTCTGAGGCTATAGAAGACCAAATGGTCTCTGTCTAGTAGTTTACATTGTACGGGAGAAAGCAACATGTAGACCTGTAACTGCAACATCTTACAAAAATTATACACAAAATAATTGGTCAGTAGTCATTAGCAAATGGGGAGATCAGGAAAGTTCTCAAGGAAAAATAAACCTTAAGCTGAGCTTTGAAAGAAAAGGGAGGTGTTAGGAGATAGAGGTGAGGAGGTAGTGCTCCTGGGGCTGGAGAAAAACCTGCACAAAGGCATGGAGGTAGGATATGGCATGTCCTAAGTCGACCAGTTTGAATAAAGCATAAAGTATATGAAGAGTAATATAACAATCCTAAGAAAGTAGACTGAAGCCTGATTATAAACAACTTTGGCAACCAGAGAAGCTTCCTTCAAGTGTGACATATGATTTTGAGCACTTTGAAAACTTTGGAGCACTTAGTAAATGAATTTTTTTTCTCACTTAATTGATTATCCAGTTGGACGCTATAACATTATTGCCTCTCCTGCTCCCTATTGCTATCCATCTTTAGGAAATGGAACTGGAAGGGACCTTAGAAGCCAGCAATTCCAACCCCTTCATTTTATAGATGAGGAAACTAAAGTCCAGGAAGATTTAGGGACTCAACCAGGGTCACACACAATCAGTAAGTATCTGAGGCAATATTTGAACCCAGGTCTTCTTGACTCCAAATCTAGGACCCTATTTAGTAAGCATATTGTATTTCAACCTACCCTACATCTCCAGTTGTCCTCATCAATATCTGGTCATTGGCCCTAGATGGCTCTGGAGAGAGAGAGTGAGGCCGGTGACTGTGCAGCCTCCCCTCACTCAAATCCAATCCATTTGCAAGCCATGGCATCACCCTCCTGATGTTGTGGTCCTCTTTGAGAATGAAGGACAATGATCAACCAATCAACTTTGGGTTGGAGCAATCAAAGAAGATGAAATCAACTCTTTGCCTTTACTCGGTAGCTCTGGTAAGAAAGATTTTCTGGGGACAGGAAACTTGAAACTATTTGTAAATTCGAATTATCCATATTGGTTCTCTTCTCCTGCCTTATTATCACTTAGAAAAATGGAAAGAATGATAGACAAGTAGGTAGGTCGGTATGAAGATGAAGGACTTAGTAGGTGTTTTCTATGTCCTGGTCAGCACTGGAGAGACAAAAGCAAACAGGATAATTCCATTTCTAAGAGAATTCAGTCTAATGAGGGAAGATGACACAAAAAAATGAGCTAGAAGAAGGAGGGTCTAGGATGGAGACAGCCAGAAAATAAAGTAAAGGTCTGGGTATGGTCTAAAAAAGCCTAAAACTTGCCCATCAAGGTGCTGGAGGGAGAGGGTGGGGGAGCAGAGATCAAGAGAGAGGAGACAGAGATGCACCATGAAAGAAATGTAATACTATTGTTATACAAGAAAAGAAGAAAGGGCAGTTTCAGAGAAAACTGGGAAGATTCTTATGAATAGCTGTAAATGGAAGTAAACAGAACCAGGAGAACAATTTATACACAAACAATAGCATTGTAAAGACGAGCAACTTGGAAAGATTTAAGAATTTTGATCAACATACTGGCCAATCCAAGAAGCAAGTAAGCATGCTACTTACCTCCTAACTGTTGGATTTAGGGTGAAGATTGAGACATATATGTTTTGCTTATGAGCAAGCAATATGGGAATTTGGGCAGCTTGGTGGCACAGTAGATAGATCGCTGACCTTGGAGTCCTGAGGAAGTGAATTTGAATCCAGTCTCAGATACTTGACACTTATTAGCTGTGTGACCTTGGACAAGTCATTTAACCATGATTGCCTCACATCCAGGACCATCTCCAGTTGTTCTGATTCAAATATGACCACTGGACTCTTAAGGAGAAAGTGAAGCTGATGACTTAGCACAGCTCCCCTCACTCAAATCTAATTCATGTGCTTATCATGGCATCACCATCCTGATGTCAGGGTCTTCTTTGAGAACAAAGGACAAACATCACCATTATCAATTTATTTTGCTTGACTATGCTTTTGAGATTGTAAACTTCTCCATTAGATTATAAACACCTTGAGGATAGGAACTCTTGGCTTTTTTTTTTATCTCCTGAGCTTAGCACATAGTAAGCTCTTAATAAATATTATTGATTGATTATTGATTGATTTGTTACAAAGGTTTTTTTTTCCATTTGGGAAGAGTATGTGAAAGGGAGAAAAATAGATTTTAAATCATTGAAAGAATTTTTTTTTTTAAAAATGAGAGACATTATGACATGAAGATGATTAGGAAGGGAGGAGTAGATCAGCATCTGAGGAAGACATGCTTGCTGGTCAGAGCCCAGTGGGGCTCTAGGGGTGGAGTTCAAGGTTTGCAGTGGGAGGGGAGAGAGATGGGACTCAATCTCTTCCATCTGAAGAAATTTCCCAGTACACAGCATATTCCCTGACTTGACCATCACTGACAGGTGCTGCTGATGGGAGGATGGCAAACTGGTTCATATGAATTTCTCTGAAGAATCAGATTGTGTCCTTCTCTTGGTAACTTTCCATAAGGTTTGGTCAGGAGGAGAAGAGGAATCTGTATAATATGCAAAAGTCGATGAAACCTCACAAACACTTCTCTCCCACGAATCTGGCAGAGAACTGTACTATTGTTGCTAAGGAAAAAGAATTGAGACATATTCCAGATGTTTGAAGCATCTGGCAAATCCAGAATAGAAAATGGCTGGGTCTTTATACTTTGCTCATCTTCTACTTCTTTCTTCTCCAGTGACTGCTTAAAGAGCAGAGCTTATAAAAGTGGAGTTTTGTAACCTTTTGCTTTTTGTATCATGGACACAGGAAAGGTCAGTAGACTCCTCAGAATCACACTTTTAAACATATAATATAAAATACATAAGACTGCAAAGGAAAGTAATTACATTGAAATACAATTGACTCTATGTGTGTCTATGTGTGTGTTTGTGTGTGTGTGTGTGTGTTAAAAAGAAAAGAGGGAGACAAAGGAAAGAAATAAGCATTTTTATAGAATGCACTTTTTCTTTATTCTTTTTTCTTTATTTTTCTTTATTTCTTTATTCTTTCTTTCTTTCCTTTTTTCCTTCATTCCTTTCTTTCTTTTTTCTTTTCTTTCTTCCTTTCTTCCTTTACTTCATAACAAATTTTATCTCATTTGATCCAAGTTCTTGAATACAGGGAAGAAGTCCTTCCTTTAGAAGAAATATTTTTTTGGGGGGAACAGACTTATGGATGAGGAAGGAATGATGCCAGAGAGGCTGGTTTTGTCCCAGATATTCTCTGGGGCAAAAGATCCCTTCATAACTGAATGGAACTTGGGGTAATCTGAGAGCCTAGAATACTCCAGAATAGTTCCTGGGTGGCCCTGGACTCATGCAGCTCCCTAGGTCCATTTTATAAAAAAATGTTCATTCTATTCATCCATCCATCATTCATCTATCTATCTCTCTATCTCTCTATCTAATCTATCATCAATCATTCTTTCTATATTTATTATGATTATTTATCTTTTTTTCTTTATCTCTTCTTCCTTCTTTTGTTTGCATATCATGCCCCTACCTGACCCCAAAGAGAAGTTCTTCCTCCTACTAAAAAGTATAATGGAGTCAAATAAATCAGATCATTGATCTTCGGAAAATGCATGCCTCAGGGGCGGCTAGGTGGCACAGTGGTTCGAGCACTGGCCTTGGAATCAGGAGTACCTGGGTTCAAATCCAACCTCAGACACTTAATAATTACCTAGCTGTGTGGCCTTGGGCAAGCTACTGAACCCCATTGCCTTGAAAAATCTAAAAAAAAAATTTATATGCATGTATCATTGAGCACCAGCATGACCCATCCATAGTCTTCTGAAGTTACAACCCGGTTCTGCCTCAATTGGAGTTCTGAAATGTTTCTTGGCTGTTTTCTATGACATTATTTGTGATCACCTGAGATCTGCTTTTGAACCCCAAATCTGTTGACTCCCTGTTTTAAAAAAAGACACTAGTCCTTTAGGACTTGGGACCAATGGTTCTAGATTCACAGCATTCTCATTTTATAGGTATAAAATATATAAAACTAAGGCCCAAGACAAGTAAGTGATTTGTTTTAGGTCACACAGGTAGTGAAAGGCAGTGGTTTCCTTGGTGAACAGATAGGCATCTGTTGGCATCAAAGAAAGAAAGACCTGAGTTTCGATCATACTTCTGACCCCTAATGGTCTTGTCACTCTGGGCAAGTCACTTAATCACTCAATCCCATCACTAAGCCTTTATGGTGCCAACAAGATACCCACCTTCATTAGTAGGAATCAGTTTTCTTGCCAGGGAGTTCTCTATACCAGTGAAATTCTCTCCCGTGAATGAGGACACAATAGAGAACCATTAAAGATCTCTGATCCTGTATCCTTGGAAATGAGTTAGAACCAGAATGACCTTCAGGGATAAAGGGAGTTAGTGAAGCGTTTGACCCATGGAACTGCCTGAGGTCCCGCCCCTCTCCCCAACAAATACAGACTTGGTTCTATGGCTGCTCCTGACTGTCCTGGTAAAGGCAAAGGTTTCTATTGGCTTGACCTGAAGGATGCAAATAGGAAAAGGAGGATTTTGAAGAAACAAGCTCTTGCAGATTTGTTGGTTCACACTCCCAGTATGTAAAGGATTTTGGGGGGGGGGCACTGAGTTATTTCCAAAAACTTATTTAAAATTTTTTTATTTAAATTTTAATTTATTAAAAAACTCAAGCATTTCTATTATTTAGAATGATTTAAAAAGATGATTGCATATGAAATTGCAAATAAATTATATACCATTTGCTATTCCTTTTAAATATATAATAATTGTGTGATTTCTTTTCCTTCCCTCCCCTGGCCTTCCAGTTTTAGAAATGGCTACCAAGAGACACAAATAGATAGATAGATAGTTAGATAGATAGATAGATAGATAGATAGATAGATAGATAGATAGATAGATAGATAGATGATAGAGAGAGAGAGAGATGATAGAATCTGTCAGATAGATGATAGATAGACAGATAGATGAGAGTCTGTCAGATAAATGATAGATAGATAGACAGATGTAAAATCATTCTATATATACTTCTAATTAACAGTTCATGCATTTAGATAATCTAATTTAGGTATGGCTGATGATATGGTGAAAAGAATCCAGGCTTTGAAATGAGAGGACCTGGGTTCAAATCCTAGTCTTGTCACTTTTATCACTGCCCTCAGTTTCCTCATCTATTAAATGAGAGTTGGCATTTGATGACATCTATTATGCTTTTCATCTCTAAATCTATGAAAATATTAACAAAATTAACAAAAATCTATAAAAATACTAACAAAAAGGAAGAAAAATTAGAAACTAATTCTAGCTTTCCCCTTTATTAGGCACCGTTTTGTTTATTGAAAGAGTAGATGCCCTGAGAATTCATAGGTGATATTGTGATGAGCACTTCCTTATCCATGTCAGAGTTTGATTGATTCAGGATTTCAAGGTCATTTCTGGATGGGACAGTATTAAACTATTTAATTCTTCTAGGGGCAGATAGGCGTATTAGAGTACTGGCTTTGGAGTCAGGAGGACAGACGTTCGAATCCAGTCTCAGACACTTATCACTTACTAGCAATGTGACTTTGGGCAAGTCACTTTACCCTGATTGCCTCACATCCAGGACCATCTCCAGTTTTCCTGATTCCTATCTGACTACTGAGCCTAGATGATTCTGGTGGAGAAAGTGAGGCTGGGGACTTAGCCCAGCCCCCTCACTTAAATCCAATTCATGTTCTTGTCATGGTATCACCTCTCTGATGTTGTGGTCTTCTTCGAGAATAAAGGACAAGCAACAAAAACAACTTTCTCTGGTGGTAGATTTATCTTCCTTCATATAGCTGGTGTAGTTTATTTCAGTATTTATTATAGTCAAAATGACTTCTCTCTTAAAGTCATTCTTTTTTTTTTAGTTTGGGGTTTTTTTTTGCAAGGCAATGGAGTTAAGTGACTTGCCCAAGGTCACACAGCTAGGTAATTATTAAGTGTCTGAGGCTGGATTTGAACTCAGACACTCCTGACTCCAGGGCTGGTGCTCTATCCACTGCACCACCTAGCCTCCCCTAAAGTCATTCTTAAAATAATATTGCTTTTATTATTTACAACGTTCTCTTGGTTCTGTTCATTCTGCTTTTCCTTATTGGATACAAGTCTATCCATGTTTTTTTTTAAATCATCAAGCTCATCATTTCTCATAACAATAATTTTCATTGCAATCATATACAATAATATGGTCAGCCATTCCACAATGGACAGGGATCCCCAAAATTTCCAGTTCTTTTACACCAAAAAGAGAGTTTCTATAAACATTCCCTTTTCCCTAATCTTCTTTGAAAACTGACCTAAGAGTGATAATGCTGGGTCAAAGGGTATATCCAGTTTTATAACTCTTTGGGTATAATTCCAGAGTACTTTCCAAAATGACTAAATCAGTTCACAGTTCCACCAACAATGAATTAGTGCCCCAATTTTTCTACATCCCCTCCAAAATTTGTCACTTTTCCTTTCAATCATTTTAGTCAATCTGATAGGTGAAAAATATCTCAATTTATATTTCTCTAATCAAGAATGATTTAGAGCATTTTTCAAATGACTATAACTTGTTTTTGTTTCCTTATCCTTTGCCATTGATCAGTTGGGAATGACATATTCTTATATATTTTATAAAGTCTATTACATATATGCACATATATATGAACCTTCTAATGAATTCATATAGATTAAATAGGCATATCTATATCGATATGATATATGAATATAGACATGAATGAACTCATGCAGTTCTTTATAACAATCCCAGGAAAAATTATTTAAAATAAAATAAAAAAGAAGAATTTTTCAATAACTCAGTAAAAATAATGCCCCACCAACTCCAAGTCCTCCCAAAGCTGGAAGTCTAAACCAACAACTCTGCAAGAACTTGTTACTTCTACATCAGTTAGATAAGATATATTCTTTTTGTATGTATTTGTAGTCTATACATAATATATATTCATATATATGTCCACATAAATATTACTTTGCTAGATAGATATTGGCTATTAAGCTGGAAGTCTGAACCAACAACTTAGAGCAAAAACTTGTTTTTTCTACATCAGATAGATAATATGTGTTCTATATTGTGTATATGTCATATATACATGTATATGCAAAGTATATATAGTATATTTATATGACATGAACATATATATTTATTTGCTATATAAATATTAACTGTTATTATTTTTGTTGCTGAATCATTTTCTTTTATGTCTGACTCTTGGTGATCCCATTTGGAGTTTTCTTGGCAAGGATACTAGAGTGATTTGCCTTTTCCTCCCCCCGGTTCATTTTACAGAGGAGAAACTGAGGCAACAGAGTCAAGGGATGTTCCCAGGGACACCCAACTAAGTGTCTGAGGTCAGTTTTGAACCCATGAAGATGAATCTTCCTGACTCCAGGCTCAGCTGTTTCACTTTGCTACTTCTATCAAGTCTATCTACCTGGGTGCAGCATTCCACTGTAGAAAGTAAAACATTTCTCCAAATCCTTTGCCCTCTGAGAATCCATCCCTTCAGAAATGCTGCTGGACCTTTATTGGATATGGATGTGAGAAAAGAAAAAAGAGCAAAAAAAAGAGAAGAAACAAAGACCAAAAAGCCTTGTGGAAAGGCCCACACCTCGACTTTTCTCAGGTTATTATGGCAGAGTTTGCTCCTCTGTTTGTCTTTCAACCCCTTTATCTTCCTGGTGCCTGGAATCTGCCCAACCAGGAAGCCTTTGTTTGTTCTATGAGCAAAGCATCTGGACATGTTGTTGTCCTGGTTCTTGGAGCCGCTTTCACAGGGGAAAGACACTGGCCTGGCCCCAATGCTTGAATAAGTCAAGGGAATCACAGAGGACCCTGCCGACCCTTCGAAAAAAGAGCAAAAAAAGAAACTGTATCGGTTTGCCAATCTCATCAATAGGTGGGAGGACTCAAGTGCTCTATCAAATCACTCAACACCTCTGTCTACCTCAGTTTCCTCAACTGTAAAAAAGTGGATGGTAATAATAACACCTCCCAGGGCTCTTGTAAGGAGCAAATGATATAATATTTGTAAAAGTGCTTAGCACAGTGCCCAATAAGCCCCAATAAGTGTCAATTGATGGTTTCTTGTCCATAACTCTCCCCCATTGTTCCATAGGGCATGGAGCCAATGTGCTAGACGCCTTCACTTTGTTTTTATTGAGCAGGATATTCAGACCATCCCCTTCCGAATGCGTCATTGTGGTGTTCCAGTGGTGTGGAGGTGACCCTGAGTTCCCAGGGGTTATGCTTGTATAAGATAAGGCCTGGCTGGTCTTGGCAAACTAATGGGGTTTTACATAAGATCCCAACCTTTGACAAAATCTGCTGCCCCAGGAAGGCCCAATCTCTCCAAGCCCAGACAAGTTCACCACCTTTCAGTCAACAGCTAGACTATGCTGAGCATCAAAAAAATAAAAATAAAAATAAAAATGAATTGTAAAAGTCCTTGCCCTTCAGGCGCTCCGATTCTGAGGGAAAAGCCAACATGTAAATGATTGTGTACAAGCAAGACAGAGACTGCGTAAATGGGAGGTTATTCCAGAAACAAGGTGCTACTAGTTGGAGGGAGTGGGCCTTGGAGGAGACCAGGGAAATTAGGAGAGAGAGGTGAGCAGGGAGAGCATTGCAAGGAAGGGGAACAGTTGGTGCAAAGGCATGGAGTCGGGAAATGGACTTTCATACAAAGAACAGTCATTGGATAATAGAGTAGAAAGAAGGGAGTGAGGTGGAGGAAGACTGGAAGAATAGGGAGGTGCCAGATTGTGAAGGGCTTCAAAAGCTAGAGATTTTCATATTTGATGCTAGAGGTGGGTGCCTGCCAATCCAATTCACCAATAAGCATTTATTAAGTGAATAATAACAAGAGAAGAAGGAGGAGGAGGAGGAGAAGGAGGAGGTGTAGGAAGAGGAGGAGGAGAAAAGGAAGGAGGAAGGAGAAGAGAACAAAAAGGAGAAGGAAGAAAGGAAGAAAGAGAGGAGGAAAAGGAGGAAGAAGAAGAAGAGGAGAAGAAAAATGAGGACAAAAAGGTAAAGAGAAGTAGGAAAAGAAGAAGGATAAAGGAAGGAAAGGAAAGGAGGAAGGAAGGAAGAGAAAGAGAAAGAAAAGGAGGAAGAAGAGAAGGAGGAAGAGGAGGGAGAAAGAGAAGAAGGTGGAGAAGAAAAAGGAAGAGAGGAGGAAGAAGAAGAGGAAGAAAAAAAGAAGAAAGAAGGGAAAGCAGGAAAAGAAGGAGGAGGAGAAAGAGGAGAAGAATAAGAAGAAGAATAAGAAGAAAAATAAGACACAATGTGCTGTCCACTGGGGATTTCAAGCCCAAAATGAAACTGTCCCAGCCCTGAAGATTAAAATTCTATCTGGGGCTCAGGAGATAGAGTCTTGGGACTGGAAGGATTGAAGTTAAATCTATCCTCAGATACTTACAGTATAACCCTAAGCAAGTCATTTAACCAGTCTGTCTCAGTTTCTTCATCTGTAAAATGGGAGTAATTCTAGAACTTGCACACCAGATCATCTCTCTCTCTCTCTCTCTCTCTCTCTCTCTCTCTCTCTCTCTCTCTCTCTCTCTCTCTCTCTTTAGGTTTTTACAAGGCTAGTGGGGTTAAGTGGCTTGCCCAAGGCCACACAGCTAGGTAATTATAAAGTGTCTGAGGCCGGATTTGAACTCCTGACTTGACTCCAGGGCCAGTGCCACCTAGCCAGCCCCACACTAGGTCATTTGTAATGTGCTTTGCAACCCAAAAGTACTATACAAATGCTACCTATTAGTATTACAACTATTGAATATAAGAGAGGAATCCAGATTTATTGTTGAAGTGATCTTAGAGACCACTGGGTTGTACCCCCTCACTTTTCAGGAAGAATTCAAACATAGACAAGTGAGGTCACCCAGCTAGTGTCAAGTGTTCCTGACTCCAAATCTGGACATCTATGGAACACATCATGTAGATATATTTTAATTTAGATGGAAGAGGGGAGGGTGGTGGGCAATCAGGAAAGGCCTCATGGAGAAAATAGCACATGATTTGAGCTTTGAAAGAAACTTGGGATTCTAAGAAGAGAAGTTGAGAAGGGAATTCATTCCAGGCTCGGGGGACAGCCAGGGTGAAGATGCTGGGTAATTAATTTTTTGGCTCTGCCTCACTCTGGCCCAATAAAGGAAATAAAATCCTTCTTGGCCTATGTTCAACAGCTAAGTTGTCAAGGAGCTACTGTGGGACAGAGAACAGAGACTAGGCTTAGAGTCATGTAAATAGAAGACCGGCCATCTCTGACCTTTACTGACCAAGTAACCATAAAAAAAGGGACAACCCCTCTGAGGCTCCAATTAAATATTGTAGAAAGTGTTTTCTGATTTTGAAGTGTTAGAGAAATATTATTTGTGATTTAGTATTATTATCAGCCTCTGGCAGCAGCTTCTGTAGGCCCCAATAAGTGTTCTCAGAAGAGACAGAGAAAATCTCCCTGATGTTGAGCCACTGTCAAAATTACCAGGATCCTAGGCACTAGCGGCTCCTAATAAAAGTGTCCATGATTCAGACTAACCCATACTCCACCAAACCTGGATTTGACTGTGTAGCCCTGGGAATTTCAGTTCATTTCTCTGATCTTAGTTTCATCATCTGTAAAATAGGGACAGCGAAAATAATTCACCTCACAGGGAGACATTGGAAAGAACACTCAAGTTGGAGTCAAGGACCTGAGTTTGAATCTCAGCTCTGCCACTAACGGCCTAGGTGACCTTAGGTAAGTCTCTTCCAATTTCTGAGACTCAGTCTCCTTATCTTGTAACATTAAGGGTTTGTATTTATTTACTTTGAAAGTCTTCTCTGGGCAACTAGGTGATGATGATGTTTGTCTTTTATTCTCAAAGAAGACCATGATTTCATGAATTGGATTTGAGTGGGGGGGAGCTATTCTAAGTCTCCAACCTCACCTTCTCCTCCAGAGTCATCTAGGTCCAGTGGCCAGATAGGAATCAGGACAACTGGAGGTGGCCCTGAATGCAAGGCAAATGCTCTTCTCCACTGTGACACTTAGCTTGCCCAACAACTAGGTGGTACCATAATGAATAGAGCACCAGATTTGGTGTCAGGAAAACCTGAGTTCAAATGCAGCCTCAATCACTTACTAGCAGTGTGATCCTGTTTGCCTCAGTTTTTTCATCTGTAAAATGAGCTGGAGAAGGAAATGGCAAATCACTCCAGTATCTTTACTAAGAAAACCCCAGATAGACTCATGAAGAGTCAGACATGAATGAAAAACACCGAACAACAAGGTCTCCTTTAATTCTAAATCAAATGAGTCTTTGAATTATCATGGAGAGGTCCAGGGTCTGCCCCTTGAAATCTGGGGAAAAGGAGCACGATCATTACAAAGCAGGGGGTCGCAGTATAAAGATCACTGATTCTGGAGTCTGAGGATCTGAATTCAAATCCTTACTGGGTTCTTACTTCTAGTTTAACTTTGGGCAAATCAACTTGTCTCTTTAACCTTTATCTTTCTCATCTGTGAATTGAGTCCAGTTGGGGCTCAATAGTCTCTGAGATTCTCTTCCAGCTCCAAAACTAGAAGCCTGGGAATATTATGAGGACCAAATGAGATAACATGTACAAAGCACTTCGCAATCCTTTCAACTCTATTTAAAGGGGAGTTGTTATTATTTTAACAGTTGGTTTACTCTTCCTGGGAAGGATGGAAAAATCCACATGAGTCATTTGGCCAGTGGTCAACAGACTGGAATTCAGGAGGTACTGGAAACCATATAACAAAAATGCTGATAACCAACATATTAATCATTATTATTATAATTATTATATTGTAGAGATATATGTGCATATATATGTTTTATATGTGTGTGTTTATTTGTGGTTGTATTACAACTAGGTCCTCATTAATGCCACAGAATCCCGAGAAATGCATATTGTTCAATTTGCACTATTCAAACATAATTATGTAAGCTCACTGGATCTATTCCAATGGAATTACACCATGTGGATTTAAATGATGTGACCACATCATGGGATTCATTCTTCACACCAATCAGGAGATTTGCATGTGTGTGGGCATGATTGCCTAGCCCATAGTAAACCCTTGATGACTAACTTCGTGGATAGAAAAGAACTGAGCTGAGCCGAATTGAATTGATTTCTAATATTGTGCCAAAGTCCTCCTCCAAAGCCTCCTTAGAAATGACCTTGGCTCTTTCAGACTGTGGCAGGAGAACCCAAGTCCTGGAAGGTCTTATCAAATATGGAAAGGTTTGAATGTAGGACTTGTTGCAGGCTGTGTCTCCTCCAATTAAAATGTGAGCACTTGAAAGCAGGGACTCTCTCAATTTTCTATTTGTAATCACCAATGCTAAGCACATAGTAAGCAGTAAATGCCTTTCCATTTCCATTCAATGAAGTATCAAAACAATTAATTTTTAATCATTAATTTAACTCCCATTCATAAACTATCAAAGTAATTTTGAAAATTAATAAGTTGTAATGAATGAAAGGAGACAGAGAGGTATAGTAGAGAACTGACCTTGGAGTCATGAAGTCTTGGGTTCAAGTCACACCTTTGGCACATCATAGTCATGTGACCCTGGGCAGGTCACTTAGAACCTCAGTTTCCTCTTCTGTAATATGACTAGATAGCTTTTCAGTTCCCTCTTGACTCTAGATCTTTGGTTATGTAAACTCTCAGTGACCCAGGCATTCTCCAAGCTGACAAATTAAACAGTAGGCACTGATCTGCATTGATAAAGGAAGTTCTTCATTAGACCAACTAACTGGTCTTGTTAAAAAAAAATATATGAATGTATGTATATATAATTTATTTATATCCTGCTAAGGTGGCACAGTGGATAGAGAGCCAGATCTGAAGTTAGGAAGATCTGAGTTCAAATTTGATCTCAGACACTTCTAACTGTGAGATCCTGGGCAAATCACTTAACCCCATTTGCCTCAGTTTACTCCTTTGTAAAGTGAACTGGAGAAGGAAATCGCAAATCATTCCATTATCTTTGCCAAGAGAGTCAACTCAACTGAAATGACTCAACAACAACAAAACAATATTAGCATGCATTATATATGATTTTTCTGATTTCAATAGTGTTTTCCGGCAAGGTTTTTGAAGCTTTTTGTCTGTGTTATTTTCCCTTGTTTCAAGTTCTCTCTTCACTCCCCTCATTTGTTTGAATGGTCTTTTGATACCCCAGTGTGTGACAATGAAAATGAATAGAGAAGGGGGAGAAAGTTAGGGAATAACACGTTTACAAAGTATTAGACTCTGAATTTGGAAGGAGGTTTGAATCCTATCTCAGAAGTTTACTAGTTATATGACTGGGCAAATCACACCTCTCTGGACCTCAGTTTCCCTAACTATAAATAAGATGAGACTTAATGTCCTCCAGAGTGAGCCAGAGGCTAGTCTTGAATTTACTCCTCATAGGATCATAACTACAACTACTATCTTGATTCAAGACAGATCCAGATAAGTTTGAGTTGACTTTACCCCAAGTGGATTGATTTGGGATTCAGCAAGAATACTAGAAAGACAATGTTGAGATTTTGGTGGTGGTGCTTCTGAACCCTGAAGGAATGTTCCTGGCTAAACTTTTCATTTTGCTTGCCTTGTGGATTGCCTTTTATGAAGGAGTTGTCTGGTGGTTTTATTAAGGGGATTATTGATTTGAACTCCAGGCTGGTGATCCATTGCACAATAAATACCAAATATTAAACTTAGCCCTGAATCCTCTCTAAAACCTTCATCAGCTCTCCTCAATATTCCATTGACACTCTCTTTGAGATTAGCTATGTCTTATTCATAGGATCATAGATGAATGGAAAATGTCTTCAGATATATTCTAAATGATCAAAATTGATTTAGAAATTTTCATCTCAGAGATGAAAATCAAATCCTACTTCTGACATTTACTAGCTCTGTGACCATTGGCAAATTATTTATGTTCTCTGAGCCTGAGACAATTCTTTAAGATATTTACCTTAGTAAAGGTTGGATCATCTAGGTAGGTGGAGGCAGTTCCATCATAGATGAAGTCATAAATGTTTGATATATTGAATTATTTACCAGATATATCAGAGAATGCCACAAACTTATTCAATCTGGATGAAAGTCATCCTCCACATGGGTGCCAAAGTGGTTTTCTTAGAGCATAGATCTGATCAGGTCAACCCTTTAGATGTACAAACTGTAGTGAAGCTCTATGGCCTCAAGGCTCAAATAGAAATTCCTCTGTCATTTAAGGCTCTTCATTAACCTGGCTCCTTCCTGACTTTCTTTTCTTATATAATACTCTGTCTTACTCTCTGTGAACCACTAATTGTTCTATTAAGTATTTCTCTCTCTCTCTCTCTCTCTCTCTCTCTCTCTCTCTCTCTCTCTCTCTCTCTCTCACACACACACACACACACACACACAAATACACACAATCTATCTTCCCATCTTCAAGCCACTGGTCCCAAGATTAACTATAAAGTATTCTTTCCTCACTTCCCCTTCAAATCAAAATTCATCTCAAACTGAGTCTCCTGTTCCTCCTTTTCATAACCACCTCATATTCATTTTATGTATACGTTATCTACTTGTAAGTGTACAAATTGTCTCTCCCATAAGAATGCATGTTTCTTGAGAACAGGAAGTTTTTCATTTTTGTCATTGTATCCCCAGTCTTAACTCAGTGTCTGGCACATGATAAATATTTAATAAATTATTGATGACTGACATGATATATCTCTATTTCAGCAAGAAATAGAGCAAAGTCCCTTGGGGGTATTCTTGTGCATACCATTCTGAGCTATGGGTTGACTGAGCTTTGAGGAAGTATTCTTCTCTGGTTGAAAAGCCAAGTCCAGCAAGTGTTTATTTGTGGAGCAAAATCAACTTCTAGGGTGGTTGATTTCTTTTTTGTTTTGTTTTTGCAATGCAAATGGGGTTAAGTGACTTGCCCAAGGCCACACAACTAGGTCATTATTAAGTGTCTGAGGTCAGATTTGAACTCAGTTCCTCCTGACTCCAGGGCCAGTGCTCTATCCACTGCCCCACCTAGCCGCCACCCCAGTTCTCAAACCCCTACTATTCCAAGTTGTACCTTAAAACTTACCAACATTGACTTAATGATCAAATGCTTCAAATTAGAAAATAAAACAAAGCTCAGAGGGTATGATTCCTAGATTTAGGACTGTCCAAAATATCAAATCCTTTAATCCAATTCCCTTATTTTATAAATCTAGAAACTTGGTCCCATAGAAAGTATCTTCTTGTTCTAAGATACTACTACTAGAATCCCATTTAAATTGCATTAAATAGAATGCACTCTTGAAATGTATGGTATGAAATATTTTCTGTACCATCCAATCAGGTCAAGTCTTAGTTTTATTAAATTGATTTTTTTCCCTCTTTCTTTTTAATCTTTATTGCAAGGGATGATTTGTTGGATGGGGAAAAGTAAGGAAGTATTTGAAGATGAAAGTAGAGTAAAAAAAACCAAAAGATATCAATAAATACTTTTTATTTTCATATTTTATTTATTTTTCCACCTACATGCAATGATTGTTTTCAACAGTCATTTTTTTGCAAGATTTTGAGTTTCACATTTTTCTCCCTCCCTCTCTTACCTCCCCTCCCAAAGCAATTGAATATAAGTTAAACATGCTTAACTTTGTTAAACAATAAATACTTTTTAAAATTTTAAAGTAAACAGTATAGGCATCTATCTTTGAGGGATTGGAGGGGGAAAGTGGATAATCATAGTCCTTTTTGGAAGCAGATGAACTAAATGACCTGGGAGAGGGTGGAGGAAGGGTTTCCTTCCTGGTAGAGGATTCAATGACTTTGCAGAACTAATTCTTCTCCCTCTTATAGGCTCTGGGGTCCACTAGAAAGTGAGTCTGAAGGCCAAGAAACCTGACTTGATATGTAACACTGGATGAGTGTCTCACTTAGTTCTATCTCCCTTTTTTTTTTCTGATTTTCAGCCAGACTGTCCCCAGAGAAGGATCATGTTTGACATGTTCACACTAATATCACAAGGCGTCAACCATCATTGGATTATTTTCCCTTCCTCCTTCCAGGATGAATCTCTTCCCTGAATTTTTTCTAGACCAGGTTTTCTCTTTGCATTCCATTAAGGGGAAGAGTGTGGGCCTTTCCCCCGGCCCTTCCTCTCATGCACTTATTTCTCAATTTCACTTCCTCGGCTGCAGCTACCCTAGACACGTGACTTCTGTTTGGCAGGGGCCTTCTGTGGCCCAGGCACTGAGCTTGGACTCTGACTCACAGCATAGTAAGCCACTCCGGCTGATGTGAGAATGTGTGGAAGCTGAAAGGAAATCGTAGGCTGGAACTGCTGACCCTTGGGAGGGCCTTGGACTTTATTGAGCAAGAAATGAGAAGCCATTGAAGGTGTGTGAGTGAAGGAATGACCTGTTCAGAGATTATATGCTTTAGGAAGATAAACCAGGGCAGCAAGGGAAGAAGATTTAGATCAGGGAGAGATGAATCATTGAGAGATTGGACATTATTCACCCTCTCCTAAATAGGTAGGAGATTATATTCCTTTGTATGTGAATATTGGGAATGCTTTTCCACCTTTCCTAGTTATTAGGTTATTTCCAGCCTGAAACACTTTTGCATTAAAAATTTGCATTAAAATGACACATATTAATATGTCATAAACAGTGATTGAATGATATACTGTATCATTTATTTGATTATTTGTGATACTTTGTATCAGTCCGTAGCTTCTGCAGTAGGGCAACTGGCTCACATGGCTCACATCAATTCTTTGTGTTGCCATTTGGAGGCCATATTAGGACATGGTCTGGTCTGGTCTGCTCAAGCAATTCAGTGTCCACAGACGTCCAGAATCTCTACTTCCCTCAGTAATGTTAGAACCAAATCAAGAGTCAGCAGACAGAGTAGACAGGAAGAAGAAAAGGTAATTTATTGCACTTATAGCAGATCTTATGCTACACATCGTTCAGGAAATAAACCTAATCCACATTCACTGCCTGCTTGATAAGACAGGATTAACTGTTTATCAGGACATTAGAAATGCCTCTTCTGCAGGTGGTTTTCAGACAAAGAAATCAAAGCTATCTATTGTCATAAAAAATGCTCTAAATCACTACTGATCAGAGAAAGTCCACATTTCTTATTTATTTTTTTGACTAAGCAATTAAGTTATGTGAAGTATCCAGGGTCACACAGAAAGGAAGCATCTGAGGCTGGATTTGAACTCAAGTCTTCCTTATACTGGGGCCCATACTCTATCCACTGAGCCACCCAACTGTCTCAACAGCCTTTTCTGTTGAGGAGAAAAATTGAGAAAAGCAGCCAAGTTCAAGTTCAGATCACTGTTCAGCACTGTATTGTCCTATAGTGACATGTTCTTGGAACTGTCCACTGTCTGTGCTTAATGCAATGTTATGGCCTAGGTTTGGAGTCTCTCACACTGGTATCTTCTGAATCAAGATGGGCAGGTGGGTAGTGCCCCTTACTGTTATCCTGGATCAATGTACTGCTTGGGAAATTTTTCATGCATATTGTGGTCTGAGCCCCATCCACTGTATTGGTCTATTCCAGATCAGGCCAGAGACACATCTGAATCCAAAAGCATTTAAGACATGAAAGTATAAATAATGAGTAAAGGAATGGAGTGGTAAAAGCATTCTCTGCAACTATACATGAAGGTGTACTCTGTCCTACAAACCCACAGGAGTTATAATCTGAGGAAGGAGAGGGAGGTGCCATGGAAAGAGTGTTAGATTCAAATTTTTACTCAGTCTGACCACTGGCAGGTCATTCCACCCATCTGTACCTCAGTTTCCTTATTTTATTTGTCAAGGAAGGGACTGAACTGAATGACTCTTCTAAGAATCCTTCCAGTTCTAAGTCAGTCATCCTGTGATGAATAGTTAAAAGTAGTACTGAGGCAGGGACAACTGGGAGAATAACCAAAATCTTTCACTTTAGCTCTAAAATCCTCCTGCATCAGATTTCATGGTTGAAGCCGTCTTACGAATTTGCTCCATTCTGGGTCCCTGGTCCCCCAGGTCTCCCAGGCCTCCATGGCTTCATTTTTCAAATCTCCTGTCTTGTATCACATTCTTCATTTTTCAGATACTTGCCTAGTGATGTTGTGGGTTCAAATGTAGACCTTTAGGAAACATAATTTAAAGAATCTCTCTAAAAAAGAGTCTCTCTGCCCAAAACATTCTGGAAAATGAAGTCCTGTGAACATACTTGAGAAAGAGAGAGAGAGAGAGAGAGAGAGAGAGAGAGAGAGAGAGAGAGAGATGGCTAGATAGATAGACTGACAGACAGACAATAGATAGATATATAGATTAAAGAGACACAAAAATGCATAGATTAGATAGGTAGAACTATGCACAGATTAGCTTGAAAGAGGCATAGATTGGCCGCATAGCTAGATTGTTGAATTGACAGTTAGATGAATGCACTGATTAGAAAGAAAGAAAGAAAGAAAGAAAGAAAGAAAGAAAGAAAGAAAGAAAGAAAGAAAGAAAGAAAAAGGAAGGAAGGGAATGAAGGAAAGATGGATGGATGGATGGAGTCATAGATTAGTTGACAGATTGCTAGATAGATAGATATAGAAAGATAGATGGATAAATGATAGAAGGGTGGATGGATGGATAGATGAGATATATAGATAGATCAAAAGATAGACAATAGGCTAGACATTTGACTTCTTTTAAGTCAATTTCCCAATTGGTAAAATGAAGATAAAATCTCTTTTTGTCCCATATTGGAGAAATAGAATATTTTGTTAAAAAAAAGCTCCAGAATTGGAGCCCAGAGAAGCCTCTGAGGAAATCTCACTTCTGCTGTTTATGAGCTTTTGGCATCACTTCATTGGGCCTCAGTTTCCCCCATATCTAAAATAAGGATAATAATAGCTACTCATAGAACTATTATGAAATTCAAAAAAAAAAAAAAAAAGATGGGGAAAGCACCAAGGTGAAGTTCCAGAGCAATGTGCCCCTTTGATATTTGCATGTTAAGGCTCTTACCAATGGATTCCCTTAGGAAATGCTAATTTGCTATTTACAAGGTGAGGGTCATCCAGTCAGGAGATCCTGGATTCAGAGGGACTGAGTTCACATCCTGGCCTTGACACATAAGCTGTGTAACCATTGGAAGTTCCTGCAGCATTCTTACCTCACTTTTAACTATAAAATGGCAGCAAAATTTATACCACCTACCTTGCAAGGTGGCTATGGATGAGTATATTGCAGACCATACTAATAATATTTCACAATTTTTATAGCCATCAGCACAGTGGAAAGAATATCTGATTTCAGAGTCAAAGATATGGGTTCAAATACTAGCCTGGTTACTATCTTTTTTACCTTGGACAAGTCATTTCTTTCTCTAGGCCTTCATTTTCCTCCCTGAAAACTAAGGAGATTACATTCAGGGGTTCTTAGTTAGACTCCAAAAACTTTAATACATATATACATATATATATATATATATATATATATATATATACATACATACAATATATATATATATATATATATATATTTTAGATTTTTTTTGCAAGGCAAATGGGGTTAAGTGACTTGCCCAAGGCCCAACAGCTAGGTAATTATTAAGTGTCTGAGGCTGGATTTGAACTCAGGTACTCCTGACTCCAGGGCTGGTGCTCTATCCACTGTGCCACCTAGCCGCCCCCCAAAATATATATTTTTAAAATTATATTTCAGTAGAATTGATCTAAAATATCTAATTCTATGTATTTTATTTGATGCATTGATCCATGGGTTTCACTAGACTTTCTGTCCAAGGGATCCAGGACCCAAGAAAAGGTTAAGAATTCTAGGGCAGAAGGTCCCTAAGATCCATGACATCAAGGGGTGATGTTTTGACTCATGTGTGAATTGGATGAAGCATGAAGATGTGCATCAACTTTACTCTATCGCCCTGAATTATTAAAGCCCAATGGTAGGACAAGAGTCATTGGCAATGACCCAGGATGCTTGAGCAAGCTCTAAGATATCTACAATGCTGTCATGGCAATGGGAACTATTGTTCTTTTTTGCCCATTCCCTTGGAGAAGTCTTTACATGCTGAGGGCATACGCACCCATAATTCATAGGTTCGAACCTTATCAATTAACCTTAATCTGTTTTAACCGGTCTGAGACAGGTTTCCCAGCATGGCCACTCTGCATGATACAAGCTTCTTGGAACCACAAGTGAGAGTTAACTCAAAAGTGGATGAGGAACCCTGAAAAGAGCTGGGTAAGTCCTCTCATTTGGAAGTGTTGCTGTTGTTTGTCCTTCTTTAAAAAGGATCATGACACAGTGAAGGTGATTTCCTGACTTGGAAATGAATTGGATTTACTTTATTTTAATTTTTTTTAGGGTTTTTTTTTTTGCAAGGCAAATGGGGTTAAGTGGCTTGCCCAAGGCCACACAGCTAGGTAATTATTAAGTGTTTGAGACCGAATTTGAACCCAGGTACCCCTGACTCCAGGGCTGGTGCTTTATCCACTGAGCCACCCAGCCACCCAATGAATTGGATTTAAATGAAGAATGACTATGCAAAGTCACCAGCCTCAATCTTTCTTCCAGGACCATCGGGGTCCAGTGGTAAGATATAGATCAGGATCCCTAGAGATGATCCCCACAGGAAATGCTAGGCCTCCCTGAACACATCCCACACCACAGTCTCCCAGTAGAGACAGAATAAATAGAAATTCTAGGAGGGAAAAAAAAGTCATTGGGGAACTTCAACCTGAGATGATTACTAGGGCTGTTTGGGGATGGCTGTAGGCCTGGAACAAAATTCCAATCAAATTATGGGTTTTGTCCCTTTTTCTTCCCAAGATCTTTATACAGGTAACAAATTCAAACAAAGTGGATGTCCATGGTCTGAAGAGTGCAAGAATGGCTAAATGATCCATGGTACATGAATGGACAAGAACATTACTGTGCCCTAAGAAACTAGGAATGTTATGAATCTAGAGAAGTCTAGGAAGACTTAAACCAACCAAGGCAAACAGAAGTAAGCAGAGACAGGGAACAAGATACCCACTGGCCACAATAATATAAATGGACAGAAAAGTCACAAGAAAATAGTCTGAGTTGTAAAATGATGAAGAAGCTCAACCGCAAAGAAAGATAGAACAAGGACTCCCCCAGCTGCTTTACAGAGGTATAGGATGGGGGTTGAGGGGTACAGATCATGTATAGAGCATCCAATTTAGGGTACTCACCAGTTTTACCTAATATCTTTTTCCATTTCCTACTTTTCTTTCTTTAAAAAAAACTCTCATAAGAGATGGTTCAGCAGAGTGGGGCATATGAGGGAAATGCAGATAACATAAAAAATAATAGAGGTCAGCTAGGTGGCACAGTGGATAGAGGAATAACCCTGAGCAGGAGGACTTGAATTTAAATCTGGACTCAGGTGTTGATCCTTACTAGCTGTGTGACCTTGGAAAAGTCACTTAACCCCATTGCCTTACCAAAAAAAAAAGATAATAATAATAAAATCTAACATTTAGCACCTGGCACTGGCACTTTATAATTATTACCTTGTTCGATCCTCACAACATCCCTGAAAAACAAATGTTATTATTATCCCCATTTTCCTGGTGCAGAAATTGAAATAAACTGAGGTTTACCCAGGGTCACATGACTAGTAAGTGGCTCAGGTGGGATTTGAACTCAAGTTTTCCTGACTCTAGGTCCAGTGCTTGATGAACTATACTATCATCTTGCTACCAATAGATATTTTAAAAATATATTTTAAAAAACAAACAGATTTAGTGAGATATTGAAAGGTGTCATCAAGAGGAAAGGCATCACTATAGGATGTCCTAGGGTTTCTCAGGGAAGAAGGGAAGGGCTTCATGGTTGCTGACAATGGGGGAGATGCTTAGGAAATGAGACCTATAATAACCTTGAAGTTTATTCAGAGCTACCTGGTCTCTTGTCATATAGCATAAATAATGGAATTTAGAATCAGGAAGTGCTAAGTTCAAATCTCACCTCTGATACTAACTGTGAGAGCAGAGGCAAATTGCTGAACTTCTCTGACCCTCAGTTTCTTTCTATTTCTAAATGTTTTCTAAATTTTTCACTTTTATTTATATCTTCTGACTTTATGCTTTCTTCATCTCCAAAAACAACCCTTTCTTTTCTTCCCCTTTCTTTTCCTCACTCCTAAAGATAGGGCCTTCAAAAAAAGAAGCAAAAAAGAAAAAAAAGGTTTTACAAAACTTACTAGGGGCATTGAGGTCGAACAGTGAATAGAGCACAGGCTAGGGTCAGGTGGACCTGAATTCAAATCCATCCTCAGATTATTTGATACTTAGTAGCTGTATGACTCTGGACAAGTCATTTGCCTTTTAAAGCTTCGGTCACCACTCTGTAAAAGAAGCCTCTTAGGATCCCTCCAGGTCTAAATCAATGATCTATGTTCCTATAAAGAAAGTTCTAATTGAGAACCACAGATGGGGTTTGGAAATCTTTTGTTACAAAGAGATCTTTGTTGTAAGCACAGTTGGATCCAATTTCCAGATGTGAAGCTGCAGTGTGCCATTTCCTTTTTAGTAATTTACATTCAATAAATCAGTTTTCCATTATAAGAAGGATGGGATAGGACATGATGGTCTTTATGGTTCGTTCCATGAAAAGAATATTGGATTTGCATTGGGGAACCTAGTTTCTGCTACTTTACCTGTGTGACATTGGGTGAGTTATTTTTCATCAATAGATCTGAGATCAGTTTCAGTAGTTACTGAGAGTATTAAAGGCTAGATGATGCTAATGACCCCTTCAAAGACTAAATCTATGATCCCTGCCTAAATAAAGTGAAAAGGTCAGCTAGGCAGTTCAGTGGATAGGACATAAGACCTGGTTTCAAGAGTTCAAAGCCAGGCTCAGAACTCTCTACCTATGTGATCCTGGGAAAGTCACTTAACCCTGCTTTTCTCAGTTTCCTCATTTGTCAAATGACCTGGAAGTCATCTGAGTATCTCTTCCAAGAAAACCCCAGATAGGGGCTCAAAGAGACTGAAGACTCACCCAGCAAAACTGAACATCCTCTTGCAGGGGAAAAGATGGACTTTCAATGAAACAGGAGACTTTCAAACTTTCCTGTTGAAATGACAAGAGCTGAACAGAAAGTTTGATCTTGAGTACAGGACTCAGGTGAAGCATAGAGAGGGTGGACAGGAAGGGCAAATTATGAGGGACTTAATGATGATGAACTTTGCATAGTCCTGCATGGGAAGATGATATTGATAATACTCATATGAACCTCCTCATTTATTAGAACAATTAGAAAGAGCATATATAGACAAGGCACAGGAGAGAGCTGAATTTGAAAATATAATATATTGCAAAAATGGAGTCAATGGGTGAAAAGGAAATGTACTGGGAGAAAGGGAAAGGAGAGGTAGAATAGGCTAAGATATTTCACATGAAAGTCAAGAAAAAACTTTTGCAATGGAGTGGAAGAGGGGGAAGGTGAAAGGGAATAAGTGAGCCTTCATTCTCATCAGAAATGGCTCAGAGAGGAAATAACACACACACTTAATAGGGCAAGGAAATCTATATTGACCTAGAGGAAAAATAGAAGAAAGGGATAGGAGAAAGGGAATGGGGGTGGGGTAGGTGATAGAAGAGAAGGAAGAAGATTATGGGAGAGGATAGTCAGATACAGTACACTTTTGAGGAGGGACAGGTTGAAAGGGGAGAGAGAGAGAGAGAGAGAGAGAGAGAGAGAGAGAGAGAGAGAGAGAGAGAGAGAGAGAGAATAGAATAAATGGGAGTGGGAAGGAATGGAATGGAGGGAAAAACAGTTAACAACAGCAACTGTGGAAAATATTGAAACAACTTCTCTCATGGACTCTGATGATAAAGAATGCAACAATCCCACAGAGCTGATGGTATCTGAACATAGACTAAAGTACACTTTTTTTTCTTTCACTTCATTTCTCTTGAGGTCTACCTTTTTTTGGGGAAGGGGGATTATGTTTACTTTCACAAGATTATTGTAATAATGTGAAAATAAATAAATAAATCATTTTTAAAAAAAGAGACTGAAGACTCAACAACAATAATGTGAAAGTAATTTCTGGGCAGGGATTACTTTCTTTTCTTTCCTTTTTCTTTTCTTTCTTTCTTTTTTTTTTGGTGGACCTTGAATGGGAGAAAACTAGTTTTACCTGAGAGACCTGTGGGTTAACTGGAGGTACAGTCATAGAGATATGACTGATCTCATTTCTGGAGGAGGGTACAAAATTGGCATCTGTGCCAGCTGCTGCTAAAGCAGCCACTGGTTTCTGCCTTTCTCTTCTTCCCCAACTTTGCAACCTGGCCCCTTGCAGGCAGCTATCCATAGAAGGAGTTGGAAGGAGGATGAGTCAGAGCTGGAAGGCACTCGGTTTCTAGCTCATCCCCATCTCCAGGCCTCCCTTTTCTGTCCTCCCACTACCCACAGCTTCCCACTACCATGATAAGGAAGCAAGTGACGCCAAAGGAGAAGGATGTGCAGCTGATCTCCCCAAGCCCCAGCCAAGTGAGGGAATGGAAAATGTGTGTGTCCATGAGAAAGTCAATGCCTGAAGGTGGCTGAGAGAGTAACTGAACCATCTCACTTTCCCCAATGTGTCCTAGATCTGAAGAGTAGTTGAGAGTTTTAATATACACTTTCAATGGACTAGTAGCAGGCTCTCTCTTTCTCTCTCTCCTTTCCTCCTCAACTTTCTCTCTCTCTCCCTCCTTCTTTCCCTCATCCCCTCATCCCCCTCCTCCTTCTTCTTCTCTTTCTTCTTGTTCTTCTCTTTCTTCTTTTCCTTCTACTTTCTTTCTTTCTCTCTCTTTTTTCTCTCTCTTTTTCTTTCTCTCTCTTTTTTCTGTTTCTCTCTTCCTTTCTCTCTCTCTTGCTTTGTCTGTATATCTCTTTCTCTTTCTCTTTCTTTCTTTCTTTCTTTCTTTCTTTCTTTCTTTCTTTCTTTCTTTCTCCCCTTTCTTTTCTCTCTCCCCTTCCTCCTTCTCCTCTTATTCTCCTCTTCCTCTTCTTTTTCTTTCTCTCTCTCTCTCTCCCTTCCTTCTCTGCCCTCTTCCTCCTCCTGCTCCTCTTGCTCTTGTTCCTCCTCCTCTCTCTTCCTCCCTTTTTCTCTTTCTCTGGTTTCATTCCACAATGCCCCTCTTCCTAAAAGTACTGCATTTATTTATAAATGTATTTTCTAATTTCAAGTTAATTTAACTTAACATTTCCAAGAATATTACATATGTGTATATACACACACATTAGACATACACATAACTTCAAGTACATACACACACACATTAGCTTAGAAATGTCTCCTAAGTAGGACAGAATTAAGAATCTCAGAAACCATTTGGTTTCCATTTTGTAATGAGGAAACTGAGCACCAGGAAGGTCGTAGGACCATAGGTGTAAAGTCTGGGTCCAGTGACTTCCAAAATTGTGATGGCTTTTTCTGCCCTCTTGTGGGCGAATTTGTTAGTGCATATTCTAAGATCAGAAGTCATCTGAAGAGAACTGTCAGAGGGGACACCCAGAGAGGGGGAAGTAATATTTAGTAGTCACATTACCTAAAGTCACATTTATAGTATATGCAATCTAGATAAAATAAATCAATAATGAAAAATAATAGAGCTAGAAAAAATAAAAAAATAATAGAGTTAGGAATAATCCATATATCACTGATTTTTTTTTACTTTGGAATTCTATGATTTTTTTTCCCTTTCTAACTCTATTTCGCTAATATTAGCTTAAATACTACTTAGAGATTCCAGCTGATTACAGAACAAAAGTCAGACCAAAAGGGACTTGGGAGACCTTCCCTTCCAAATCCCTTGTTTTATAAAGTGTAGGATGGAGTGCCAGAGAAATGAAGTGAATTTCCCAAGGTCACAAAGCTCATTCATGGTAGAACTAAGTCCAGAACCAATGAATGTACACGGTTTCTGCTGATTCTTCTTTTAACATAGGGGTAGTTACATACTTGCCAGTACTCCATAATGAAATAAAAACCCCTTGGGCTACCTCTGCAGAACCCTAGCCCTGAAAGATCATTAGCAACACATTCTTAAGAGTTAGTATTTCTTCATCTTTCATGCCCTAAACATTTGCAGTCAACTCTTAGAATCAAAGACTGTTCAAATTGTAAAGTATCCTAGAACCTAAGATGTGAGAGCTAAGACAGACTTTAAAACACAGAATATTAGACTTAGGAGGGACCTTAGAATATAGACTGTAAGATTTGTGGTATCTAGAAATACAGAATGTGAGAGCTGGGAGGGACCTTAGAACACAGCATGTAAGACCTAGAACATGTATTGTTTGTCCTCTACTCTGGAAAAAGATCATGACATCAGGGAGGTGATGCCATGACAAGCACATGAATTGGATTTGAGTGGGGGGGAGCTGTGCTAAGTCATCAGCCTCTTTTTCTCCTCTGGAGCCATCTGGGTCCAGTGGCCAGATACGGATCAAGATGACTAGAGATGGCCCTGGATGTGAGGCAGAGTGAAGTAATTTGCCCAAGGTCACACACACAGCTAAGAAGTGTTCAGCATCTGAAGTCAGTCTTGAACTCAGATCCTCCTGACTTCAGGACTAGTGCTCTTTTGTGCTGTGCCACTTACTATCCTGGGGCTGGGAAAGACCTTAAAATATAGACTGTGAGAGAGATAGGACCTAGAACATAGTGTGAGAGCTGGAGGGAACTTAAGAATATAGAATGTAAGGACCCTAGAACATAGAATTTGAGTGCCCAGCTCTTATGGTTGTGGTCAATGTGCCCAACCTCATGGCATCTTCCACAGAGGCCTTAGAGCATGCACAGGTACTCTATTCATGTTTCCATTCTGCTTACTTTTGACTGGTTCCTAAACTGGGTGTTCAAACAAAAGACTCCCAGAAGAACAATTTAGCCTCTCTCCTATGTAATTGCATTCAAATGAGGAAGGTAAATTGAGGACCAAGTCCCATCAAAGCTTTCTTTTTGCTATGTTTGCTCTTAAAGTGAAGAGGAAAGGGAAATGGAGTTTTCCAACAGCCCAAGTCTGGTGTCCTGGGGGAGGTCTGAGGGGAGGGACAGGCTCCTTGGCCCAGTCCAGTTGTAAACTAATGCTAAGATACTGAATTTTTTTTTAGCAAGGAAACAACTTTGTCCAGTGGCCATGCCAAATTCAGAATGCACATGATGGGGTCAAATTCTACATAACAACTGCCTTAAGTTTGAGTCAATTATTTCCGAAAACATAAATAGGAGAGTATGCTCCAGGCTCAGGAGGGATCTCTTTGTATTTCTGTTCTTGCTATATCTTCTCAGTAAAGATCCCTTTAAAAAAACTAATTGATGTTAGTTATATTGAGGTAAAATTGGTCTATCAATAATATAGGGAAGATATCAACCTTAACTGATGATCAATGTTGGGGAGAATATGTTGATTGGGAACCCAACCTCTTAGGACTATACCCTAGAAATTATAAGGGTAGATAAGAAGGAGAAATATGTCTAGCTTTTAATATTAAGAAAATGTTATTTGTGGGGCAGCTAGGTGGTATAGTGGATAGAGCACTGGCCCTGGAGTCAGGAGTCCCTGAGTTCAAATCCAGCCTCAGACGCTTAATAATTAGCCAGCTGTGTGGCCTTGGGCAAGCCACTTAACCCCATCTGTCTTGCAAAAACCTTTAAAAAAATGTTATTTGTGAGTGTCTGAGGGCTCCCTGGGCTGCATGAGACCAATCACATGTAAATTCCCTCCTGTTGTTCAATGAAATTTCATTATTAATGTAAATTCACCAGGATAAAAGCAACCTCAGCTCATTCCCTTTACCCCTCCTCCAGCTTCCTGCCTCTCAGAATTGGGTACCTGACCTCAGTCACATAGAGGGAGTGGGATCCCCTTTTCCCCTCTTTCCCCCCCTTTTCCCTTCCACTCTTCCCTGCCCAGGAAGTGGACAAGACCATAAAAGTTGGGCCCACACCCCTCCCTCGAGTCTCAGTTCAGCCAGCTCTTCTGGCAGCTTTCCTTTCTCTCTCTCTCAGGTGTTCTCACCCAGATCTTTATTATTCAGCCTGTTCTCAAGCAGCTTGTTGTCTATCCCAGAAAAAGTTTAATCCATGAACTCTGAAGGCTTAAATAAAAATCCTGAGCTTTTCCAACTCCAGGGCTAGTCTCTTACGTTTATGAAGGGACCACCAATTCAGTGTCATGCTAGGGACCAGACTTCTCATGAATGGGAATTGGGATGAGAACTCCCAGAATTTATACAGTACAAAGAAATAAAAAAAAAATTCCTGCCCTCAAGAAACTCATAATCTAATGGAGAATACTGTACTTCAGTCCTGTCTAACTCTTTGTGACCCTATGTACCAATATTATTCATAAGGTTTTCTTTTTTTTGTTGTTTAAATTTTTGTGAGGCAATGGGGTTAAGTGACTTGTCCAAGATAACATAGCTAGTAAATCTTTAGTGTTTTCTTGACAAAGATATGGATGCAGGGGAAGATGAAGAGAACCTGAAAGTAACAGCAAGAATTTGGGTGATGTAGACTCTTGAGATGTAAATTGACTTGAAGTAGAGAATTATGATTGTAACAGAAACAATTGTAATCTTGGGTGAAGGCCCTCCCCATTCTTTGGGAACCCTCCCCATTCTTAAAGTATCAGAGTTTAATGTAAAATTTGTGTACTGATGTCCTTGGGTTTTACCCTCTACCTAATTCTGGATCGAGAATAAGGGAAAGGAGATCACCTTTTGCCCTCTGGATGAGAAGCAAGACATAAAAACCTGAGCTGGACTCTAGCTCAGGACAGGCTCAGTCTTCTCTGACCATGGCCCAGCCAAGGCTGCTTGCTGTTCTTTTATCTCTATCTATCATCTCTCTCTCTCTCTCAATCTCTCTCTCTCTCTCTCTCTCTCTCTCTCTCTCCCTAGCCCTTCCTATTCTTGTAACCTTTTTAATAAATTTTTGTTTTATTTCCACCCATGCTTTCCCAGTCTGAATAATGATTTCTCATAGGCAGAATCGAACCCAAGTAGCCAGCAGCTGCAATACTGGAATAGTTTGTCTTTTCCTTCTATAGATTATTTGATAGATGACTGAGGCAAACAGGGTTAAGTGACTTGCCCAAGATGATATAACTAGTAAGTGTCTGTAGGGTTTTCTTTTTCTCTCTCTCTTTTTTTAGAATTTTTATTTAGGGGGAAATGGGGTTAAATGACTTGCCCAAAGTCACACAGCTAGGCAATTCTTAAGTGTCTGAGGCCGGATTTGAACTCAGGACCTCCAGACTCTAGGGCCTGTGCTCTACTCACTGCTCCACCTGGCCACCCCTCTATAGGGTTTTCTTGACAAAAAGATACTGGAATAGTCTGTCTTTTTCTTCTCTAGATTATTTGATAGATGAATAAACTGAAGCAAACAGGGTTAAGTGACTCATCCAGGATCACTCAGCTAATATCTGAGGTTGGATTTGAACTCTAGTCTTTCTAACTCCAGACCCAGTACAGCATACTGAACTGTCCTAATCATTCCTAATAGGGAAGATAACAATGTAAATAAATACAATGTTTGTCCTTCATTCTCAAAGAAGAGAGGTGATGCCATGACAAGCAAGTGAACTGAATTTGAGTGGGGGAATGCCTACTAAGTCACCCGTCTCACTTTCTCTTCCTGAGCCATCTGGGTCCAGTGGCCAGATAGGAATCAGGACAACTGCAGATGGCCCTGATGTGAGGCAGTCAGATCACACAATTAGTAAGTGTCGGAGGCTGAATTTGAAATCCTGTCCTCTTGATTCCAAGGCCAGTGCTCTATCCACTGCACCATACAGAGAGAAAGTAATTTTATCCATGTGGGTGGATGAGAAAGGCCCCTACAGGATGTGGGATTTAAGCTGAGACTTGAGGAAAGTAAAGAGGCAGAGATGAGGAGGCCTCACTGTGATTTGCAAGGGGTGTGTGTGTGTGTGTGTGTGTGTGTGTGTGTGTGTGTGTGTGTGTGTGTGTGTGTGTTTCAGTTAGGGTTAGAGAAGAATTCAAAGTAAGTCAAAGGTTACTGATATTTTGTTTTGTTTTGTTTTTACCTTGGAATTCCAGCTATTCCCCCCCCCCCCATTCTAATTATGTTTTGTCAAGACTACTTTACATTCATAAGGAAATTCCAAGTGATGACAGGGCAGAAGTCAGCCCAGAGCTCCAAATTTGCCCATGCACAGACAAAAGTTGGGAAGAGTTGGGAAGGCTGAAAACCCTCTCAGCCCAAGGAGCAAGGGAAAGGCATTTGGTCAGAAATAGATCAACCCTCCAGTTTGTGAATGGGGTTTTGTTTCTGGAATGGGTTTCTTCTTGAGGTTTTTATCTACACCAGAAATCTGGATGGTGGCTGACAAATTCAGGCAATGATTCCATTTCCAGATATCCAAATAATTGGCATTGTATGTACGTGGGCAAATAAAAGCAGTGTGGCAAAGGTGGAGCGGATTTGGAATGAAGAAGAGGCAGATTGGAATACTATGTTTAACACTTTTTTTTTGGTGATCCTGGCCAATCAAATAAGGATTTATTAAATGTTAACCATGATCAGCACATGGTCAACATTTAATAAATCCCTATTTGATAACAAAAAAAGGCAGAACTTGCCCTCAAGGAGGTTTCATTCTCGGTCAAACATCCCATGAGTATTCTTTAAGGATATGGTTTCTCCCTCATCACACTCAATTTGGATCAATGTACAACATGAAAACAATGTAAAGACGGACAAATTACTTTCTGTGGGGGGTAGGGGTGGGGGGAGGGAAGTCAGATTGGGGGAAAAATTGTAAAACTCAAAATAAATAAAATCTTTAATTAAAAAAATCCCATGAGTAAAACACGTTTTTTAAAAAAAGTAAGATAATTTGTGGTCACAGAGGGAAGCACTAGCAGATGGGGGCTGAGAGGAGAACAGGAAGTAATGCTTCAGCTGAGCTTTGAAGGAAACAGGATACTTCAAGAAGAGGAGAGAAGGGGATTCATTCCAGGCATGTCTAGGCCTGTAGAGTAAGATGGAATTTCATCTGTGAAGAACAGAAAAGAAGGCAAGTTTAGCAAGTTGCTTGTCCAGCTCCCTTCCAATTTGAACCCTGTGATCCTATATGTTATTTTACCTCTCTGGGTCTATTTCCTCATCTTCAATAAGAAAGTGTTGAATTGAATGGCCTCTGGTGGTCCCTTCCAGCTTTTCCATCCTGTGACCGATGATCTGTCAATTCTAAAACTTAAAGAATCTTAAAAATGTAGGGTTAAAAGAAAAGAAAATATAGGTTAACCATTTTTAAGTGTTATTCTCTAAGATCTTGCCTCTAAACCTAGGGGTAGATGCCATTTCAAAAAGAAAAGATCACACTGATCTGGGAAAGGAGTTGATCTTTTAAGCAAAAACAGAGAAGATGGAAAATTATTAACATTTTTGTGATCTAACAGTGAAAGTTGCACAACATCTCTGCCCAAAACTGTTCCTCAAAAGACTATCATCTTTGTACAATATTATCAGGTCTCTTTGTTGTCTCTTCCTGGCAGGACAGCATCCTAAGTTTGTCTTTCTAAGTTAACAATTGGTTTACATACTCAGGAGTCTTAATTTCTTCCTAGTTTGGCAATGTGACCGACATGAAGTCTGAGTACTCTCTAAAGAAATCAATCTTTTACTAGGATTTTAGTTTTGAGAAATTATTGTGATTTGACAAAACATAGATTGACTTCTAGATCTAACTCCACACACACACACAAATGATTATAAAAATATGCTTTCACCAAAAATAAAGATAAAAAGTTGTTTTGGAGGATTGTTTTTTTTTTCTATCCTCCTCCCCTTCCTCTTTTTGTTTTTTTGGCCCTCTCCACAGTAAGGAATGCTTTTAAAGTTCTACTGATAAATTGGTCCAGGGTTGGGCATTTTTTTCTTTCACTTTTCAGACATTTGCTAAGCACATTTCCATCCAGAAGGGAAGAAACCCCTCTTTGTTAGTGAGCACTGGGGATATGGTACCTCTCTGTGGGAAGCAAAGTCTGTTCCCTGGGGGGGTCATTCTTTTGTGGGGTCAACTTGACAGAGCCTGCTCTTGTCTCGTCATCATGATAATAACTCTCATGTCTATAGAGTGTTACAGCTAACAAGAGCTTTACATAAAGTTTTCCCTTATTTGAGCTCATTGGAATGTTCCTGTTGGAATAGAAATTAAAGGCCATATTCTCCACTCTTTCCATTTGATAGTTGGGGAAACAGCCCCAGAGAAGGCATGAGATTTGGCCAAGAACACAGAGCAAGTTATAGAAAGAACTGGGACTAGAAACCAAATCCCCTAATACAGTCTTGTCTCTTTCCTTAGCTCTTCACAACTTTCTGCTATGAGAATTTTCAGTTAGAAACATAGATATGTTAGAAACATAATCCTATATCTTTGAATCAAGATGGTGGGGGGCCTAGTAAGACCCACCCCACTCCCCAAAGGTGAATTCCTTTCATTCTCATTGCTTTATTATCAACCCTCCTCAATTAAAACTAGATTATTATAAAGAATGCTAAATTAATGTATTATAGGTTGTTATTAGATTATAAAGATATTAGATTATTATTTTATATAGATTATTAATTGCTAGATCATTATAAAGGGGCAACATGGGGTGATGGATAGTTGGACATCTGACCTTCTTTAAAGAATGGAGTTAAAGGGTGCAGCTAGGTGGTACAGTGGAAAAAAGCACCTGCCCAGGAGTCCCTGAGTTCAAATCCAGTCTTCTCAGACACTTAATAATGACCTAGCTGTGTGGCCTTGTCAAGTCACTTAACCCCATTTGCCTTGCAAAAAAAAAAAAACCTAAAAAAATGGAGCCAAAGTGCTTAGTTCCTGTTTCTTGTTTTTTGTTGGGTTTTTTTAGCCTCTCAGAGAAACCAATGAGCTACCAAGGTTGTCCATCAATTATCTCTCTTTCTTGTTCCATCACTGGCCTAGCTTGTTTTCTGATCATCAGAAACTCACATTTTATAATACTTTAAGATCTCCAGCATACTTTCCTTGTAAGAGTCCTATGAAGCAGGCCCAGTCCATTTTATCTTATGAGTCTTTTGGAGATTAAATGACTTGCCCCTTGTCATACAGCTAGTATCAGAGGAAGAGTTTGAACTCGGGTCTCCTGACTCCAAGTCACTTGAGAAGGTGTGAACTTCAAAAGGGCAGAGAAACAATTAATTTTTATATTTATGTTTATATTTTTATATTTAATCACCTAGAGCAATATTCCATTCCCATTGCTTTTTTGTCCTTGCTTAAGGAGGACCAAAATGGCAATCCAAAGTTGATATCATTGTACAGTGTGTAGGACTATGGCTGATCATGTCTTGTCTCTCAGAGTAAAGAACATAAAAAGGTAGGGAAATTGTGCCTGTGTCACCCCTCAAGACTGTAAATACTGTTTCTATAAAGTTAATTATGCTTAGGAAAAACTCTAGGTTAGAACCATAACCCTACTTCTCTGAAACAAGATGGTACCTGAACCTAGCAGGAACCATCCTACACCTGAAAGGAGAATTCTTTTGTATTTCTTGTTACAAAAGATTGTGAAGCAAGCAAGGAAGGAAGGAAGGAAGGAAGGAAGGAAGGAAGGAAGGAAGGAAGGAAGGAAGGAAACAAGGAAGAAAGGAAGCAAGGAAGGAAGGAAGGGGAAAGAAGGAGGGAGGAATAGAAGAAAGGAATGAAGAGAGGAGGAAGAAAGGAAGGAAGGAAGGAAGGAAGGAAGGAAGGAAGGAAGGAAGAGGAGGGAAGGAACCAAATATGAAGTACCTACTATGTAGAGGACTGTACTAAGTACTTTACAGTTATTGTCTTATTTGGTCTTCACACCAACACTGAGAAGAAGGTGCTATTATTATTCCCATTTTAAAATTGAGGAAACTGAGACAAAGAGATTAAGTGCCCAAGGCCACAGTTTAAGGGAAATAAAATTTGAACTCAGATCTTCCTGGCACTATGGTGCCACCTAACTGTAACATGAAATATGTCCAGATTGTACATGTGGCCACTTTTTTAACTTATTGCCCATCCATTATGTTTTGTCCTGGTATTATTGATTGATTGACTTCTATTACTCTACAATGCAATAAATTCTCCTCCATTGTTTCTTTTTTTTCTTTTTAAAATCCATCAATGATATTGAAATTCTCTCTTGATGTGGCATTGTCAATAGGGTTTGCAATGCAATCTCCTCCAGAAAGTCAGTTTTAGAAATATAACAGGCCAGTGTCATGAGATCAAATAAAACCTGTCAGGGAATAAGGTGTAAGAAGACTGGAAAGACAGGAGGGGGCTAGGTTCTGTAGGGTTTGAATGCTAAACAGAGCATTTTGTATTTACTCCCAGAGGTAACAGGGAGCCATAAGAGTTTATTAAATATATGGTAGAATATGTGTTTAAGAAAATCACTACAGCTGAATGGAGGATAGATTCAAGGGAATTTTTCCAGAAAACATTAGATACTTTAAATTAGCAAAAATAGATTCTAAGGGCAGTGGGTGGTGCAGTGGATAGAACACCGGCCCTGGACTCAGGAGGACCTGAGTTCAAATCTGACCTTAGACACTTAATAACTATCCAGCTGTGTGACCTTGGGCAAGCCACTTAACCCCATTGCCTTGCAAAAAAAACTAAAACAAAATAGTATATATAAAAATAGATTCTAAAGAAAAATCTATTATTTCAGACCTCAATAGGATTGCTTTAATCATGTAAGATAGTGGGGAGATACTTGAGGCAAAAGACGCATTGAAATAGTCCAATGTGAGATAAGGGTCTACACCAAAATAACACCTTGTAATATCAGAGAAGAGAAAGGGGTGCATTTGAGAGATGTTATAAAGGTAAAATTAATAGCCTGGCAACAGCTTAGATATAAGGATGAGGGGTTGAAGAGATAGTGAGAATTTCAGGATGACTCTTAGGCCAGGAGTATGAAGGACTGGGAGGATGGTGTTCCCTTAGATATAGTAAAAGAGAAGGTGGGTGGGGGATTGGGTTTGAGGGAAAGATAATGTGTTTGTTTTTGTACCTAATGAGTTAAATATTTCTTTTGGGCATCCAGTTTGAGATGAAGATGTTGAAGGTGTAAGATGGTGGACAGCAGAGAGTTAGGGGCAGGAAAAGTAAGAGAATCTTCACCATAAAATGGTAATTAAATCTGTGGGAGCTGATGAGATCACCAAACGAAATAGTATAAAGGGAGATAGAACCCTGGATAGAACCCTGAGGGACACCTACTTTGTATGACTTTGGTCAAGTACATAGATTTGGGTTTGTTTCCTCATCTATCAGATTGGTATAATTGCCATCTAGCAATGCCTACTTCACAAGTCCATTTGAGGATCAAATGATATAATCACTATATAAGCCATAAGACCCTATGTAAATGTCAGCTATTATTATAATATTTATCACCATTAACAAAAATTATCTAATTATTTTAAAAGGCTCAAAAAAGTTGCTTTCCCTGCTTTTTATATTGCTGCTAGTATAGTAAACCTTAAATCTGACTGTCTCATCTCCTGTAACAATTTAAGCCCTTCTCTTCTGGTTTTATCCACAGAAAGAAAGGAAAACAAGAGAATTCTCCTTATGACTGACCCTACTTATGCTCAGAAATGATGAGGTGATGCATTAGCTGCCTCAACTTCAGAATAAATCAACAAATATTAACTGTCTTCTTGTTTCAAGGACACAAGGACTCAATGCTGTTGGGGATACCTAAATTAAAAAAAAAATAGTTCTTGCCTTCAAGGAGCTTACAACAAAATGATAAGAATAAACTCATTCTTCAAATGGGGGGTGGAGGTCAAAGGGTCCTTCAATCTTTAGGACAAGAACCATAATGACCAACCACTGAAAACAGGAACTGGTCATGAACCTTTGGCCAAGGTATTCCATCTTCCTGGGCCTCAGTTTCCTGGGAGGTAATGTTCAATTGTCCAACCCTTTGTGACCTTATTTGGTGTTTTTGGCAAAGTTACTAGAGCAATTTTTGCCATTTCTTTCTCCAGCTTATTTTACATTGATGAACCAAGGTAAACAGGGTTAAGTGACTTGCCCAGGGTCACACAGTCTTGGGTGAAAACAAATTTGAACTCAGATGAGTCCTCCTGACTTCAGGCTAAGCTCACCTTGCACTATGGTGCCATCTAGCAGCCCTAGGAGGCATTGTAGGATAAAGGATAAAGAAAGCTGTCCTGGGCCAGTTGAGCTTGAAGATACAAAAGGCTCTGCCCCTGCCTGCTGGCCCCTGAGGTGGTCACTTGGCCCCTGGGGATCTTGGTCTCTTCTATAAAATGATTGGCTGGATTAGAGGAGGTCTGAGGTCCTTTCTGCTGTTATCTGTCCAGTGAGGGGATGGCACCAAGGTTTCTTGCAGATAGAAGGGCAAGGACTGTCTCTTGTCTTTGTCTTCCCTGTGCTTAGCACAGCCTCTGGTCAGTCAATGAGTAAACATTTATTAAGCACCTACTGTATGCTAGACACTATACTAAGCCCTGGGGATACAAAAAAGAGGCAAATGACAGACCCTGACCTCAAGGAGCTCACCAATGAATGGCATACTATAGGTACTTAATGAATGCTTATTGACAGACTGACTCTAAGAAGGTCTCTGCTGATTTAGAGGACCTGAGTTCAAATCCTGTCTCTTCCACTTACTACCTATTGTAATCCCGGAGAGGTCCTATTGTCTTTCTGAGCCCTAGTTTATTCCTCTGGAAATGAGAAGTTTGCACAGAAATTCCTAACCTTTTTTTTTATGTTTTGGACCCCTTGGACACAGTATGGTGAGGCCTATGGATTCTTCTGGGATTTTTTAAAGGGATAAAATAAAATGTATAAGACGCCAAAAGAAATCAATACTATTGAAATACAATGATCAAAATGGAAATATCTTTTAAATGTATATTTGTATGAGCTATATATTTAACATACATATTGAAATATCAATACATTTAATATCTATGTGAAATATTTAAAATACATATTGCTATATTAATGTATGTCATATAGTTCAAAATATATTTATGTGAAATATATTGACATAACAATATATGTAATATATTTTAAAATATATTTCTATGAAATATATATTTAAAATGCATATTGATATAGCAGCACATGTAATATTTATGTTTGATGAAAAATATATATTCAAAATATATATTGACATCAATATATGTAATATATTTAAAATATATTTGTATAGCAATATATACAATAGTTTAAAATATATTTATGTGAAATATATTTAAAATATGTATTTTTAAAATATATATTGACAGCAATATGTCATATTTTGAGATATATTTATATAGAATATATATTTAAAACACATAGATTTTAAAAATATATTACTGTAATATATTTTTAAAATCTATTTCTATTTAAAATACATATTGATTGGGATTATGCCCAAAGGGCAACAAAAATGTGCATACCCTTTGACCCAGCAATACTACTGCTGGGTCTATACCCTGAAGAGATTATGCAAAAAGGATAAAAACATAATTTGTACAAAAATATTCAAAGCAGCCCTGTTTGTGGTGGCAAAGAATTGGAAATTAAGTGAATGTCTTTCAATTGGGGAATGGCTTAACAAACAGTGGTGTATGCATGTCATGGAACACTATTGTTCTATTAGAAACCAGGAGGGATGGGAATTCAGGAAAGCATGGAATGATTTGCATGAACTGATTCTGAGCGAGATAAACAGAAACCAGAAAAACATTGTACACCCTAACAGCAACATGGGGGTGATGATCAACCTTGATGGACTTGCTCATCCCTTCAGTGCAACAACCAGGGACAATTTGGGGCTCTCTGAAATGGAGAATACCATCTGTATCCAGAGAAAGAATTATGGACTTTGAACAAAGACCAATGATTATTACCATCAAATTAGAAAAAAAAAAGACCATGTTATATCATTAAGTAATTTTACTATCTCATACTTTATTTTTCTTCCTTAAGGATATGATTTCTCTGTCATCACATTCAACTAAGATCAATGTATAACATGGAACCAATGTAAAGACTAACAGACTGACTTCTGTGGGGGGTGGGGGGAGGAAAGCAAGAATGAGGGCAAAATTGTAAAACTCAAAATAAATAAAATCTTTCTTAAAAAAATACATATTGGGGCGGCTAGGTGGCTCAGTGGATAGAGCACTGGCCCTGGAGTCAGGAGTACCTGAGCTCAAATCCAATCTCAGACACTTAATAATGACCTAGCTGTGTGGCCTTGGGCAAGCCACTTAACCCCATTTGCCTTGTAAAAACCTAAAAAAAAAAATACATATTGACATCAATATATGTAATATATTAAAATATATATTTAAAATACATCTTAACAGCAATATACATAATGTATTTTTATATATTTACATAAAATATATTTTTTAAAAACATAATGATATATCGATGTATGTGATATATTAAAAATATATTTATGTAAAATATATTTAAAATATATTGATAGCAATATATGTAATATATCTTAAAATCTATTTAAAATCCATATTGATATATCAATATTTGCAATGTTTAATATATATTATAATATAATATAATTATTATAATATATATTTATGAGACATTTAAAATGCATATGCTATATCAATGTTATTTAAAATATATAATAAACTTAACTATGTTTATATGAAAAATATTTAAAATATATTTATATGAATATTTTTAAAATATATTCACATATCAAAATCTATTATATAGTGAAATAGATATAATAATATGCAACAATATAAAATAATATATTCTATTATATGTAATCTACTTTTAAAAACAAGTGCATTTAGAATTCTCACACTAGATGCACTCCCAGACTCTTCCTATTCCAAATCTATGAACCCATGATTCATGATGAGAGGAGGGTGATATTTGCTTTGAAAAGAAAGCTTGACTAGCTCATCTGCCCATCTTGGGCCATTAGAAGGGTCATTAGGAGGAAGGATATCTAGGCTGACAATTCAGAAAGCCAAAACAGAACCTCAGCAGAAGATCCCTGGCGTGATAAGAAAAGGAGCTAGGAGGAGCCTCGAGGTTGCTAATGGTCTTTACTTATTCTCCCTCAAACTTTTCAAATTTCCTCTCTGTTGACCAATGCTGGGATAATGTACATTTAATATGGCCTCTAATGCAAGGGAATCAATAGCTTCACGCCACAGACAGTTTATTACACACAATCTAAAGTTTAACACATAAATAAATAAATAAGAGATACTCAGACCAAGGCACTTCAGAGGACAATATTGAGTCTCAGTTTCACTTACAAATCAAAATGTTTCTTGAGTCTTATTAAATATTTCAGGTGGATGCAGGGAGTTGCCAGATTTTTTCCCTTAAAATAGAGAGTCTCATTTGAATCTATTGGTTGTCCTGAGGCCTTGATGGTGGAACAGAGGAGAGAGGTCTCAGTTTCAAATATCCAATGCTGATGAACAATGTCTTGGTGATCTTGGATAGGTCACCTGACCTCCTTGGGCTTCCTCATCTATATGATCTGTACAAATTCTTGCTATGTACAAAGAATGGGAGGGGGAAGAGAGGAGAGTATACTAAGTGTGCTAACATGACTTCTAACCCTATCATGCTATGACCTAGGGAAGTCATTTAGCACACCTGTGCCTCAGTTTCCTCATCTATAAAATGAAGGATCAGAGATCTACAGCTAGAGGGGTTCTCAGAGACAATTTAGCCCAATCTCTTCAGATGAAATGAGGTGATGTGATTTGCCCAAGGTCACACAAGTGACCACTGTCAAAGGTGAGATTTAAGTCCACCCTTTCCTCTGGACCACACACACACACACACACACACACACACACACTGCCCTTCATCATGGCTTTACAAATATCAACCAGCCCAAATTAAAGGATGAAGGGGTTGGATTAGACAGCCTCTGCTCTTCTGGTTTTAGAGCTATGAATTTCTGATTCTGCCTCAATACTTACTAGCTGTGACACCATGGAGAACTCCCTAGGTCTCAGGTTCCTCATCTATAAAAATGAGAGGGTTAGACAAGAAGCTCCTAGACCTTGGGAAAACTGATTCCTTCAGTTTTGCAATGCCCACCCTTGGATGGAAGCCAATCTTGGTTGTAAGGCCAAGATTCTTCTTCCCATGGTATCCAAGTGCTCCCTGTGCCGTTTTGTCATCTGCTCTGCCACCTTGAGCCTGGATCCTATTTTCTCCTTTGCTTTCCACTTCTTGCTCCTGGCACAGTAATTAAATCAATAGTACTATTGCTTTTGGAAAGCTTCCAGCAATCAAATGCCTTATGATTCCATACAGCCTCCCTGGGAGTCGGCAGAACAGAATTCACTTCCCTACGGCTCACAGGTGTTGTCTCCTCCATTAGATTGTAAATTCCTAGTGGGCAGAAAGCGTGTGCCTGAAATCTAGTAAATGACTATAGATGTTTTTCATTCATTCTTATTTATGTCCTCCACTTGTCAGGAGAGTCTAGGAAGATCAGAAAGAGAAACAACGATCTGCATTCCAGTCCCACCAAGAACCACACTTGATCGATGCTCAAGGGTCGGAGATCCAGGCTGAAAGGAAGCTCAGAGACTTCATTTTTTAAAACAAGAAAACTGAAGTACAAGCAGATTGATGATGATGATGATGATGATGATGATGTTTGTCCTTCATTCTCAAAGAAGACCATGATGACAGGGAAGTGATGTCGAAAGAGTGAGGGAGCTGTGCTAAGTCACCAGTCTCACTTTCTCCTCCAGAGCCATCTGGGTCCAGTGGTCAGATGTGAATCAAGACAATTGGAGATAGTCCTGCAGGTGCAATCTCCAATTAAGTGACCTGCCCAAGGTCAAACAGTGTCAATTGTCTGAGACTAGATTGGAACTCCCATCCACCTGACTCCAGGGCGGGCAGGGGCTCTATCCACCTTGCTGTCCTGCAAGCAGATTAATGACTTGTCAAAGACCACACCAGTAATAAGCATCAAAGGCACCAATTGAACCTAGGACCTGTGACTCAGAAACTTGTGTTCTTTCTACTCTACTACAATTCTGCCTTGTGTGTACTACTTTTGCTAAATTTTTTTAAATTTCTTTCTTAATCTTGGTTATAAGGGATAGCTCTCAGGATAGGGAAAAGGAGGGATATGATTGGAAATAACACTTGTATATACATAAAATATAGTAAAACTTTTTTTTTAAGACTGGGTTTAGGGGCAGCTAGGTGGCACAGTGGATAGAGCACCGGCCCTGGAGCCAGGAGGACCTGAGTTCAAATCCAGCCTCAGATACGTAATAATTGCCTAGCTGTGTGACCTTGGGCAAGCCACTTAACCCTATTACCTTAAAAAAATTTAATTTAAAAAAGACTGAGTCTATACTCTTTCAAAAGTCAGGCTCAAAAAAAAAAAAAGCCAGGCTCTTTGGGGAATATCTCTGCTTCTCCTGGATCTTCCCAATACTTTTTTTTGCTAAGCAGCACAAATAAAGAATCTTGAGGCCTGGATCCATGAGTCTCCTCTGTTTAATGAGACACTGAAGCAGTCTAAAACTGTATCTTAAATTCCTCTTCCACTCATGATATCCATCCAAGGTGTTAACTCCCTTCCCATCCAAGACAAAATCCAAGTTAAGTACATGTGACCAAGGACCTAGATGGAGCTTGAGCAAAGCTGAGGGTTCCTTCATCTTGGAAGCTTGTTTTGGAGATCAGACTCTCTTTCCTAATAGAACATTTGGAGTTCTCAGCATCATGGGTCTGGGTGGCAATAGTAACGGCAGCAAGGGTAGGCAGTAAGCCAGAGGTTCCTAGTCTTTGCTCAGCTTTCATTGACTATCAAAACCTTGTCTGGAATGCAATCTCAGTAAATGTTCTCACATGTGAATGAAGTTGCCTATTGAAATCCTGCCCCCCCCCTTCAAATATCTTCTCTTCCATGGAGTCTTTCCCTACTCATTTCATTTAGAGAAGAGCTTTCCTTCCTTCAGATTTCATTCAGTTCAATTAAATGAAGATATCTTAAGCCCCTTGTGTTTACCAAGATATTCATGGTGTTGACCCTGTCTTCACATAGCTTACTATCTGGTGTAATATCACATGCTACTCAGGGATATTAAGAAAAAGATTTTTGGTTAATGCAGCTCACTCCACAGTGGTGCAAGGAGACCGCTATCCTTTGAATCCTGTTCTGCCCCTTTACTCCCTATGTGACCACTTATTATCCCTAGTTTCCCTGAAAACTCAAATCTCCACAGGGTTTCTCTGATCTTAGGTGGCTTGCACCTTCTTCAAAAAGTTACCTTGTTTATTGAGTTGGTCCCCAAAGTCTTCAAGCTTCAATAGCTTCAAATGGCACGAAGACTTTGGGGATTCTATAGCTACCCATGTGTCTCCATATACTCTTCTTAAGGGCGGGACTATTTTACTATTTACTGAAATCCTCAAAGCCTATCATAGAGACTCGTCTACAGGTGCTTAAAAGGGCATCGTTAATTGGTTAGCATAATCATTTATGAAAGTGCTTCAGAGATTCCTCATCTATAAGATGGAGGTAATCGCAGCCTTGATGTCCTAGGGTGCTTTTGAGGACCAAATGAGATAATAATTGTAAAGTGCTGAGCAAAGTGGTCGGCCCAGAGTAGACACCATGGAAGTGCTTACTCCCCTTCTCCTCCCGTGTGACAAGCAAGTGTCCAAGAAAAGGGAAGGACACAGGCGCTGGTATTGTGAGAACAGCTCCTGTAGCCCTTGGGGCAGGGTCACTCCTGTGGAGCCCTTGAATAGAGCCTGCACCCTAGACTGCCAAGAGCACACTGCATAGTCCAAGACACAAAACCTCCTTCAAGAAGAGACATAACAGGGGGCAGCTAGGTGGCGCAATGGATAGACTACCAGCCCTGGAGTCAGGAGGACCTGAGTTCAAATCCAGCCTCAGACACTTAATAATTACCTACCTTGTGACCTTGGGCAAGTTACTTAACCCCATTGCTTTGCAAAAAAAAAAAAATCTAAAAAAAAAAAAAGAAGAGACACAAGAACAGCAACAGCAACATATAAGCCACACCAAGTAATTGGCTATCCCACAGCTGTTTGTCCCTTTCCCCCCCTCCTCCTTTTATCCCCCTCTTTCCCTCTCCTTTTCTCTTTCTTTCTCCTTTCTCTCACCCTCCTCTCTTTCTTCCACTCTCTCTCTCCCTCCATCCCTTCATATCTACCTCCCTTCCCCTCCCTCTCCTTTATCTCTCTCTTCCACCTTCCTTCCCTCTCCTCTCTTTTCCTCTCTCCCCCCTTTCCTCCCTGCTTCCTTTTCCTCTCTTTTTCTCCTCTCTCCCTACCCACCCTCTCTGTCTCTGTTTGACTGTCTGTCTGTCTGTCTCTCTCTCTCTCTCACACACGCTCCCCTCTCCCCCCCCCTTTCATTCCCCCACCCCTTTCAAAGTACATAGCCCAACCTCCACAATATAATGAGTCAGCCTAAGATCTGACATCAGTCCAGGAGCTTGGCTCTCCTTTCTTTTATCTACAGCCTACAGGCAGCTTCAGAATGGGAGACAGGCTGGTGCCACCATTAGGGCAACTGGCAGAAACTGCCACTGCCTCCTTGTCCCACAAATCACCAGCCCTATCTTTCTGCTTGTGGTCACAGTAGGAAGGGATTTCAAAAATGGTTGGAGCACAATGAGGGGAATGTGGAGTGCACACATAGTCTGAGGGTCAGAGTGAGCAAAGTTGTAGTGTATTAGAAAAAAAATACTATCTATGGAATTATAGGACTTGGGTTCTCATTTCAGATCTGTTACTAGTTTGCCATGTGACCTTGGAAAACCCACACAACTTCTCTGATTTGGGCTTTCTCTCTATAAAATGAGGAAGGTGAATCAGATGACCTCTCAGGTGAGCCTTTCTATGATGACTAAAGAAGACAGAAGGAGAAAGGAAGGGATGGTAAAAGTCCCTATAGACTAGAATGTCAAATTCACAAGGGTAGATGGGACCAGCTCACAGATGACTTGGAAGGACAAGGGCAAGAATTCATACTTTTTAAATTTTTTCTTTAGGTTTTTGCAAGGCAATGGGGTTAAGTGGCTTGCCCAAGGCCACACAGCTAGGTAATCATCAAGTGTCTGAGGTCAGATTTGAACCCAGGGAGACTCCAGGGCCAGTGCTTTACCCACTGTGCCACCTAGCCGCCCCTATACTTTTTTTAAGAAGGCACTTGGCAGCTAGGTGGCGCAGTGGATACAGCACTGGCCCTGGAATCAGGAGTCCCCTGAGTTCAAATCTGGCCTCAGACACTTATTAATTACCTAGCTGTGTGGCCTTGGGCAAGCCACTTAACCCCATTGCCTTGCAAACACTTAAAAAAAAGGCAATTGTAGGCCAGTGAAGTTTTTCAAAGAGGAAAAACAATGATGTGATTAGAGAAATACATTAGGAAGGTCCCTGAAGTGGCAGTGGAAAGGATAAGTGGGCAAGAAAAGAGACTGGAGCCAGGGAGAACAGTGAGAAGATAATGACTATAGTCCAGGTGAGAGAGGTCAGGAGACATCTGAGTTAGCTTATGTCCTCCCTCATGTTCCTCATTTGTAAATAGGGGACCATAATAGCACCTACCTCCCAGGACTGCTGTCAGGATTAAATGAGATATGTGCCTATTATATAGTAGACACAATACATGCTGGTCTCCTTCCAAAAACATGGGTAGCAAGAACTGGATAAGGATTAGGGTTAAGGTTAGGCTAGCAAGGGTGAATGATTATATGGTTCAAGCAGAATGTCACAGCTGGTTTTCTAACCTCTAACCTTGAACATTTTTTTCCATCTTACCTTCTGTACCTCAATGATCTCCCACATCCCAAGTAATATTAAAGTGCCTATGTACTCATGGAAGGTCAGCTGAAAGGAGATATTAAAAGAAAGGGTAGGTTTTTCTTTTAATTTGGGGATAGGTGGAATGTATTCTGTGCCATCACTTTATAGAGACTCATGGGGTCTTTAGTGGGTCCCAGGGGAACCTCCCCCCCAAAGTGGAAAGGATTTCTCTGGGCATGTTGACATCAAACTCTTCTATCCATCCCTCAGAATGTGAATGACTCTGGCATTCCCATCTGTGATCTATCAGGTAAGTCACTTGCTTCTCTGAGCTTCAATATTCACTACTTGACAATTATCTTATACCCAAGGATAATGTGCCAGGAATTTCAGAAAATAGTTCCTGTGTCTTTAAGCAGTATCTCCAGAGGGCATGTGAGCCCGAGTTGATGTTGCCAAGTCTAAATGCAGTCATGTTTTTCACAGAGCACCATGGGAAACTGTCATCTGGGTATCTTTTAATAGTCATTTTTAAGATTTTCCAAGCCCCCCCCCCCCAAATGAAAGGAAAACCAATCCAATGAGAGCTTTGGGAGAGGTCATCAGGACTGGGGGGGATCATCTCTCAAGTAATGAAGCATCCAATCAGGTCAGTGTTTTCATTGATCTTCTCTATAGATTTTCCTAGAATGGGTTTAGCCAAGACTGCATAAATCCACCAACTCTCAAAAGTCTGTTTCCTCATTTTTGTTCAGACATGGAATGGTGTCCTATATCCCCAAACCAAAGCTGGTCCTACTGAACCCACTGTGCCAGCTGCTGTGATTTGGTCCAACCATTCTGGAAAATAATTTGCCTAAAAAGTGACTTCAGCATTCATACCCTTTAACTCCGAGAACCCACCAAGGAAGTCAATAAATACCAAAAATATTCATACTAGTATTTTTTTGTCATAAAAAAGTTGTTGCTCATTGATTGAGGAATTACAGCAAATTGTGGTACATGAGTGTAATGAAATATTACTGATCTGTTAGAAATGACGATTAAGAATTCAAAGAAGCATGAGAAGGCTTGTATGACTTGATGAAAAACTGAAGTAGGTAGAACCAGGAAAAATATTCTAACACAATGGTCATAATAACATAAATGGGAAGAAAAGAAGGAGGAGGAGGAGGAGGAGAAGAAGAAGAAGAAGAAGAAGAAGAAGAAGAAGAAGAAGAAAGAGGAGGAAGAGGAGGAGAAGAAGGAAAGAAAGGAGAAGAAAGAAAGGAGAAGAAAGGAAGAAGGAGAAGAAAGAAGAAGAAAAGCTAAACACTGTAACTATAATGTCCACTGTGTCCTTGAAGAATTGAGAAAATGTATTCCACTCTATTCTTTGCAGAGGTGGGGAACTTAAGGGAGGGGAACTTTGTATACACTATCAGACTCAGTTGATGTGTTCCTTAGGCTTAATTGGTTCCCTATTCCTTTCTTTTTAAAACATTTTATTAAAAATTAGTTTTGGACTGCGATCTTACACTTAGAGCAATATGTTTTCTAGTTTTTCCAGTAATTCTTGTCATATAGAGAGTTGTTCCCCAGATAATTTAGCTTTTTGATTTTATTAAACACTTGGTTACTGAGTTCACTTACTTCTAATACTTTCATGTGTAGTCTATTCTAATGATTTATTTTCCTTTTCTTAAATAACTATCAAATAACTTAAATGATTCTAGTTTAATAGTATAATGAAATCTGAAGATGTTATTTTATGTGCATTCCCCACTTTTTCATGTTTCCACTAAAATTCCAGATTTTTGTTTTTCCAAATAAATTTTATTATTATTTTAACTAGCAAAAAAACCCAAACATTTTTGTTAAATAGAATGGTTTACTCAGTAGGAGAGGAATAAAGGTCTATATTAGAAATACTCTTCATGGGGTGGCTAGATGGTGCAGTGGATAGAGCAATGGTCTTGGAGTCAGGAGTACCTGAGTTCAAATCTGACCTCAGACACTTAATAATTACCTAGTTGTGTGGCCTTGGGCAAGCCAACCTAACCCATTGCCTTGCAAAAAAAAAACCCTAAAAAAATACTCTTCATTATATAGGTTCCCTTTCCTGGTCTCCAGAGACGCCCTCTGAGGTTACCTTCCATCTAACTCAGTACATATTTTGCATGTACATAGTTACTGAACATTTGTAAAGTGCTTAGCAGACACATAGGAGGTACTTAATCATGCTTGTTAGAATGTAAGATCCTTGAGGGCAGGGATGATTGTTTTTTACTTTCTCTGTGGACTTAGCACAGTGCCTGACTCATTAATAAATACATGATGATTAATTGAGAGGAAAAGGTGATGTGAAGACATGAGACTGATCATATCATTATCATCATCATCATCATCATCATTATCATTATCGTTGTTGTTAGGAAACATATGGATACAAAAGAAAACACAGAGTTAGGTGAAATTACATAGTAAAGGTAATTGGTTCCACAAGAAATGGACAGGAAAATGAATGACTCGATCTGGAAATTCACAGGACTGGAAAATTTTATTGTTAGAAGGGAATTTCCAGGCCCTCTGAGACTACCCCCACAGCTCAAGGTAAATTCTCTACCATATGGTTTGAGGCCCTCCTGGGAAGGAGCCACTAACTTCCTGAAGCAGCATATCCTTCTGTGGTGTCATTCTAAGTGTTAGAGAGTTTTTTCCCCCACTGAATTCTAATAAATTAATCAATTAATCCTAAATCAACCTTTTGGTAATTTCTACCCACTGCTCCTGATTCCTCCTCTTTAGGATGGAACCTGATGGTCTCATTTTTCATTCATGGCCGCCCTTCTGAGTTTTATTCTCCCCTGCCCCAGTTTCTTTTTTTTTCTTTTCTTTTTTTTTTTAAGTTTTTGCTAGGCAATGGGATTAAGTAGCTTGCCCAAGGCCAGCTAGGTAATGAATGATTAAGTGTTTGAGGGCGGATTTGAACTCAGGTACTCCTGACTCCAGGGCCGGTGCTCTATCCACTGTGCCACCTAGCCCCCCCCCCCCCCCCCCCCCCCCGTTTCTGCCAATGTAGTCTCTTCTCACATTTCCTTCTTGAGTATATTCTTCTTTCCCCTCACTGGAATCAGGAGGACCTGAGTTCAAATTCATCCTTAGACATTTGACTCTTACTAGCTGATCAAGTCACAATCTCAATTGCCTTGCAGAAACAAATAAAAACCAAGTCAGTTAACATGCCTTGCAAAAAACCAAAAAAATGAATAAATAAATAAATTTTTTTTTAAAAAATGAAGAAAGTTTATGAGAACATGAAAAAAGTCTATCCTTCATCTTTCTGGTCACATGATGAGGAAGAATATTCTCTTTTCTTTCAAATGATCATTATATAGTATGGATTCAAGATCCTTTATTAAGCATTCTAGTTGCTCTTTTCTGTATGTTCTCAGGTTTATTGAAATCCTTCTTAAAATGGGGCACCTCTAAATGAACTCAGTACTCCAGAGGTGAATATATATCAAGGGCAAGAACGGAACTATGACCTTCTTCTACAGGCAGCTAAGTGGCACAGTGGATTGAGCACCAGTTCTGGAAGGGAGAGGTCCTGGAGTCAGGAGGACCTGAGTTCAAATATGATCTTAGATATTTACTAGCTGTGTGACCCTTGGCAAATCAAAATCATTTAACCTTGATTGCTAGAGAGAGAAAGAAAGAGACCAAGAGAGTGCTGGGGGTCTAGGAAGACCTGAGCTCAAATTCTATCTCAAATATGTATTAGCTAATGAACCTGGGTAAGTTGCTTAATTTCTTCCTACTTCAGTTTCTTTATTTTTTTTTAATTTTTACTTTTTTTAGGTTTTTGCAAGGCAAACAGGGTTAAGTGGCTTGCCCAAGGCCACACAGCTAGGTAATTAATAAGTGTCTGAGGCCAGATTTGAATTCAGGGGACTCCTGACTCCAGGGCCAGTGCTGTATCCACTGCACCACCTAGTCACCCCCTCATCAGAGAGTATTTGAAGGCTGGGTTCTGTTCTGTAGGTCACAGTTTAGGAAAGACATTAAAAAGCTCAAAGAACATTCAGAAGGGGGGCACTCAGGACCATGAAGGATCTTGGGTCCATACCATGTAAGGATAAGGTGAAGGAAGCATGTTTAACATGAAAACAAAGAGAGAGGAATTAGGAGAGAGAAGAGCTGTCTTCAAGTATTTGAAGGACTCTCATTCCTGTGGAAGACAAATTAGATTGGAGCTACTTGGCCCTAGAGAAAAGGATAAGGAGCAATGGAAAGAAGAGACAAAGAGTCAGATTTAGATTTAGATTTGATGTATAAAATAACTTCTCAACAGTAAGAGCTATTCAAATACAGGAAATGTGGGCACTTCAGGTAATGTTTCCCCCTCTCTAAAGGGCTTCAGACAGTGACTGGATGATCCATTTGAGTTAGTGGAGAAAGGGGAACGTTGCAGGGAAAATAGTTTCTCATTGGCCTAAACGACCTTTAGTCCCTTTAAATTGAGCTTTCGAAATTCTGTAGAAGTAATAAGTAATTTGTTGGGATACCTACATACAATTTCCCTTTCAGTACAAGGTTGAGGTAGGTTATCTCAGAAGTCTTTTCCAATTTGAAATCTATTATTCAGTGACTCATTCTCTCCCCTGGACTCAATCATATTCTCTTCTGACAATGCTCTACTCTTTTTTTTTTTTTAGTTTTTTTAAGGCAATGGTGTTAAGTGATTTGCCCAAGGTCACACAGCTAAGCAATTATTAAGCAAGTATCTGAGGTCGGATTTGAACTCAGACCACTGTGCTACCTAGCTGCCCCAATGCTCTACTCTTCAATCAAAATGCCAGGGTTTGGAGAAGATGGTAAAGAAATAAAGAGCGGAGAGGGAAAAAAGAGGAGAAGAAGAACAGACAGATGAAGAGAGGAGAAGAGTGGAAGGGCATATATGGAGGACTCTTAAATAATTAACATGTACTCAAATAGCAAAAAATAGTATTAGAGACACTAAAAAATATGGAAATACTTCTTCCATCACTTTAAGCAATGGCTTTAATTTTATATGGCATAGGGGCAGCTAGGTGGCACAGTGGACAGAGCACTAGCCCTGGAGTCAGGAGGATCTGAGTTCAAGTCCAGCCTTAGACACTTAATAATTGCCTAGCTGTGTGAACTTGGACAAGTCACCTAACCCCATTGCCTTAAATTAAAAAAAATTATATGGTATAGTTCTAAGGTAATACATAGAGGAAAAGTATAAATGGATCGTCAGCCAATAAACTTTTATGATCTACTTTATACAGAGCACTGTGCTAAGTACTGGGGCAGTTATTAAGTTTAAATAAGACATACTTCCTGATCCTGATGGATTTCTAATCTAGAGATAGACAGGACCCTAATCCGAATAGTGATAACATTGGTCATAGGGCCATGAATCTAGAGGTAAAAGAGACCTCAGAGGTTATGTTGGATCACATAAAGTTTTGTCCCATTTTACAGATGTGAAAACTGAGGCTTTAAGTCCATAATATTATATGGCAACTGCAATGGAGAATTATAAAACAAAATACTATGAGAATATAGCAGAAAGAAAGAGGAAGAAAGTCAGGAAAGGGTTTCTGTAGAAAGGAAGTTTTATAGGATATCTAAGAATTCAGTAGGTAAAAATGAGAGGAAGAGGCATTTCAGGAATAGGTAACTAACTGAGTCAGGGCATGGAAGCAAGAGTACAAGACACATTTGGGAAACTGAGTTGTCTAGTTTGTTGTTTTGGTTGCCTAAGAGGATAAAAATGGATTTTTGCTTAAATCACTTTGTAAAGAATATAAAGTCATGACCCTTTTGCATCTGAAGAGTTTGGTAACTAAAAAGAAAATAGAAATAATTCACTTACTAAAGATTTAAGAAATACCAGAGTGAAGAAATAGTTTCCAAAGACATGTAATATTGAGAGGACTGAATTGAGGATTGAGAAATAACTGAGCCCATAGGACTTTGTGGTCCCTCAGCTCATCTGTATGTAACTGTCTTTAAGCCTAAAGAAGTTAAAACTCAATATGATACATAACATTAACTATTTGAAGATGATAGAAGGATTGGTTTGGGAACTAATGGAAGAGGGGATTTTGACCTCATAAAGGAGAATTTCTGAGCACTGGGAGACACTGATATAACTATTTAAACTAATGAAAAGCTTGGCTAGAATATTGAGGAAAAAAAAGAACCAAGCAGGTGAGCAAAGACTTAATAGGGATGGAAAGAAACAAGAGGGGAGTCAAGTGCTAGCTCCTTATTGGCTGAACAAAAGTAATTGCTGCTCATTGAAAAATAAATGCATTGCTCTCTAATGCCACCTGCCATTTGAGAAAGGTCAAGACTCTCAAAGGTACCCACTGTTTTCTTCAGCCTTCTCTTCATTCAGAGGGAAAAGCAGAAAAAGGAAATGTAGACTTTGAAGCTGATTTGTTTTTGGATCAGCAGACTAATAAGTTGAAGGAAATTCATAGAATCCTAGTGAGTAAAGAGCTGTCTGGGCTTGTCTGCCTTGTCCAGTGAGAGTCAACCTGATGAGTTTTGCAGTTCTCTGACTGATGGGAACTATTAGCCAATACAAAAATATAATACTTTCTCAATATCCTTTTAAGGATCTTGTGAGTTTAAAAGACTTGTCTATGCATCTGCAATTTGTGAGCAGAAGAAGAAAGCATTTGCTTAGCCAGAGAGAAGGGAAGACCACAAAGAAAACTTTATGATTGAGTCATTTTTCAGTCATGTCTGACTTTTTGTAACCCCAAGGAGAACAATTAGCAGAAAATCAGTTTCCTGTGGTGTTGGCATTCCTGAATAGTCTAATAACATCAGGTCCTACAGCAGAGCTGTCAGTTATTCTGAGAATATCAGTTGTCTTCACTGATATGTCTTCATGCCATACTTTCCCCAACAGATATTTTTTAAATTTTATTTAAGGCAATGGGGTTAAGTGACTTGCCCAAGGTCACACAGCTAGGCAATTATTAAATGTCTGAGGTCAAATTTGAACTCAGTCCTCCTGACTCCAGGACCAGTGTTCCATCTACTGCGCCACCTAGCTGCCCCACCAACAGATATTGAGTGCAGTAAATGAAAGAGTAGGATCAGGGTAGACTGGGATATGCTTATTATTCTGCACTTGCTTATACTGACAACTTGCAATATTATAATTAACTGGAACCTTCTCCAAAACCACTTAAGTTTAGTGCCTTCCTTCTATTAATTATTTCTATTGTAGCCTAAATCTAGCTTATTTGTATATATTTCCTTGTTGTCTAACCTCATTAAATTGTAAGCTCCTTGAGGGCAAGAACTTTCTTTTGCCTCTTTTTTATATGCCTGAAACATGGTAGATATTTAATAAATGTTTATTTTTACTTTTTTTAAAATTTTTTAGGGGCAGCTAGGTGGCGTAGTGGATAAAGCACCGGCCCTGGAGTCAGGAGTACATGGTTTCAAATCCGGTCTCAGACACTTAATAATGACCTAGCTGTGTGGCCTTGGGCAAGCCACTTAACCCCATTTGCCTTGCAAAAACCTAAAAAAAAAAACCAACAAAATTTTTTTTAATTTAAGGCAATGGGGTTAAGTGACTTGCCCAAGGTCACACAGCTAGGCAATTATGTGTCTGAGGTCAAATCTGAACTCAGGTCCAGGGCCGGTGCTCTATCCACTACTCTACCTGGCTGCCCCTGAATAAATATTTATTGATTGATATTGTTTTTACTTTATTAAGTAAATGATTATATCTAAGTTTAATGGTGTCATCACAGCAAAAATCATCTACAAAGGCAGCTATGTGGATAGTTCATTGACCTTGGAGTCAGGAGGACCTGAATCCAGATCTGACCTCAGATACCTAATAATGACCTAGCTGTCTGATCTTGGGCAAGTCACTTAACCCCATTGTCTTGCCAAAAAAAGAAAAAAGAAAGAAATGTCTACAAATAATCAATCAGGAGAAAAGTGCTAGCAGATGGGAGAACCAGGAAAGACCTCCTCTAGAAGATAGCATTTGAGTTGAGTTTCAAAGACCAGAGATTCCAAGAAGCAGAGAGGAGGAAGGGTACTTCAGAAATGAGTGCTTCACAAAGATGAAGGATGGAGCATCACATGTGAAAAAAGGCAAGTAGATGAATGCAGCTAGATTGTAGAGTGCATAGAAATAATGCATAAGAATGGAAAGGTAAGTTGGAGTCAGATTTTTTTTTAGTTTTTTTTTCAAGGCAATGGGGTTAAGTGACTTGCCCAAGGCCACACAGCTAGATCATTATTAAGTGTCTGAGGTCGAATTTGAACTCAGGTCCTCCTGACTCCAGGGCCGGTGCTCTATCCACTGCGCCACCTAGCTGCCCCTTGGAGTCAGATTTAAAGGAGTTTAAATACCAAGAATATTTTCTCTTTGGTCCTGGAAGTCATAGAGAGCCCTTGAAGATCACTGAGTAGTTAGACATGAACTTTTTTTTAAATAAAACAAAAATTTACTTAAAAAAGTTACAAGAGGGGCAGCTAGGTGGTGCAGTGCATAGAGCACCGGCCCTGGAGTCAGGAGGACCTGAGTTCAAAATCGACCTCAGAAACATTAACCCCACTGCCTTACAAAAACTTTAAAAAAAAGTTACAAGTCATAGGAAGGGAGGGAGAGAGAGAGAGAGAGAGAGAGAGAGAGAGAGAGAGAGAGAGAGAGAGAAATGTATAAGATTTGGTAACAGATGGAATGAGAATAGGAAATGAAATCAAAGTTGTAAATTTTGGTAACTGAATGGATGGAATGATGTCCCCAACAATAACAGGAAACTTTAGGAGTGAGTGGTAGAGGAAAGAAAATAAGTTCAGCTGTAGTTATGTTGAATTTGAGATGTCTATAGGACCTTTGATTTAAAATGTCCAATTAGCAGCTCATGAAACAGGAGTTAGGGTGAGAATCCCAGAAAGCAAGCATATTTTTGTTCATGGATAGATCCATTCTTACTTTGCGCCCCTTTAAACACAAAGAAATATGATGTCTTTGGCCTCAAGGATAACCCTTGGTGATTTACAAATCGTTCTAGACTCTATCATTAGAATATTACATATAACATAGGCTGTGAAAGACTTTTTTGTCTTCTCAAGAAGACCTTCAGAAAAGCCTTATCTCCCATAATAGATTTCAGGCCCCTTGAGGGTAAGGACTTTCATTTTTGTCTTTGAATTTCTAACACCCAGAACAACAGCTTATATGAAGTTTGTTGAACTGAATTGACATGAAAGCCCTGAATCTTTATTGTATGTAATCAAATCCTTTGTTGTACTATATGGAGACCTATAATGACAATTAGAAATGGAATGGGAAAGGAGGATAAATTGAGACAAGAAGGAAAAAGGAGGAGTCATTCAATTGGATAGAAAAATCTATCTTAGCCTAAAAGAAAGTAAGAGGGTAAGGGGAATAAAAGAAAGATAGGGGTGATAGAAGGAGGGGAAGATTGGGAGAAGATAGAAGCAAAAGACTTTTGAGGAGGGACAGGGTGAAAGGAGAGAGAGAGAATAGAATATAGTCTGGTTTGGGGGAATATGATGGAAGGAAGTATGGTTAGCAATAGTAACTATGAAAAAAATGTTTTGAAGCAAATATCTTTGAAAAAGATCTCATTTTGGGTGGCTAGGTGGCATAGTGGATAAAGCACCAGCCTTGGAGTCAGGAGTACCTGGGTTCAAATCTGGCCTCAGACATTTAATAATTACCTAGCTGTGTGACCTTGGGCAAGCCACTTAACCCCATTTGCTTTGCAAAAACCTAAAAAAAAATCTCATTCCTCAAACATATTGAGTCAAATTTAAAAATTTGCCCAATTGATAAATGATCAAAAGATATGAACAGTTTTGACAGATTATCAATACTATCTATAGCCATGTTTTTTAAAAAAGTTCTAACTCATTATTGATCGGAGATATAGAAATTAAAACAATCCTTAGGTATTTCCTCATACCTGTTAGATTAACTAATAGAACAGAAAATGGAAATGACAAAAGTCAGTGGAGATGTAGAGAAAATGAGACATTAATACAATTTTGGTGGAGTTATGAATTCATTTAACCATTCTATAGAACAATTTGGAACTAAACCCAAAGGGCTATAAAACCATGCATGTCCTTTGACCTAGCAATGCCACTACTAGGTTTGCATCTTAAAAGAAATAAAAAACAAAAAGGAAAAGGACTTACATGTACAAAGACGTTTATAGCAGTTCTTTATTGGTGACAAGGAATTAGAAATTGAGAGAATGCCCATCAGTTGAGACATGACTGAACAAACTGTGGTATGTGATGATGATGGAATGTTATTCTGCTTAAGAAATGATGAGCAAGATGCTCTCAGAAAAACCTGGAAAGACTTACATGAGCTCATACAAAGTGAAATGTACCATGTACAATATAACAATATTGTAAAATGATCAGCAGTGAATGACTTAGCTTTTCTCAGCAATGTAGTCACCCAACATATCTCTGAAAGTCTCATGATGAAGAATGTTATCCATCCCCAGAGAAAGAGCTGATGGTGCCTGAATGCAGACTGAAGCATACTTTTCTAACATTATTTTTCTTGAGGTTTCTTTTGGGAGGCTGTATTTTCTTTCACAATAAGACTATTATGGCAATGTTTTGCGTGACTATACATTTATAATCTATGTCAAATTACTTACTTTCTCAATAAGGGGGATGGATAGGAAGAAGGGAAAGAATTTGGAACTCAAAGTTAAAAATTGTTTTTACATGTAACTAATGAAAAAAGTAAATACAAATATTTTTTTAAACAAGAGAGCAACTAGGGGGCACAGTCCTGGAGTCAGAAGGACTTGAGATCAAGTCCAACCTCAGACACTTAATAATGACCTAGCTATGTGATCTTGGGCAAGTCATTTAACCCATTGCCTGGCAAAAAAAAAAAAGTTTTTTTAAAAAGGAGGTATTTACAGTCACCCAAAAAGCAATTGATACTTCAACAATGGGACAAGTTTGATACTATAAAAATACAGATAATCCCCAAATATGTGTATTTCTAGTTCCAAACTCTCTCCAGAACTCAAACTATTAATATCAAATATTAATAATCTTAATTAATGATCTTATACCTCTTATAATAATGAGTTCATTTTGTGCATAGGAGGCAACAAAATTGTCCCCAAGGTCCATTTGGTTCCCTCTTCTTTGATTTAGTTGGGTTAGCTGAAAAATTATGACTTTTGTTCAACAATAGCTCCTAGCCCCCAGTTAGGAAGATTTCCAGCACCTGAGTAGAGATTGAACTTTCTGGCAGCCTTGTGTGCATGTCTGTCTTTAATTCCTAGCCTCTTTGTGGTCAGGCAAAATTAAGTTTACTGGAAACTTGAGGGGAAAAAACAGCATATTATATTATATTATATTATATTATAGTGTCTGTGACTAGAGAGGCATTGGGAAAGGAAGATGGAAAAGAGTTTATCTTTTTGTGAGACTTCTCTCAATCTGAGTCCTCTACTTTAAATGCCCATAGGGGAGTCTTCTTTCTCTGCCATACCTGGTTTTCTCCATATGTGTGCCAATTTTTATTAATCCAAATACTGAGAATCTCCTTTCCTCGCAATTCTGAAAAAAACTTCTCCTTTTTTTGCCAGTTGCTTAGGGTATGTATGATTCAGTATCTTTCATAATGACTTTGAATGATTCAAGGAAGTTGGGGTCAAGGAAGATTGATTCAGTAAATACAAACTGTATTTATACTCAGCTTTGATTGTTACAATTTGATCAAAAAGTATTTGCATCAATTCAAAGTCCCTGAACCAAATGGAGTGATTTCAACTCTCTGAAGTATGTTGGTAAATGTTTAACAACCAGCTCTCTGGACATGGTGGCGAGAGGTACATAAAACACACTTTAAAATTTAATCTGGGGGCAGCTAGGTGGCGCAGTGGATAGAGCACTGATCCTGGAATCAGGAGTAGCTGAGTTCAAATCTAACCTCAGACACTTAATAATTACCTAGCTGTGTGGCCTTGGGCAAGCCACCCCATTGCCTTGCAAAAACCTAAAAAAAAAAAAAATTAATCTGTATTATTAACATTTTCTCCATCATTCTTTTAAGTAGAGATAATCATCAAAACACTAACTCAAACCCTGACTTATAGTTTGCCTATTCCTGAACTGTAAATGCTCCTATTGAAAATTTAGCAATCAACTCACTCCAACTAGTTCAAGTTGGTTCCACCACCGTCCAGCTTCAATCCCATCCTTATAGTAATGGCACTCATTAACAATTAATTAACTCTTTAAGATTTGCAAAGTGTTTCATACACATCTAATTTGACCCTCAAAATAAATCTTGTGAGGCAATTATCACAGATATTTTGATTTCTGTTTTGTAGAGAAATAAAACTTTCCATTTATTCCCTCTTCAATTTCATCATGCTCTGGGAGGCAGCTTGGTATAACAGGTGGAGAGCCAGTTTTGGAGTCAGGGAGACCTGGATTCAAGTCTTATCTCTGAGAATACTGGCCTTGAGATACCAACTTTACTTAATCTCTAAGAGTCCGAAGCAATTCTCTCAAATTATAAATTGAAGAATAGCTGCTGCTCAGAACTGATAGAGGGAGGGACTTTTCAGAAGCTCCCTATACCATTAATGTCACCAGGCTAAGATCAAAAAAAGTTGATCTTACCTATGCAGAGCTATTAAAAACTTTAGCTCTGACATCTAGCATGTGAATTGTTTCTTCTAGACTTAGGACATCTACAAATTCAATAAACATGCCATCTCTGCCTTTATCCTAGTAAAAATTCTCAACTGTTCAGAGACAAGAGCAAATCCCTGGGTACTCCACTGGAGATTGGAGTCTGAGAAGACCTTGCAGTTTATCCTGAACTTGTTCCTTTTATTTATTTATTCATTTATTCATTTATTTATTTGTTTGTTTGTTTACTTGTTCATTCATTCATTCATTCATTTATTTTTGGTTTAGCCATTCACAGTTTCCTCAGTTTCTTTTATCTATCTGCATTTCCTTTGGCTGATATAACACACTCTTCACTGTATCTAAGCACAATTCCCTCCTTTCCCCAATATAAGGAGAGCTCTCGCAGTTTATACTTGATCAGAAGTTTGTGCTTCAGTGAAATTATGGATTGGAAACTCCTTAGTGAGGGCAGGAATTTTCCTTTGTCTCTTTTTGTATCCCCAGTGGGGATCCGTAGTGGACATAATAAACGCTGACTGATAAAGCATTCTGACCCAAATAGACAATAGTATCTACCCATGTGCGTTTCCTTTTTGGGAAGAGACCTTTCACTTGCCCTGTTATAATTTATAGAGAATTCTCTGCTCAAATAATCGCCCTTGGTATCCTTGGAAAAGGCCCAGGCAAGAACTCCATTTCCTAATGCTACTTGCATCAATTCATTTAGCCAGTTCCTTGCCTGAGGCTGTTCCCAGACACAGAATATTCAGTCTTGGCCATCCAATGTAAACATTTCCTCATTCAAGTTGTCTTCTGGAAAATCTATGCTCTTCGGGAGCAGGAACTGCATGTCCTACGTCCTGTATCATGGTGCACCCTGAGGGTTTTGCTTAATTACTGTAGTAACTCTTAATATGGCAATAATAGTGGGTCTGGTAATGATTACAGTGTAATCATTCCTGTGAAGGCAAGAACAATGGTGAGCAGGACTAGGAAGAAAGGAGGATGTTCAGGGTTCCTCGGAAGGAACATTTGATTTGAAATCAGAGGATCTATGTTTGAACTCCATTTTTTTAGCCCAACCACTAGAGTGATTTTGGATGAACTGCTTCTTCTCTCTGTGCCTCAGTTTCCTTCTCTGTAAAGTGAGGGAGTTAGATTAAGAGTTCTCTGAGGTCTCTACAGCCTCTAGAATTGGTGGTTCTCTCTCGTGCCTATAGAAGAAACCTAGGGACAGGGATAGGAGAGTTGTTGAGAAGATCTGGCTTCAAATCCCATCTCTGACACGACTGTGTTATTTAAGTTCTCAGTGTCCTACCCCAGGAGACTTTCCAAGACTGTTCGTAGGAGGGTAGTTACTGATCTGCATTGGCACAAGGTATTTTCTTCCTGGGAACTGCAAAATCGTAGCTTTGGGAGGGGGGTGAGATAATCAGGGTTAAGTGACTTGCCCAGAGTCACACAGCTGCTAAGTCTCAAAAATCACATTTGAACTCAGGTCCTCTGACTACAAGGCTAGTGCTGCATCGACTGTACCAGCTATATGGGTGGGCCTGCCTGGCGAGTTGTGAGAGTACATGAATATAAACCTTACTGAGGCTAATGGTCTGATTGAGCCTTGAAGTTCTGAACAGCAAGACGGACCATAGAAAGACAAGCATCAATACTATAAGCCCCCAAGAGCAGAGGGGAAGGAGGGCCATCAGGCTGTCCAGGAAGGAGTTAAACAGTCCGGGTCAAAAAGAAAGCAGATCAGGGGCAGCTAGGTGGCACAATAGAGAGAGCACTGATCCTGGAGTCAGGAGGGCCTGAGTTCAAATCCGACCTCAGATACTTAGTAATTGCCTAGCTGTGTGACCTTGGGCAAATCACTTAACCCCATTGCCTTAATTAAAAATAAAATTTTAAAAAAAGGAATAAAGCAGATCTAGGGAACAGTTTGGTGGTCTAGTGGGTAGAGCACTGGTCCTGGAGTCAGGAGGACCTGGATTCAAATCTCAGCTCAGACACTTGATCTTTATTAGCTGTGTGATTTGGGGCAAGTCACTTAAACCTCCTTGCTCAACTAAAAATAAGCCAGAAAACAAAATCAGAAATAAAGCAGGTTCTAATCAATAATGGGATCCAACCTGTGAGTGGTGAGTGCACTTAAAACCTTGGGGTGAAGAGGAAGACGGTCTCCAAAAAATAAAATAAAAGGCTACAGTGTAGCTAGCATTTTTCGAATTCTTCAAGTCTTTCCCAAATCATTTGACATTGACAGTGACAGTGGACAACGTTAGATTTGAAGTCAAGAAGAGAAAAATTCAGTTCTTAACTCTTATGCTTAGCAGCTATGTGACGATAGCGAGCCAAGCACTTTTCTGAGGTTTCTTTTTCCCCATCTGTAAAATGAGGAATATAATAAACCCCAAATGGAGTCATGAGGTCAGCTATGATTGGAATGACAAACAATAGCTTACCTTAGAAAGGTTTGGGGGACTTGAGTGAGACAGCATAGGTAAAAGATATGTATTTATTAGGAATGATGGTCACTTTTCTGGAGTAGTAGATTTGTTCAAAGTGGGGATTCTTTGGAAATAACTTTCCTGAGATATACAATGCAGGGCGAGATTCAGATACCACTAACCTCTTGCTAGAGCTAAACCAAATTAAAGAGCGAACAGTAACTCCAATTTTGACCAGTCTAGAGCGGGGAAAGGAAAATTCTTACCTTTCAAAGGGATATATACATATATATTTATAATTAGCCTATCTTCCCTAATGGAATGACCAAAAAGATCAACACTGGTTCCAGAGGATTCCTTCTTTACTTTGTCCCCGCTCAGGACATCAAAACCAGAGTCAGGGGGCAGCTAGGTGGTGCAACGAATAGAGTACCCACCCTGGTGTCAGGAGGACCTGAGTTCAAATTCGACCTCAGTCACTTAATAATGACCTAGCTGTGTGGCCTTGGGCAAGCCACTTAACCCCATTGCCTTGCAAAAAAAAAAAAAAAAAACCAGAAAAAAATCTGGAGGTATGAGGTGGGAATTAACTGTGAGGTAAAGACAAAAAAATCAATAAAACTTTTTTTTAATTAGACTCTCCTTCTTCAGACAGTGCTGAATTGGAAAACTGGGCAAGACTTCAAGAGATCATCTGATTCAGCCCATCTGCCTTCAGGAAAATACAAAGCTGGGAACCAAAGCCCTGCCACATTCACATTTTAATTTCATTGAAAATTTGAGCAAAACTTCATCGAGGTAAAGATTGTATGAAACAAAGCTGGCAAAATAATATGTTCAGTATCACTGTTGACAACAATCATCTTAGTCCTTGAGAACTTATGGACAACTACCATCGGCCTCACTCAGGTAAATCACTGGAGATAGGAAGAAAGCCTAAACCAGCCCATGTTCTGAAGGAATTTGCAGCCTAAGGAAGGAGAAAACATGCAAATAATTAACTGTATATTAGATATACTCAGATTCTTGTTGTTCAGTCACGTCTGGTTCTTCATGACCCCATTTGGGGTTTTCTTGGCAAAGTTCCTGGAGTGGTTTGCCATTTTTCCTCTCTCCAGTTCATTTGACAGATGAAGAAACTGAGACAAAAAGGGTTTAGTGACTTCCTCAGGGTCACACAGCTAATTGGAATCTGAGGCCAGATTTGAACTCTTCCTCACTGCAAGTCTAATGCCACTTAGTGGCTCTTATATACAGAGTCAAGGTAACCTAAGATTGTGAGATACCTGCCAGCAATGTGGAAACAATGTCCATTTATTCTAATAAAAAAATTTAGCAACCGAAAGAAATTTTAGAGGTAGCTTGTGGTGCAATGGATAGAGAAATCGTTTTGGAATCAGGAACACTCATCTTCCTAAGTTCAAGTCTGATCTCAGACACTTAATAGCTGTGTGACCCTGGGCAAGTCACTTAACCCTGTTCCTATTTCCTCAGTTTCCTCTCCTGTCAAATGAGCTGGAGAAGGAAATGACAAACCAGTCCAGTAACTTTGCTAAGAAAACACCCAATAGGGTGTCAGACAAGACTGAAAAAATGACTGAACAGGCACCCTGCCAGTGGGTAGATGGGAAAGCTTTAACCTCAGTGTCCTCATCTAGAAAATGGGGATAATACACAGAGTAATTGGAAGGAAAGGGTTTTATAAGTTTAGATATAGGAGTTTTATTATTATTATTAATATTATTTATAAATATATATTATAATCATATTAACATTATCATATATATCATTTATATTATTATTTATTATATTGTTCTGTACCAGCCCAGTTCTGATTTAAGACAATTTTTCTTTTTTATCATGCATCAAAGAATAGTCAGAAGAGCAGGGTTCTATTTCTAAATCAATCACTACCTAAATGTTTGAGTTTAAAATAATCATAATGCTTTAGAGTTTCTAGCTGGAGTAGATCAAGAATTTTTAATCTTGTTGCTGTCCTGTATCCCTTTAACAGAAGTCTGGGGAAACCTATAGACCCCTTCTGAAAATCAAGTTAAGTTCAGAAAATTAATATTTATTTAGACAATTAATTCAATTTTAATTAATTCAGACAATAAATATAATAGAAATAATAAAATACATAGGATTACAAAGGAAACCGAAAGTTAGTGAAAATTAAAGTTTTCCCTTCTACACTCATGGATCCACTGAAATCTAACTATGAAGTTCCTTAAATCCATAGAGCCCAGGTTAGAAACCTCTGGATGAGCCTAGGATGGATGATAAACTATAGGATTCCATATTCAATTCAGATCACTCTAACACATTATTAAGTACCTACTGTATGAGAAATATCATGCTAATTCTGAGGATAGAGACATTAAATGAAATTCCTCCCCCCCAGAGGAATAGACATTCTCTTAGTGGAAAATGCTTATGTATAAATATAAGATTTATTGGGATATATTTGGAGGAGTCCCTGCCCTCAAGGAGCTTACATTTTTTTTTTAGGCAATGGGGTTAAGTGGCTTGCCCAAGGCCACACAGCTAGATAATTATTAAGTGTCTGAGGCCAGATTTGAACTCAGGTACTCCTGACAAGGCCGGTGCTCTATACACTGCACCACCAAGCCTCCCCTGGAGCTTACATTTTTAATTGATATTTTATTTTATTTTATTCTTACAATTATATACTATTGGGTAGTTTTCAGCTTTCATCCATTTGAAAATTTATAAGTTACACATTTTTCTACCACCCTCCTTTCCCTCCCTCCTCCCTTGGCAAACATTCTGGTAAAAATCGTACCTGTATATTTGTGTTTAATATATTTACATGTTAGTCATTTTGTTAAAGAGAAAGTAGCACTGAGGGAAAAGAAAGAAAACCATGCGATAGGAATGACATAAGAGAAGTTTTTAAAAAGTGAATATAGTATACATTCAGATTCTGTGTTTTTCCTCCCCCTCCAGACATAGATGGCATTGTCCATAACAGGTCTCCCAAGGTTCTCCTTGATAGGACCTTGAATTTTAATAGAAGAGACAACACATATGGAAGCTTTCAGCTTCCCGTCACATAGAGAAGTCTCATGTTCCTGAGGGTAAATGGTACCCCTAGAACTGGCACATAGTTAATTATTTTATTAATTTTAAATATTTTATCAAAGTTATTTATTGATTGTTAATATTGCTTCTTTAATGCCATTTCTGCTGATCAAATCATATCAGTTTCTAATGTTGAACAATTTGACAGTGCCAAAGAAAAAGAGTGGTTCCAGGCATGGGGAATTCTTGTTGTTCAGCTTTTTCATTCATATCTGACTCTTCGTGACCCCACTGGTGGTTTTCTGGGCAAAGATACTGAAGTAGTTAGTCACTTCCTACTCTAGCTTATTTGATAGATGAGGAAACTGAGGCAGAGTGAAGTGACTTGCCCAGGGTCATACAGCTAATAAGTCTCCCAGGTCAAATTTCATACAAGAAGATGCATCCTCCTAACTCCAGATCCAGTGCTTTTTCCACTGCACCATCTCACTATGGGGAGTAGCTTATGCAAATTAGATGGAGATGGAAGAAGATAGATCAAGTTTGAGGAATGCTGAGTGGACAGGTTTGCCTTAAACAAAGATTTGGGCAGTTTATGATAGAGAGAGAGAATCAGCAACTGAGTCAAGAAAACCTGAATTCAAATCCTGTGTCTGACACAGAATAGCTGGTTGATTTGCTTACGTAACATTTCAGTCACACCATAGACAATTCTTGAAGTCTATGCAAGAAGGTCTAGATCTCCACTGGTCAGGAAAATTGGTAGTTTCTCGTGGAATAATTGTCAAGAAAAAGAAAGAAAACTGAAAAGATAGAAAGGATCCAGATTAGAGAGAGAATCAGATATCCTTGGGGTATTGGTTTGTTTGGGGTTTTTTTAGATTTTGCAAGGCAGTGGGGTTAAGTGGCTTGTCCAAGGCCACACAGCTAGGTAATTATTAAGTGTCTGAGGTCATGTTTGAACCCAGGTATTCCTGACTCCAAGGGCAGTGCTTTATCCACTGCGCCACCTAGCTGCCCCTTTATCCTTGGAGTATTGGAACAGAAGTTATGAGTAGGGTTAGCCCTGATCCTTAAGGTATTTATTTTATTTTCATAATAGTATTTTCTTTGTTTTTCAATTGCATGTAAAGATCATTTTCAGCTTTCACTTTTGCAAGATTTTGAGTTCCAAATTTTTCCCTCTCCCACTCTTCCCTCCCCCCTCCTCAAGATAACAAGCAATCTAATATAAGTTATACATGAATAAATTGTTAGAGATGTGTGTAATATGATTTTACTTCACTATAAGCAATGATAAGGCAAACTAGGCGGCAGAATGGATAGAATACTGAAACCTGAATTTGGAAGACTCATCTTCCTGAGTTCAAATCTGGCCTCAGACACTTAGCTGGATGACCCTTGGAAAGTCACCTTTTTTTTTGGTTTGTCTCACTTTCCTCATCTGAAAAATGAGTTAGAGAAGATACTTCAGGATCTTTGCCAAGAAAACCCCAAAGGGGGGGCGGGCACAGAGAGTTAAACTTCAATGAAAAGCAACAATAAGAAATGGCACAAAACTGATTCAGAGAAACTTGGGGACATTTATACTAATTGGTGCAGAATAACGTAAATAGGCTCAGGAGAAGAATATCAAGAAAAAATAAAGCATTGGGCCTGTCTTCAAGAAGACCTCAGTCCAGATCTGACCTCGGACAATGACTAAGACGTGCATTTTCACTGTGGGTAAGTTATTCAACCTCTCTTTACCTTGGTTTCCTAATCTGTAAAATGCTGTGAAGATCAAATGAGATAATCATAATAAAAAAGTGTTTAGCAGTGTCTAGCAAATAACAACCCAAATGTCGGTCAGTACTAAAATCATCATACTCATTTGTCATTGTTTTTAGTGACTTTGTTATTGCTTGTCCTTCATTTTTGAAGAGGACCAATGACATCACAGAATGAAGCCTTGACTCTCATGGGAATTGGAGTGAAGCAAAGTAGAGTTGCACAAAATCATAAGCCTTATTCTCTCTTCCAGAGTTATCCAAGTCCAGTGGCAAGACAAAAGTCAAGATCACTAGTAGAGGCTCCGGATGCAGTGGGTAACCTTGGCTTTTTAGATGTCTGACCAAGCTCTAAGTGCTCCACAGTGCCTGCTTCAACTTCTTTAATGGTTATTGGAATAAATTGTTTTCATTCATCCATTTCTTGGGATGGATACCCTCCCAACTCACAGTTTGTAGGCATGGGTTTCTCTCAACCTGGCTTAACTGGTCTGCCAAGACAGTTTTACCAGGGTGTGTGGCCAGTGGGCATGCTACAGCTTCTTGGAGCTGCAGATGAGAGTTGACGCCAAAGGTGGATCAGCAGCCTTCAAAAGGGCTTGGCTGCCCTCACCCCAGTGGTACAAGTCCTCCTGAACATATACTCCAGGTACCCCTAATCACTATGACAATGTAAATAGAAAGATCCTCAAAATAAAACAAAATTCTATATACTCATGATAATCCACCTTCGATTCAAAGAAAAGTTGAAAAGTGTATCTCCATCCCTCTGATAGTGTATGCAAGAGTGAGATTTTAGCAAATGTCGGAGGGCTTCAGAGGATAAAAAAGCATGACATGAGATGTAAAGGGGAGAGTCTTCAGTACAAATATACAAATAAACTGTCCTCTCTATGGAAGGCTTGAATATCTTCATTGCTTATGAAGAAGCCTCCAGGGTATAGACTAGAGTCTTTTGTCCCTAGTTACTTACCTACATAAGATTCCCAAAGGAAAATGTGAAAAATACTGATCATTCTGAGAGAATATGAAAGTAGTTTCCTGAGGGACAAGGTTCTGCTCTTGCTAAGTCATTTGAGGAATGCTTTTGCTAAAGATCTGAGTCTACTGGCTGACTCTTAAGGGTAAATACATAAGTGAGGGCTAATGAGCTAGTGTTTGGGAGTACCCCCTTGGATATCCAATGAATCACTCAAGGTGGCTTTACAACTACATATTCAGTCTGACATTATCACTGTTTTGGTTGGTCTTGTTGAATTGAGTCTCTACCTCATCCAAGTCCCCTGACTTTCAAGATTTGCTATAATGAATGTCTTCATGGGGAGAGGAAGGAATTATTTAGAAATGAGTATAATGGTAAAAAGTGCCTTTGCATGTAGTTGAAAAAAATAAATAAATAAAATATTTAACTGTAAAAAAGAAAAAATGCAGTTCTGCTTCCCCCCCACCCCAAAAGTAATGAATGTGATGTGAAAAGGAAAGAAAGGGGACAAGGTGGATGGAGCATTAGCCCTGGAATCAGGAGGACTTGAGTTTAGATCCATCCTCAGATATCTACTGCCTTAGGGACCCTGGGCAAGACACTTTAGCCCAGTTGCCTTCCCCCACCCCATCAAAAAGGAAAGTCAAATAAAAATAAGATTTTTTAGAGACATGTATTTGTAAGTTAATTATTAAGCAAAAATTATTATAAAGAGTAATAATTAGAAAGTTTCCTCATTTGCACCCCCATATCACCTAGAAGGAAGGATGTGAAAGATATTGTGGAGGCACAGTCAACAGGACTTGGTGACTGACTAGATGTGGGAGGTGAGGGAAGAGAAGAGAGTCAAAAACAATACCACAGTTTCAGACATGAGAGAGTGGGTGAACAGGGGTACCATTGACAGGAATGGGAAAGTCAGGAGAAGGAGCAGATTGGGGGATAAAAGATACCAAGTTTTGTTTTGGACACATTAAAAATAGCAGAGTGTCCTATAAGCAACTGAATCATCAGTCTTGAGCTTGGGATCTCTTCTACAATTTGAGATAAAAGATGAGAATCATCTGCTTCGGGAATGGGATTAGACTTGTGATTTCACTAGTACTGGTGACTCCCAGAGAAGGAAACACCCTCTCCAATTTAGGGAAGTATCTCCTCTGTATCTTCTAGCCAAGAGATTGAATGACTTTTTCAGGGTAACATAGACAGTCTGTGACAATGGGGGGACTTGAACTCAAGCCTGAAGGGCAGAACTCTATCCACCAGACTGTCCTGCCTCTCATCTAGAAGTTATCTGGATAGTCATAATAACTGAAGTAAGTGGAAAAAAGTATAATGAGAAAAGAGAAGAGGGCTGCATTCTGTCCCATACTGATGGATCAAGAGGAAGAGACAAACAATGAAAGAAAAAAGTAATTAAGAATAGAGGCAAAAAAGTGAGTGTGATGTCTATGAAGACAGTTAAAGAAGAAACATTCCTAAAAGAGAGAACAATCAAGAGGATAAAAAGACACAAAGATAAAGTCAAGAAGTGTGACAGTGACGGAGCCACTGGATTTAGCCACCTTTGATATCCGTTGGAACAGTTAAGTGGCACAGTGCCACATCTGGAATCAAGACCTGGTTCAAATCCAACCTGAGACACTTACTAATTGTGTGACCCTGTTAAGGGCAAGTCACTTAGCCCTGTTGGCCTTGATTTCTTCATCTGTCAAATGAGTTGGAAAAGGAAATGACAAATCCCTCTAGTATCTTTGCCAAGAAAACCCCAAGTGGAGGGGAATCCCAAAGAATATGAACCTGACTGAAATAACTAAACAACAATGATGTCCATTAAGAAAACAATGTTACTAGCAAAGGAGGGGAAAAAAGTCAGATTTTAAAGAATTGACAAGAGGAAATATGGTAAAGAAGTGGAGAAATCAGGTCTAGCCATTTTTATTCCAAGAAAATTGGCTGTGAAAGAACAGGAGAAATGATTTGGAGGCTGAATGGAGTGGATGTCAAAGGAAAGCTTTGGAAGAATTGGAAAGTGTGAGCAAATTTGTAGGAAGAAAAGAAGAAGCCAGTGCAGAGGGAAAGATGAAAAATATGTGAGAGCACAAAAAGGAAGGATTCTTAGAACTAGAAAGACTCTTGGAGACCATTCAGTCTTGTCCAATTCTTCCTTACTCCATGGACCTGATCCTTTTATTCCCCATTATCTCCTAAAATCTGTCCAAGGTCATGCTTTGTTGTTTCTATGATGCTGTCACATCCTCTGCCAACCCCTTTTCCTTTTGCCTTCAACCTTTCCCAATATCAGGGTGGGGTTTGTTTTGTTTTGTTTTTTTGGCAAGGCAATGGGGTCAAGTGGCTTGCCCAAGGCCACACAGCTAGGTCATTATTAAGTGTCTGAGGCCTGATTTGAACCCAGGGACTCCTGACTCCAGGGCCAGTATTCTATCCACTGCACCACCTAGCCACCCCTGTTTTTTTTTTCTCAGTGAGTCTCATCTTCTCATTTTGTGGCCAAAGTATTTAAGCTTCAGCTTCAGTATCTGACCTTGCAGTGAATGGTTTGAACATTCCTTGGCGTTGCCTTTCATTAGGACAGGGACGTAAAACTGATCCTTTTCAAACAAGGGGCCACCATTGAGTTTCCTAAATTTGCTGGCATAGCAAGTGCAACACTTTGACAGTATCATCTTTTAGAATTTTAAATAATTCAGTTGGAATTCCATCACTCCCACTAGCCTTGATTTCATTTTTCAGGATGCTTGACTCAAGATCAGGAACCACACCATGTGGTTATCAGTGATGCTGAGATCTTTCTTGTACAATTCTTTTGCCACTTTTTGTAACTATTCTTGCCACTTTTTTTAATTTCTTAATTCCTTAATATATGTTAAATCCTAACCATGTTTGTCTTTTTTTAGGCTCATTTTTGCATGAAACTTTCTCTTGATATCTCAATTTTCTTGAAGATATCCCACTTTCCCCATTCTATTGCTTTACAATTGTTTTTTGTTGCTAATTTAAGAAAATATTTTTATCTCTCCTTGTTATTCTGAGGAATTCTGCATTCAGTTGGATGTCTTTCTCTTTCTTCTTTCCTTTTCCCTTTCCTACTTTCCTCAGGCATTTGTAAAGCCTCATTAGACAGTCATTTTGCTTTCTTGTTCTTCTTTTACGTTGGGATGTTTTTTGTTGCTGTCAACTATATAAAATGATGAACCTCTGTCCATAGTTTTTCAGGTACACTACCAAATCTAATTCCTTAAATCTATTCATCACCTCTACTTAATATTCATAAGGGATGTTATTTAGAAGTTACCTCTAAGTTTTCCCTACTTTCTTTAATTTAAGTCTGATTTTTGCAATAAGAAGCTTATGATCTCCATATCACTCCAGTAACTTTGCCAAGAAAACCCCAAATGGAGTCATGAAAAGTCATAAATAACCAAAACATTGAGCTTTACTTTCTTATTTTTACAGGTGAAGGAACTGAGGCACAGAAGTTACATGAATCACCCAAGTTTATAGGATCATAGTGTTAATGATCTTGAGTTGTGAAAAAAATTAATAAATATAATTGGTTTCCTTTGTAACATACATATATAATCTTATTTTATCCATTTAAAAATATTATCCTGAGAATTCCATAAGCTTTACTAGATTGCCAGAGTATTTGATACAAAAAAATTAAGAGGGGCAGCTGGGTGGCGCAGTGGATAAAGCACCGGCCCTGGAGTCAGGAGTCCCTGGGTTCAAATCCGGTCTCAGACATTTAATAATTACCTAGCTGTGTGGCCTTGGGCAAGCCACTTAACCCCATTGCCTTGCAAAAACTAAGAAAAAAAAAAACACCAAACTAAAAAAAAAAAAGTTAAGAACCTCTGACTTGGAATCTTAGTCAAATCCTTTCATTTTACAGATTGAGAGATAAAGCTTAAAAATCTTAAGGGATTTGTAAGCAATCACATAGCTAATAGGTACCTAAGGCAGAATTTAAACCCAAGTCTCCGTGACCCCCATTCCAATACTGTTATATTACATTACCTCTCTCTTGAAACTAATAAGAATCTAAAGAAAATGAACCCTGTTAGCCAGCTGCCTGCCACAGCAACCCATCCTAAGTAGTTGTATCTGTGTTGTCCTTGAGACTAGGGACTAGGAGACTGTAGGAAACAACACACAGAAAGATAACTTATAAAATGTAACTAAAGTTAAAGAAACAAATCTGTAATCTACTCTGTTTTGTCAATGGGACGAGAAGTTGGCTTAACTCTAAGAGAGGAGGATGCTACTTCTGAGACAGGAAGGGAGGAGAAGAAAAGGAGAACTTTGGGGAGTTGATGTCAGTCCATGGAAAGAAATATTGGGGCAGTCAGAAAACTGCTCTGCCATTGATTAGTTGTGTATCTGGGTAAGTCCCTTACCCAGATTGTGCCTCAATTTCCTCATGTGTAAAATGAATAGCTATACACAATCCTTCCTCACAGAGTCTTTGTAAAACCAGCTCTTGCGAGTTGTAAAGTGCATTATGGTATTGTTGCTATTGTTGAATTGTTTCAGTAGTCACATCGACTCTTCATGACCCCATTTGGGGTTTCTTGGCAAAGAAACTGGAGCGGTTTTCCATTTCTTTCCCCATCTCATTTTAGAGATGAGAAAATAAGTGAGTTGCCCAAGGTCACACATGCTAGTAAGTGTCTGAAGCTGTATTTCAACTTGAGTCTTCCTGATTCCAGTCCCAGAGCTCTGACCACTGAGCCATCTAGATGGCCAAAAAATCCTTTATAAAGATCAGCTATTATTGGAAAGAGCTAGAAGAATAAAATAGATTGAATATGCATGAGGCATGATTGCTGATTACTCCATCAGGGGCTGTGGCTTTAGCCTTGGATCTGCCTCTCAGAACAAATGACTTGGGGCAGCTAAGTGACTCAGTAGATAGAGCACCAGCCCTGGAGTCAGGAGGACTAGAGTTCAAATTTGGCTTCACACTTAGCTGTGTGACCTTGCCTAACCCCATTGTCTTGCAAAATCAAAAAAAAAGAACAAATGACTTCCTTGGATCCCAGTTTTCTTATTGGCAAAATGATTGGTTAAACTAGATGATAGCTGAGATTTCATTTAATATGAATATTTGGGAAGACTATGATTCCTCAGAGGGCTCCATAATGCATAGAGCACCAGTCAGTAAGATTCATCTTCCTGAGTTCAAATCCAGACTCAGAAACTTATTTGCAGGGTGATGTAGGGTAAGTCACTTAACTCTGTTTACCAAAGAACCTTCATCTGTAAAATGAACTGGAAAAGGAAATGGTAACTACTCTAGTATCTTTGCCAAGAAAACCTCAAAATAGAGTCAGGAGAGTTGGACAAAACTGAAACAACTTAACTACAATATGATTCCCTAGAGACAAGATAGAAAGAGTGGGGAGACAAGTGAAGATACTGAAAAGTTTTGATGTATAAAGAAAGGGAGCTGATGAGAAAAGAGAAAGCATGATATGGAGAGGGTGTAGTGTGTTAGCTTTGGAAGTAGGAAAGAGCTGAGTTCATATCTTATCTTGAACATTTACTTTGAAAATTTGAAAATCACAACCTCTCTGTGCTTCAATTTCCTTATCTCTCAGTCAGAGGTTGGTCTTGATGGTTTCCAAGGTTTCTTCCTGCTCTAAAATCTCTTAAATTCTCAGTATAGCAAGGGACCAGGTTATCTCCTTTAAGTATATGTTTATGTGTGTGTGTGTGTGTGTGTGTGTGTGTGTGTGTGTGTGTGTGTAGGGGGGATGGGAACTTAAAGAGAACTTTGGAACAGAGAATGAGATGGGAATTACAAAGACAGTATTTTCAAATGGCTGTGAGGGTCTAATTGAGGTTATACAGCAATAATTTGTTTTGTTTTATTAAATATTTATTTGTTTTTCCAACTACCTGCAATGTAGTTTTCAACAATCATTTTTTTTTGCAAGGGGAAGTCAATACTTAAAGCTAATAATGGGGGGGGGGGGGTGCAACTAGGTAGCCCTGGTGTCAGGAGTGCCTGAATTCAAATCTGGCCTTAGACATTTAATAATTACCTAGCTGTGTGACCTTGGGCAAGTCACTTAATCCCACTGCCTTAAATAAATAAAAATTAAAAAAATAAAGTTAATAAATGCCAGAGAAAGAATTAATAACTTGTCTTCATATTTTACTTTAAGATTTACAAACATATATAATAGGTATAAATATAAATAACATAAATTATATATATATATATATATAAATAATATAGCATATAAATCTCATTGAATTCTCACATCAACTCTGTAAGGGAGGTGCCACTATTACCCCATTTTATGGATGAGAAAACAGAGCCCTTCAATGACTTGCCCAGGGTCACATAGGTAGTAAATATTCAAAACAGGTTTTGAACTCAGGTGTCCCTCACTTCAAGTTCAGTACATCACATTTCTCACTTGAAGTTAATAAACAAATCTGGGTTGTTGTTTTTTTATTATTTTTATTTTTTTTGCAAGGCAATGGGGTTAAGTGGCTTGCCCAAGGCCACGCAGCTGGGTAATTATTAAGTGTCTGAGGTATTTCTGACTCCAAGGCCAGTGCTCTATCCACTGAGAACCTAGCCACCCCAACAAACAAATCTGTTTAAAAATCAATGGAGTCAGCCAACTGCAGAAGTGACATATCCTCAGAGATTGGGATCTTGTCCTTGGGGCTAGAAATCAGTAGTTTGAATGAGTTCCCATCAGGGAATTGATTATGAATGAAAACTGACATTAAAGAAAAAAAAAGATGCAATCTCCTCAGTGTTTACAAAGTTTCACTGATATTCATACACTATAGTCTTCTACTATCAGTTCTCCCTTGAAATAAAGCAAAGCCAAGGGACACAGAGACCACATCATCTTAGCATCCATAGTCTCCCCTCACTCCTTCCCTGCCTCTATTATAAGAAGGTTTCATCATCTGTCCTTTAGAACTAGATCTAATCCTTGAATTAATCAGAGTTCAACTGACTTTTAGACTTCTTTTCCATTTGCATTGTTACACTCATGTATGTTGTTCTCCCAATTCTATTTATTATTCAACAATTCATAAAAATCACTCTATATTTCTTTTTCTTTTTTAGGTTTTTGCAAGGTAAATGGGGTTAAGTGGCTTGCCCAAGACCACACAGCTAGGTCATTATTAAGTGTCTGAGACTGGATTTGAACCCAGGTACTCCTGACTCCAAGGCTGGTGCTTTATCCACTATGCCACCTAGCCACCCCAAATCTCTCTATATTTCTCCAAGTTCCTAGAATTTGTTTTTTCTTATGGCACAACAACATGTTATTCTGTGTCCACCACAGTTTGCTCAACCTCTCCTGAGTTGATGGGCTCTAACTTTGTTTCTACCACAAAAATGTGTTACTTTGAAGACTTGGGTGTAGATGGAGGGGACTTTGCTTTCTGTAATTGACCTTCTTGAGGATTAATGTCCTGTAGTGACCACAGTCCCTCTCTTCTCTCCCTCCTCCCCCAACAGCATAAGCATGCTAAACATTGATCCATATTAATCATGTTGTGAAAGAAGAATCAAAGCAAAATGGGGGGAGGAATCAAAGAGAAAAAAAACATAAGACAACTTTTAAAAATTGAAGATAACTCCACAGTTCCTTCTCTGGATATGGATGGGTTTTTTCCATCACAAGTCTTTTAGAATTGTCTTTAATTATTGTACTGTTTCCTGTTTGTGGTGGCAAAGAATTGGAAATTAAGTGAATGTCCTTCGATTGGGGAATGGCTTAGCAAACTGTGATATTTGTATGTCATGGAACACTATTGTTCTATTAGAAACCAGGAGGGATGGGAATTCAGGGAAGCCTGGAGGGATTTTCATGAACTGATGCTGAGTGAGATGAGCAGAACCAGAAAAACACTGTACACCCTAACAGCAACATGGGGGTGATGATCAACCTTGATGGACTCACTCATTCCATCAGTACAACAATTGGGAATAATTTTGGGCTGTCTTCAAAGGAGAGTGCCATCTGTACCCAGATAAAGGTCCATGGAGTTTGAACAAAGTCCAGGGACTATTCCTTTTAATTTAGGGGAAAAAACCAGAAATCTTATTGTCTGATCTTGTTACCTCTTAGACTTCTTGTCTGTTCCTTAAGGATCTGATTTCTCTCTCATCACACTCAATTTGGATCAATGTACAACATGGAAACAAAGTAAAGACTGACAGATTGCTTTCCGTGGGGGTGGGGGGGGGGAGTAAGATGGGGGGGAATTGTAAAACTCAAATAACATCTTTAATAAAAAGTAAATAAATTTAAAATATTATTGTACTGCTGAAGTAAGTCCATCAGAGTTGATCATCATACAATGTTGCTGATAGTGTGTACGATGTTATTCTGATTCTGCACACTTCACATAGCATCAGTTCATACAAGTTTTTCCAGGCTATTCTTTCTTTCCTTTTCCTTTTCCTTTTTTTTTTTTTTTTAACAAGGCAAGGGGGTTAAGTGACTTGCCTGTGGTCACACAGCTAAGTTAAGTATTAGGTGTCTGAGGCTGCATTTGAACTCAAGTCCTTCTGACTCCACAAGCAATACTCTATCCACTGCACTATCTAGCTGCCCTCCCCCTTTAGTTTTTTCCTAAAAAATAATAGCCATCACATTCATATACTACAATTGGTTCAGTCATTCTCCATTTCATGAACATTGCAATTCTTTGCCACTGTGATAAGAGCTGCTACAAATATTTTTGTATATGTGGGTTCTTTACCCTTTTTTGTGATCTCTTTGGAGTAGAGACCTAGTAGTGGTTTTGATGAATCAAAGGGTATGCACATTTTTATTGCCTTTTGGGTATAATTCCAAATTGCTCTCCGGAAAGGTTGTATAAACTCCACCAACAATGCATTAGTGTCCCAATTTTCCCACATTCCCTTCAACATTGCTCATTTTCCTTTTTTAGTTATACTGGCCAAACTGATAGGTGTAAGGAAGTACCTTAGAGGTTTTGGGGTTTTTTAGGTTTTTTTGCAAGGCAAAATGGGGTTAAGTGGCTTGCCCAAGGCCACACAGCTAGGTAATCACTAAGTGTCTGAGTCCGGATTTGAACTCAGGTACTACTGACTCCAAGGCTGGTGCTCTATCCATTGGGCCACCTAGCCTCCCTCTTTAGAGTTTTTAATAGGAATGGGTGCTGTATTTTATCAAAAGCTTTCTCAGCATCTTATGATTATTTTAAAAGATGCTGAGAAAGCTTTTGCTATGTAAGTTTCTTATTGATATAGTCAATTATGCTAATAATAATGAAGCAACCCTGGATTCCTGGTTTAATTTCTACTTCATCTTAGTGTATTATCCTAGTGATAACTTAATTTGCTGTAATCAATTTGCTAATATCTTACTTAAAATTTTTGCATCCATATTCATTAAGGAAATTGGTCTATAATTTCCTTTCTCTACTTGGATTTCTCCTGGTTTAGCTAGCAGCACCACATTGGTGTCATAGATGGAATTTGGCAGATCTTTTTCATCTATTTTTTCAAGTGGTTTATATAAAATTGGAGCTAACTGGTAGCGTTCACTTGTGAATCCATCTGGCCCTGGAAATTTTTTTCTTAGGGAGTTCATTGATGGATTGTTCAATTTCTTTTTCTGAGATAGGGCTATTTAAATATTTAATTTCCTCTTCTTTGAACCAGAGTAGTTTATAGTTTTGTAAATATTCATCCATTTCACTTAGGTTGTCAAATTTGTTGGCATATAATTTGGCCAGATAGCTCCAAATTATTACTTTAATTTTATCCTCATTGGTGATGAATTCACCTTTTCCATTTTTGATACTGGTAATTTGGTTTTCTTCTTTCTTTGTTTTAATCAAATTAACCAGAGGTTTATCTATTTTATTTTTTTCATAAAATCAACTCTTAGTTTTATTTATTAGTTCAACAGTTTTCTTACTTTCAATTTTAACAATTTCTTTTTGATTTTTAGAATTTCAAATTTGGTATTTAATTTGAGATTTTTGTTTGTTATTTCTCTAGCTTTTTTAGTTGCATGCTCAATTCATTGATGATCTCTTTCTCTATTCTGTTCATGTGAGATTTATTTATGTAGACATAAAATTTCCCCTAATAACTACTTTGGCTATATCTCATATAATCTTTATTTTGTAGACTCTGTTTTGTAGATAAGGAAACTGAGATGGTTAAATATTTTATTTAGGGTCCTGCAACTAACAAGTTATCTTAGGCAGGATTTGAACTCAGATTTTCCTGATTTCAAGCTCTGTAACTGAGTTATTTCTTGTTTTTTTTTTTTGCAAGGCAGTGGGATTAAGTGACTAGCCCAAGGTCACACAACTAAGTAATTATTAATGTGTCTGAATCACATTTGAACTCAGGTCCTCCTGACTCCAGGGCCCATGCTCTATCCACTGAGCCACCTAGCTGCCCAAGTTATTTCTCTAGACTTTCCTATAGCTTCAGTGAAATATCCCTCCACCCAGGTCCCCTTGCTCCCATTCTTCGTTCATCAAGCAACTTTTTATATTCAAAATTCTGTTACCCAGGTATCTTAATAATGGATCAGAGCATCCTATATTTGAAAAGGTACTTTCAATTGTGAATTAAAACATTTCCATCATGGTTTACATATGAGTTTAAGCTTGTCTATTTACCACGAATCTGTTATTCAGAAACTGATCCTTGGTGAGTTGAACAAACCAAGACACCCGAGGTGTCTAGGGTGCTGCACGATCAAAGGTCCTGGGGGATTAGGCAGCCAGCTATTCCCCCCTCCCCCCAGGCCTGACCTCCCCCTCCCCCCAGCCCTGACCTAACTTCTGTAAGGCATAATCAACACATTTGAGAAATTTGCCTTTGGAAGGCAGAGAAACACAAGTGTCAAAAAGGGAATGAGTGAAAGTTTTGAAATCATCCCAGATTTGCAGAGCTGAAGGGAAATATGGACATTCATTTAGTTCAGTTTTATTCAGTTGGATTTCATTATATTCCTCATTATCATTCATTTATTCATTCAAGTATTTCACAAAAGTTAATATATAATGAGTTGGATAGAGTGCTAGGCCTGGAATCAGGAAGAACTGAGTTCAGATCTGAACCACATACTTTTTAGCTATGTGTCCTTGGGCAAGTCATTTAACCCTATTTGCCTCAGTTGGAGAAAGAAATAGCAAACCACTCTAGGACCTTTACCAAGAAAACCCCAAATGAGTCATGAAGAGTCAGATATGGATAACTGACCAAATATACTGATGATCAGATACTGAAATGGCCAAATAACAAATTAGAGAGCTCTTACTCTACAGAAAATACTTTATCCCTGAGGTCTTATATGGCAGATTCATAATTCCAGCTTGAGTTTTGCCTAGTCCTACAACTCAATTCTGAGCTCCCTTCTGCTAGTGAGGTGACTCAGTGGATAGAGTACTGGCCCTGGAGCCAAGAAGTCTTGAATTTGAATTTAGTCTCAGACTCTTAGTAGTGATGTGATCTTAAGCAAGTCACTTAACCCCTCTCTATCTCAGTGTCCTCATCTTTCCTCATCTTCCATTAGTATCCTTTTGGATAATAACAACAGTTGCTTTACAGGGTTGTTAGGAGCAAATGAGATAACGTAAAATATTTAGCAAAACTTAAAGTGCTATATAAATGTTAGTATAACTAGTATTGTTACAGAAGCATTAAACTGTGAGCTAGTTGAGGACAAGACAGGGTTTCTTGGTTTTGTTTTGGGTTTTTTTTTTTTTGCCTTTCTAGCACTTACCATAGTGCTGGTACATGGTTGGTTGGTTGATTCATTGATTGGTTGTTGTCTTTCATTCTCAAAGAGAACCAAGCATGATAATACTTTGTTAGAGTCAAGTTATGGTGTATCTGTCATGATGTATCTGTCTGATTGTGGCTGATCAGACCAATATTAATTTGGAAGGCTCTACTACAGGTCAGGCACAAATAATCCATGTGAACATATGGAGTGGATTTTCTAAATTTGTACATCTCATGTTTCTTTAGAGCTACTGCAATTCTGTATTGCTTGTAGAACAAGTACTATCAATTCCAAAGTTCCTAAGAGAGACCTTGAAGTGTCCTTGTGTCACTTTTTCTGATCACCATGCAGCCGGCTACCCTGGGAGAAGTTCTTCATTTATATTTCTCTTCTATAAAATGAGATTGGGTTCTCTCTCATGTTATGGTCATCTCTCTCAATCTATTTCAAACTAAACTATCAAGCATTCAAATTCTACCACAGAGAGGGAAACTTCGATGGGCTGGTCACATTGTTCAAATGCCAAACTTAAGTGTGCCAAAAAGACTATTTTAATGGAGAACTTCTCCCATTTTATAGAAGAGAAATATAAAACCCATGGTCACAGTGCTAGTAAGTAAGAGGCAGAAGTAGAACTCAGGTCTCCCAAACTACAAATCCAGAACTCTGTTGTTGTTTGTCCTTCATTCTCAAAGAAGACCATGCTATCAGGAGGTGATACTATGACAGACACATGAATTAGATTGGAGTGAGGGGGTGCTGTGCTCAAGTCATTAACCTTACTTTCTCCTCTGGAGCCATCTGGGTCCAGTGAACTGGATTTGAATCCAGACAACTAGAGGTGGCCCTGGATGTGAAGCTGTCAAGGTTAAGTGACCTGCCCAAGGTCACACAGCTAATAAGTGTCTAGTGTCTGGGGCCACATTTGAACTCAGGTCCTCCTGACTCCAGGGTTGATGCTCTATCCAGGGCACCACCTATCTGCACTCTATTTACTATGCAACAGAAAGGGCTCCAAACTCAGAAATCATTCATCCTAACCCAAACCGGAACAAATTTCTAGAATGACAAGATTAGGAAAATCCATATTCAGGAAAATCCATCTACTAGATTTGTTGTTTGTCCAGCTGGGTGTCCTCTGCATATTTATTTTATTAGCATTTGATAAATCTCTTCCTTTATTTAAATTATCGATAAGAATGTAAAACCCTACAAGGTCAATCCCACATTCTTGGAATACTCCAATGGTCATCTCTTTTCAAACTGGTATGGAATCATTAATGGAGCCAGCAAGTCTTTTGGTTTTTGAATTTAAGGAACTCTACTCCTATCTTGTCCCACATCTCTTTATCTTTCCTATAGGAATAACTCCTGAAGACTTAGTCCAATGGTATGCTAAAATCTAGGTAATCAGTCAACTTCCCCAGTCAACATAATCAAAAATGGAAATGAGATTAGCTCCCTAAGACCTTTTTTTCCAAAGAGGTCCTTTGTCATCACTTCCTTTTCTAGATATACAGTAACTACTAATCATTTCTTTCAAAATATATACAGAATCTCAGTCAAGCTTATAGTCTGTAGACTCTATTCTCTTCCTTTTTTAAAAAAATCAATCTTTCAATCCCACAAAACCTCTCCCATGCACAACAATCTTTGAAATATCACTGATAAAGATTGTTAGCAATCACATCTTTCAGTGTACTAGAATGAATTTCATCTGAGCTAGGTGACTTGAAATCACTTTGGGTAGCTAGGTACTATTTCCCTACTTATCTTGCTCCCAATGAACCATCTTTGATTGGTCTTTTCTGGTCCAGAGATCATTTCCAGTGAAAAACAAAGAAAAGGTAGATAAATGAGAATGGACAGATTCCAATCAGTCTTCAATTAATCAAGATAAGCAAATCATTTTAATTTCACCTTAAGCAAAATATAATTAGGAATGATCAGTCATATAATCCAATTCAAAGAGATATCACTGAGAACCATAGCTTTAGATTTTGGAAGTCTATTCTGAACTGGTCTAAGGACAAGTATATAAGACCTGCATAAGTTTAGACCTGGAGAGTTTAGACATGTCTCTTCCACTTCTTCTCCAGATGAGGAAATTGAGCTGCAAAGCCTAAGGTTACATAGTTGTAAGTGGCAAAGTCAAGATTCAAACTCAGGTCTCTCACTCCAAACCAAATATTATATTGAACCCAACAGCCTCCTCAATCTCTTTTTATCTATTGCTTAAAAATAATGCGATAGAATTCCAGTTTTAAAAACTGTGTCACCTGATTTCTATTTTAAGGGTGTAAAATTTACCTCTTGTCTGAGGTTTGGGTAGAAATAGTGCATTTTTAAGTCATTCCTCCTAATGGCCTGTATTGGGTTTTGTCCATTTCAAGAGATGCGTAATCCGTCAACCTTCTCACCAGACTTAGAGGTACTGCTCCTTGGATGAGAGACCCACAATTGTGTCAAGATCCCCATTTGAACTCTTTCTAGTTTTAGAGGGCTAAGGTGTCAAATGGTTGTGTTTTACTGCTTTATCCTTCAAGAGCCCAAGTTCACCTATGCAATTTAAGAGAAGAGAATGGTTGGGGGAAGGGAACAATCACCTGCAAAATTCATCAGTTCACTAGGATAGCCAAGTCAAAAAAAAAAAAAAATAGTTGCTCACTAATAGAAATACAAACAATTAAATCAGTAGGTATTTACTATGTGTCAGACACTGGATTAAGTCTGGGGATCAAAAGACAAAAAAGGAAATAGTCCTTGCTGACAGGGAGCTTGTATTCTAAAGGAGGAAATAATAAATATACAAATAGGTACATATAAGGCATATGCAAAGCAGATACAGAGAGAGAGAGAGAGAGAGAGAGAGAGAGAGAGAGAGAGAGAGAGAGAGAGAGAGAGAGAGAGAGAGTCAGAATTTAGGAAGTATTTACTTTGTGGGCTGCTGGGTAGCGCAGTGGCTAGAGAGTTGAATCTGGAGTCCAAAAGACTCATCTTTCTGAATTCAAATCTAGTCTCAAATATTTACTAGTTGTTAGACCCCATTTGCCTCATTTTCCTCATCTGTAAAATAAGCTACTGAATGAAATGGCCAGCCCTTCCAGTGTCTCTGCCAAGAAAACCCTAAATGGGCTCATGAAGAGTGAGACATGACAGAAAAATGACTGAACAAATGTACTAGGCACTGGCTAAACCCTGGGGAAACATATAGAAGGAAGGAAAAAAATGAATTCTTACCCTCCAGGATCTTATATTCTAATGGGGGAAGATAATACATGAAGGGGACCTAGAAAAAGGTATTTGTGTTGGAGAGGGAGGGGGATTAGAGAAACAAAGATTCCAATTGAGGGGCAAAGTTGCTGTCAGGGATTTGGAGTTAGAAACTCCACAGAGACTGTGGGTTAGAACCAGAAGTGAGGTAAGCTTTGGCTTGAAAGCAGACAAAAAATGAATTTGTATGGGAAGGCATTAGTAGCTAGAGGGACCAGGAAAAGTCGGCTGTAGAAGGTGGTACTTAAGTTCACCCTCAAAGGAAATGAAAGATGTTAAGAGGTTGAAAATGCTAAGGGAGGCCATTTGTTAATGGGGGAATAATCAGTGGAAAGGAATGGAGACAGGGGATGGACCATCAAGTTTGAGGAACAACAAATAAGCTGTTATAAAGGGAAGCGGTCAGTTATATATAATCAAGGGATGTAGTTCCTCATCAGGACAGATCACGCTGATGAGTAAGTTATCTGAGCCTTCAAAAATATGAGGATGTGTATGTGGCAAAATGGCTGAATGAGTGATTGTGTCTTTAGCTCCTTCTTCCCTCCATTGCCTCAAAACAGCAAGAAATGTGTTGATTAAAGAAAGAAAAGAGAGGAAAGGAAGTAAATGCATGAAAAATCTCAGAGAAAAATCAGGAGAGGGACAAAACATTTTAATGCTTAAAAAAGAGTTAATAAAATGAAGACTATCATGAGATAAAAGAAATAGAGGAGGAATTTCTAGAAATAATTGATAACTAGAACCTCCGAGATGAGAATGGAGTCTTAAAAAAAAATTTCCTGGCTATTGAGTAGCTTAATTAAAGAATTAAGGCAAGATATAAGAAAGCATATTTAAACTCTTATAGACAGATTTGAAAAGATAAGCAGGAGAATATGTATTCTAGAAGAGAAGGTAGAAAATCTTAACCCGGTAGATAATTTGAAAAGAATGGCAAACTAGAGATATGAAAAGGCAGAGATGTGACAAAAAAATATAGCACAAAGTAAATAAAAAACATGGCAAAATTGGGAGAGTACTCAAAATTTCTACAAAGCAATTGACCATGAGGACAGTAATTCATGAAACAATTGGAATAGGTGAGCTCAGAGAAAAATAGGAAGAAAATCATGCAAAAAATTAGGGAAAATTAGAAGGTGGATTAGAAGGTGGAGATGAGGTGAGTCTATGGAAAGACATCAAAAAGACACCCCCCGGGGCGGCTGGGTGGCGTAGTGGATAAAGCACCGGCCTTGGAGTCAGGAGTTCCTGGGTTCAGATTCGGTCTCAGACACTTAATAATTGCCTAGCTGTGTGGCCTTGGGCAGGCCACTTGGCCCCACTTGCCTTGCAAAAAAAAAAAAACCCTAAAAAAAAGACACCCCCCCATTTATCTCATCTTGAAATATACTTCCAAAGCTTCTGGATCAAAATGAGGGTTTTGCAAGCTGACAGGAAAAGAGACTTCATTTCTCATAGGATATAAACTTGAGTCAACCATGATTACTCAGCATCAACAAGAAATGAAAGGAAAATCTGGTTGTAATATACATAAAAACCAAGGAAAATGGCTTTTGTTCAAGGAAAACATTCTGTGAAACTTTCATATTCTTTCATAAATAAAGATGAACTTTCAACAAAATTTGAATTATCTAATCATTTCTTTAAGGAAATTAGAATTAGCAGGCTCTTTGAACTGAAAACTGAATAGATAAAAGATATTAATAAAGTTAAATCTATATTGCATGAAAAAGTCAAGTGATGACTCATCAGTTCACTTTGCTCAAAAAAAGAGAAAAAGCTTTTGTTCCTTGGAAGCTCTTTGGTTCAATCATTCTGGTAAGCAATTTAAAAGTTCCGTGAAAAAAAAATGGATAAAATAGCCATATACTTTGCCCCAGAGATCTTATTACTAGGCACATGTCCCAAGGAGGTCAAAGAAGGAAAAGTCCTATACATACCTTAATCTTCATAACAGCTTTTTTTTAAGGTAGCAAAGAATTTGATTAAACAAATTGTGGTACATGAATGAACTGGAAATATTACTGTGTTGTAAGAAACGATGGGAAAGAAAAATTCCAAGAAATATAGAATGATAGATGAACTGATATAGATTGATGTAAAATACCCAAGAAGATGGTCTATAGGATTACTATAACAATGTAAACAGAAAAAAATAAAATCAAACAAAATGTGTAATTTTAATTGCTAAACTTGGCTCTGGAGAAAAGTTGAACAAAAACTTGGGTGACTATGGTTATTGTAAATGTGTTGGGACATGACTATTATTGCAAACTGATCTAAAAAATTAAAAAGAAACCCTTTGATATGAGGGTGAGTTCTCTGAGTAGTGGAGTAAGCATATAAAAGAAGCAATAAAGAGCAGATCTTACCTGGTTTATAAGAATCATTGGGGAAACAAAGAGAGGAAAAACTAAAGACTAATATTTAGCATCATTCCATGAAAGATGAACAAATAGAAATAGTATTCAGTACTTAGGTCATTTTTGGAACTGAAAAACCACAGCTCAAACAAGATCAACAAAAAAAGATGGGGTATGGAGTTTAAAAACCTCTTGACTCTACTCTAAACAAGGAAAGTACAAAAAAAAGATTGTAGATTAAAAGCAGGACCAAGTTATCTGGGACTAGGCTAGAGAATGGAAAGGGAACAGGCATGTCTCTGCCTGGGGTTAAAAGTAGGAATCTAATTGTCATACTTAGATCAGGATGCCAAGGGATGGTCTCAGTGTCCTCCTATCCCTTCACCAAAGATCAGATAAAGTGGTCTAGATTGGGATCAAATAAGATAATATTTATAAATTAGCAATTGCCTGTCACATAGTAGACTTTGGGTTAGGAAGTAGAGACAAGTATGACCATGGGAAATAGATTATTATGTTGTTAGATAGATTGATAGGTAGATTGGATGGATGGATGGATGGATAGATAGATAGATAGATAGATAGATAGGTAGATAGGTAGATGATTTATTTTTATCCTTTGTTCTCAAAGAAGACCATGACATCAGGGAGATAATGTCACAAGAAGCACATGAATTGGATTTGAAAGAGGGGGTGCTGTGCTAAGTCAACAGATTCACCTTTCTCCTCCATAGCCATCTGCATCCAGTGATCAGATATGATTCAGGATACTGGAGTTGGCTCTGGATGTGAGGGAATCAGGATTGAGTGACTTGCTCGAGGTCTAGCTAGTGTCAAGTGCCTGACATAGCTAGTAAGTGTCAAGTGTCTGAGGCTGGATCCAAACTCCAGTCCTCCTGACTCCAAGGCCAATGCTCTATCTGCTCTGCCACCTAGCTGCCAGGTGGGTGGATGTGGATGGATGGATATATGGATGTATGAATGTATGGATTTATAGATGAATAGATAGATAGATAGATAGATAGATAGATGGATAGATATAGATTATGGATGGATAGATAGATGGATAAATGGTTGGATAGATAGACAGGTAGATAAATCGATAGATGATAGATAGGTGGGTGGATGTAGATGGGTGGATGGATAGATAGATATAGATCAATAGATGAATGGATGTACAGTAGATGGATGGATAGAAGGATGGATGAATGGAAGAATAGCTAGAAGGGTGGTTGGATAGATAAAGTATTTATTAGGTGCTTACTATGTGTTTGATACTGACTTAAGTGCTGGGGATTCAAGCAAGCAAGATATTGCTGGTGCTCAGGAGCTTACATTTTAGTGGCAAAAGGCAACACATTTAAGAGGAGTTAAAAGGGGGGGGTTAAGGCAGGAGGGAATAATGACTGGAGAAGTATGGGTTAATTTGGAAGTAAAATGGGCTCAGATTACTTCAAGCAAGATAAGATATAGATACCCAATGCAGATTATTTTTTGAAGAATCAATATAGTAGCATTTAATGGAATAAAAGGCAAATAATAATTATAACCTTAGATTTTAATGAGTTGTACTCATCCATAAAATAGAAGTAAATTGGCAAATGGATTAGAATGCAGAGCACAACAAGTGTCTACAAGAGACTATTAAATTATAAAGATACATGCTTGGTTAAAATGAGGAGCTAGAATAAAATTTATTATGTTTCAACTGAATTTAAAAAAGAAAGGCAACAATAAAAATTGATATTGTCAAGAGAGAATGAAAAGCTAAATTCTATTTAAAGGTATCACAGAGAATGAAGCTATATTGATATTTAATATATATGCATAAATTACAACATCAGAATGCTTGAAAGAACACCTAACTGAAATGTAAATCAGATGTAGAACATAAGAAAATAATTTCAGGTGACATCAGTATGTTTCTTTCAGGTCTTGACAAATTTTAAAGAGTGCTAGTAGGAAATAAATTATGGATTTGGACAGAATATTGGAAAAATGAAGTTTGGTATCTTTGTAGAGACAAGGATTGAAATAATAAAGAATATATTTTCAGTGGTACATAATAAGCATCTTTACTGAAATGAATCAAGTATTGGAATAAAGAATTAATAAATAAATGCTGAAAGACATAAATATTAAATTCATTTAATATTTACTTTTTATTTAACATTTAACAAATCAATACAATAAAATTTCAATCAATAATGGAAATAAAAATAAAATTCAGACCTAAATGTACACTAAATTATATTTTAGACAATTACTGGGTCAAAAAATCTATAAATATAAATAATTATATTAAAGAAAATTATAATAGTGAGATTACATACTAATATTTAGGGGTTGCTATTTTGTGAACTCGTTGAAAAAAATTTATATCTCAGAACACTTGCTTACAGGAGAGAGATGACCAGTAAAATGATCAAGAAATTTAAAAAATTGAACCCAATACATCCCAAAACAAGAATAAAATGTTGAGCATCAAAAGAAAGAAAATAAAATAGAAATCAATAAGTGTTTAAACTTTTAAACAAAGCAGAAAGCTATTTTTAAAAGATCAATAAAATTGATAAACAATTAATTTGATGAAATAAGGAGAAAATTCAAATTGCCAAGATCAAAAAACAAATTGAGAATGGAGAATTCCCAGTGGGAGGAAATAATGTGGTCAAAAAATGCCATCCCCAATTATATGTCAACAAAATTGAAAACAAATGAAATGAAGTTTCATTCACAAAATATAAAGTATCCAAATCAATAAAAATAATATATTGAGCATCTGGTTAATCTAATCACAGAAAAAATTGAACAAACTAAAAATGAATTAATGAAAAAAGAAGTCCTGGTCTACATAGCTATAGGAGAGGTTTTAATTAAATACTTAAATTAAATAATACTTTAATATAATTAATATTATAAATGCTTAAATTAAAATAATATCTATATTTCATAAACTATTCTCAAAAAATTTTCAATTTCAAGAAGGCACCTTACAAAAACTTTGCTAAGAAACAGATGTGGTCCAGTCCTGATGCCTAAACTAGGGAGGGATGAAACAGAAAAAGAGAAATATAACCCCAAATCCCTATTGAATACTGATGCTAAAATTTTAAATAAAATATTATCAAAAAGGCTATGTATAATTATTCTAAAATATTATTCATGGTGACTATGTTATATTTAAAACAGGAATTCAAGAATGGTTTAACATCAGCAAAATTCCTGACATGATTAATCTTATTAATAACTAAATAGCACAAATATTTTATCAATAAAGAAAAAAATTAAAACTATGGCACTCATTTATGTTTAAAACTGTTTCAAGTGAATATAGGTGAAATATGGATATTTCATTATTGGCAAGATTTATCAAAAATCAAGAATTAACTTTATACAAAATAATTAGCATTTACCTAAAACCAAGAGAAAGCCATAGAGACTTTCCAAGTTAAATTGGGGTGAATCAAAGATGCCTACTTTTACTGCCTAGTATTATTTGACCAACATAGTATTAGAAATGCCAGTTATAGGAATAAAGATGGCATGAAAAAGAAATGAAAGAAGTGAGCATATAAAAACAGACAAAATTATTTCTATCTTTCAAAAATATGATGGATTATTTACATGAACCCTGGAAACAAGAAAATACAGGCATTCCTCATTTTATTGTACTTTACTTCACAGAAATTGCTTTTTTTTAGAAATTGAAGGCTATGGCAACTCTATAGCAAGGAAATCTGAAGAAATCATTCTCCCAACACTCTGTGCTCACATTTTGATACTGTCACAGTTTGTTAAATATTGTAATATTTCAAACTTTTGCATTTTTTATATCTATTATGGTGATCTGTGATCATTGATCTTTGATGTTACTGTTGTAATTATTGGAGGCACCAGGAATCACCCATATAAGGCAGAGAATTTAATTGATAAATATGTGTCTTCTGACTGCTCCACCAACTTGCTATTCAATCTCTCTCTCTCTCCTCAGGTCTCCCTATTCCCTAGGACACAATATTGAAATTAGGCCAATTAACAGCCCTACAGAGTTCAAGTGAAAGGAATAGTCAATCAATGGTGGAAACTTCATTCTGTCTAATTTTAAGGAGTTGGCACAACTACCTCAACCATCAGCAACCAACACCTTGATCACTCATCCGACATCATCATTAAAACAAGACCTTCTCCTTGCAAAAAGAATGTGACTTGCTGAAAGTTCAGATGATGATTAGCATTTTTTAGCAATAAAGTGATTTTAAATTAAAGTATGTACATTTTTTAGACATAATAATATTGTATCCTTAATAGACTAAATATAACTTATAATCAATGGGAAACCAAAAAATTCATGTAACTCACTTTATTGCAATATTTATCTTATTGTGGTGGTCTGGAACCAAACTGGCATAATTTAACAGAAACAATACTTTTAGCAAAGTAGCCAGATAATTAAATTCAACTCAGCAAGTAATTACTAAGCTCTCAGAACCTACCAGGCACTGTACTAGTGCTAGAATCACAAAGAAAATATTCTTAAGGAATATTTTGGAACCAAATTGAATCCTCAAAAATTATGAACACTCCCCTGTATTATTGAGAGCTGGGGCGAGGAGGTGAGTACAAAAAGAAATTCCATTTGAAATAATCATAAAATATGAACATTAAATTAGGAAGGCATATAGAGGAATTATATAAATACAATTATGAAAAATCTTTCATAGAAATTACTTAAAACTCAACATTTTCTCATTATAGATTTCTAAGACCAAAGGTCAAAGTCACATCAAATAAAAAATAAAGGATAAAGAAGAGAAATGGTTTGTGAAATTAAGCTGCAGACTTTGAAAAATGAGGAATGGACAAATGCAAAGGCATCTGATTCTCCCCACTTCTTAGAAAAACATAATCAATAGCAAGCAATCATCACAACAAATAGACCCAGGAGCCAAGAAACTATTTGCTATGGAAGCCACTCACAGTTCTGCTTTATAGTATATACTCATTTGCCAAAGATTATGTGGAAATCAATAGGATGAGCACTAGTAGTATTATATTGTGCAGGCACATATACTCTCTCTCTCTCTCTCTCTCTCTCTCTCTCTCTCTCTCTCTCTCTCTCTCTCAAATAAAAGAGCATTTGAAATTGTCGACTTGAATGAATTCAGGATCAGCTTGAGAACTTTTATAGATGAAACCAGAGGAAGAAACAAAAAACCGATTCAAAACAGTATAATCTACCAGTGTTTAATAATAGTTTTATTTGCAATAAGAGTGTGTCACTGGGGTCTGGTGCACTCACAAGCTCATATAATCTGTGTGGTGGTTATCAGATTAAACATGATGACATAGAAGGTGGGACATTCTGTAATTGATTCAGGTCCCCCAACCCTCAGGTGAGGGGCAGGGGGAATTCTTCTTTGATTGGCTTTGGAGGCAGTCAAAGGGTCTGTCAGTCTCATGGAGTTCTTTGCCTCAGTTACTCTCAGAATATCTTTTTGGGTTACGGTGTCTAAAGAATGACTTTATTATAAGAGAAGTTTTAGAAACTTCTCCCATTCTGGGGCCCAGTGGTCCCAAGAGAAAGGCATCAGAACTTGACCTTATGTTTTGTTCCTTTCTGTTCCAGAGTCAGATCCAGTTTGTGGCTTGGCTTTATAGAATTCTCAAGCTAAGCACAGTCTTTATATTTTAAAAAAAGATTTTAATGTATTTAAAGAAGCTAAAAAAAACCCCCAAACATCCAATGACATTTTTAGCAGGGGACAGAAAAAACAGGTGGCTTGCTACATTTGGCCCACAGGCAATAGTTTGCCAACCCCTGTTGTAGGTGAAGGGAGTATAACTTTATAACCTAGTGAGACTGAAAGTTTGCCATGAGGGTACTCTGGTGTCCCTGAGTCTGGGTTGCTGGCTATTTAGCCTGCTCAGCTTCAATGCCACAAGGAGGGATAAGAGCAACTTTCTGACCCAGACCAGTGAAAGCTGAAATGAGGCTTTGGGTGGCAGCAGTGCCTACCTTGGATGTGAACTTAGTTTGACCAATGTAATGGCAAAATTGAGCAGAGCTTTGAGCTTGCTTCTCAGAGACCACAGTGGTTAGGGGAGAGGATTGCTCTTGCACGCTGGTATATTTTGTTCTCTGAAGTTAAAGATCCCTTTATTAATGCTATTTGATTTTAAATGGAAGTAGGATGCTAGTCATAGGTTCCTAACAAAGGGAAGATCATGGCTGGTGGGAACTCGAGGGAATAATGTTAGAGAAAACACCACAATTCCTTAAGGTTATTGCCTGGATCCCTGAGAGACGAGATAGGCATGGATTGGCAGGAGTACCAGAGTATACACACCACAAATGGAAGAACCCTATTTGGACCCCACCACCTCAGTTGTGCCACTTTAGAATAATGACCTGGATGCCATTGAAAATCTAAGATATTTTAAAGGTAGTCAGGAATGAATTCTCCAGCTATAGCAAAGTAGAAGATTCAAACCTCTGGATATGGACTATGTCTTACTTAAATTTTATATCAGGTTCTGGTTACAGCAGGCACTTATCTTTTTTTTTTTTTTTGAATGAATGCATTCTCAAAGAATGGAAAAGATCACAGATATTTTTACCAAAAAAAAAAATCTACAAAAGCAGATGTAAATAGTGGCTGATACACATCCCCTTTTTCTTCTGTAAAAATCTTTATGAAAATGATACCATATGCATACCTTGAGGGCATCTCTCATTCAAGTATGACAAAAGATTAGACGGTTTTTATGGATGATTCTCTAGAGCAGACCACATACTTTCATAGAGTGCAGCGTAGACGATATATGATCGGTTGTGTCTAATATTTATTGATTTTATTTTTGAAAAAGGATTAGACTCAGTAGAACAAAATACAATCCTCTAAGATTCCTCCCACATGGATATTAAAATCATACCTGACTTTATGAGAGAAATTACTAGGGGAGTAACTGTTCAGTGAGGGACTGTAGCTTATTTAAATTTTGTTTCTTTCTCAGCACCTTGCATAATAATACTTTGCACATGGGGTAGGAAAATTAGGCCCAGATTTAATTGATCCAGGCAATTCCCATACAGGTTGGCATCTTTTCTGCAGAGAGAATTGTTTGGAACACTAAGAAGCTTAGGAACTTGTTTTGGGTCACACAGCATGTATTAGAGGGCGAGACTAGAAACTCAAAATTATTTTGAGTTCACTTGTTGAATGAATGATTTGTTGAGTATAGATATTAAGCAAGTGAATTCAGGATAACAGAAAGAACCCTGAACTTTGAGTCAGAAGACAAGGATGGAGTAGGGGCTCAGCCACTGAACAACATGTCTCCAAGTCTCAGTGTCCTCATTTGTAAAAGGTGAAGAAGGCCCAGATCATCTCTAAGATTCCTTCTACTTCAACCATTCTGAATATTCTGTGACAAAATGAGGAGATATAAACTCATGCAAAGCTTATCTACCAGATAATCACAGAAGTCCAAAAGAAGGATTTCATATTAATGAAGATTTTTAAATTTACCTATTTACAGTCCACATTGCACTAATTGTATATATGTGTGTGTGTGTGTGTGTGTGTGCATGTTAGTATCTCTCACTTTCTCTGTAACTCTCTCCAACCATCTGTTATTTATCTATATATCCATTCATCTATCATTTAATATTCCATATATCTGTCTACGTATCATACCTGTCTTTATGCATCCATCATTTACATAATCCATTTCTATCAATCTATCTCTTTCTATCTTATCCTATCTACCTATCTGTCTATCTATCCACCTATGTCTCTATCTATCTGTATATCTTAGATCATCTATCTGATTCCCCCCTCTCCTTATTGCCAGGATCCCTGAGAGGCAAGATAGGCATGGATTGGCACACAGCACTGGAGTCTGCATACAGTAGGCACTTAATAAATATCTGTTGCCTGACAGACATTGCATGTCAAGCTGTGCCTAGAAGTGAGAAGCAAGAGGAGTTGGAGCTGGATAAATCCTCTTTTCTCTAAGAAGAGAGGATCATAAATCCAATATTCTTAAAGTGGTGCTAAAATGGCCATGAATCATGTATCACCATTATCTCTGAGATTCGTGATTGTATGTGAACCAAAGGACAAAAGAAATATACCAATGATGGCAGAAACAAGAAATTTTCCAAAAGACCTAAGTGGGGAATATCAATGACTAGGAAAAGTATGGTTATAAGAGATGACTGGTGGCTAGCCAGAGTGGGACACTGGTACTCAAAGACCCAAAGAAAGGGCTCTGGCATAATGGGTAATCAATGGAGGAACTGCTAGATTAACATGGGCAAGGATTGTATAGACTAGGAGGCTGCATCACTCTCCTTACTCCATGTCTTTGCCCACGCGGCCACCTATGTATTCCCTTCTCATCTCTGTCTCCTAGAATTCTTAACTTTCCTGCAGGAAGCTTTCCCCTATGTCCCCAGATGTTAATACTTTCTTTTCCTTGGAATTCTTTGGTATATAGTTTCCTTGCTTATTTATTTGCATTGATGCAGTAAGGGTCAGAGAATGATTGATTTTATCTTTTTCTTTTTCATCCCCAGGGGAATGCCATGATACTCATTTTTTTTTTTAAGTTTTTGCAAGGCATTGGGGTTAAGTGGCTTGCCCAAGGCCACACAGCTAGGTCATTATTAAGTGTCTGAGATCATATTTGAACCCAGGTCCTCCTGACTCCAGGGCTGGTGCTCTATCCAGTGCACCACCTAGCCACCTCCTCATTCACTGGACAATGATGTATTCTCCCTCAGAGGCTGATTTCATAAATTTTATTTTCTATGTACAAATCCATTTTCTAATACATTTGGACTCTGTGAAACTGTTAGAGCTCTATGAGGATTCCTAACATGATAAAGTTCAACCTAATAGCTGTTGAACGGCATTGATAGAGTTAGAGCAGCTAGGTTATGAAGTAGATAGAATACCAGGCCTGGAATCAGGAAAATCTGAGTTCAAATCCAGTCTCAGACACTATTTGTATGACCCTGGATAAGTCACTTCACTGTTTGCCTAAATTTCCTAATCTGTCAAATGAGCTGGAGGATGAAAAATCACTTCTTTGCCAAGAAAGCCCCAAACGGGGTCCCAGAGAATCAGACACGATTGAACACAACTTGATGGCATTGGTTACTTCATGAGGAGACAAAATCAATGGAGTCACAGATCTGGATGGGGACCCACCACCAAAAAGTAAATTGAAACCTAAAACAGTCACTTTCCCAATTTTCTGGCTACCTTGTAATAAGAGGCAGGCAGGTTAAAAAAAAGTTGACTAGATTTTGAAGTGTTATGATTATTTCTTTTTGGGAAAAATCATTTTTTTTAAACATTCATTACAATTTTTTTGAGTTCTGAATTCTCTTCCTCCCCCTCTCTCCCACTAAGAAAGCAAACAGAATTTCTAATATTTCTCAAGGGGTTATTGCCTGCTGACAAATTGCAGAGGGAAAGATTCCTAGGATTGTAGGCTGGACGAGGGGAAAGGTCCGCAGCCGGATGGCTCATGGGCTGAGGCACAGATCCGGAGCCTGGAAGGGCCGAAGGCAAAGTGCGGCTGAGGCGGGAGGCGGCTGTGCCAGGAGGCGGCTGTGCCAGGAGGCGGCTGTGCCAGGAGGCGGCTGTGCGGGGATCGGGGCAAGGCGCTTGCTCTGCGTGCCTCGGTTTCCCCAGCTGTAAGGTGGGAATCACAGCCTCCAGCCCCCAGGGTTCCTGGGCAGTACGATGCTGCCGAGCTCTGGCCGGCAAATAAGTGCCCGTTTGGGGCAAGCTCCGCAGCCCGAGGCCGCGCGGGGCCGCGGGCCGTGTCCGCGTGCGCGTGTGCGCGCGTGCGCGCGTGCTGGCGGTGTCTGGGGCGCTCGTGCCTTCGGTCCTGGGGCGCCCTTGCTGCCGCCCGCACACGGCGCTGGGGTGCCGGGGTCAGAGGGCGGAGAAGGACGAACACCGGGCCCCGTGCCTCAGTTTCCCCGCGATGCTGAGGGGTGCCGAGCACGCCCGGGCGCCCCCCCGTAGCGTTCTCACGTTTCCCCCGGGGGTGGGGGGAGCTGGCAGCGGCCGCGCCGCGGGGGGCGGGGGGCGCCCCGGGGAAGCCCCGCCCAAGGCGGCCCCCCCCCCGGCCACGCAGGACCTGCCCCGGGGGCTCGCGGCGCCGGGGGGGGGGGGGCTTCCGGCCGCCGGGTCTCGCGGGGGGGGGGGGCGCGGGGGGAGGGGCGCCCCGCTCGGCGCCGGCGGCCCGGACTGGGTGGGCCCCGCGGGCGGAGCCGGCCCAGGAGCGAGGTGACGTCACCGGGGGCTCGCTTTTCATTAATGAAGCCGGCGGCGCGGGCGCATGCGCGGGCGCCTCCGCCCCGCCCCCGCCGCCCCGCCCCCGCCCCGCCCCCTCCCGCTTTCTCTCTCGCTCGCCCCGGCCCGTGGACGAGGATCCCACTTCCGGTGGGGTGTCATGGCGGCGTCTGGGGCTGGGATGGCCGAGGGGGCACGGCGCTAGCGGGGCCAGCGACCCGAGGGCGCCCCCCGCCCCGCTCCCCGCCCCCCGGCCGGCCGCCGCCGCCGCCGCCGCCGCCCGGGCCCCCTCCCCCGGGGCCCCCGGCCCCTCCCCGGCCCGGCCGGCCTCGGGGGCGCCGCCGCCCGCCGCCCGCGCCCCCCCGCCCCAGCCCCCCGGCCGCGGGGCGGACATGGCCGCGCACAAGCCGGTGGAGTGGGTGCAGGCCGTGGTGAACCGCTTCGATGAGCAGGTAACGGGGCGCGGGGCGGGGGGCGCGGGGGGCGGGGGCGCGGGGCGCGGGCGGGGGGCGCGGGGCGGCTTCCTGCTCCGCCCCCCGGGCTGCCCCCGGCCCCCTCCCCCGGAGGCAGCAGGCGGGGCCCCCCTGCCCCAGCGATGCCCTGGGCGCGCGCCGCGGGGGCTCCCCCTGCCCGGCCCGGGCCCCCACCCCGCCGCCGGGGCGCTCCCATTGAGAACTCCCGAGGCGAGCGGGGGGCGGGGGCGGCCGGTGCCCGTGGCCGGGCCGGGGGCTCCCCCCGGGCCCCCGCCCCCCGGGCCCCCCGGCAGAGCCCCGCGGCCCGGCCCGGCCCTTTGTTCGGGACCGTGCGGCCGCGCAGGGCTGGGGCCGCCGCCCCGCTCCGAGCAGGCCCCGGGCCCCGGGCCCCGGCGGGGGAGGCTCGGGCCGGAGCGGGGGGCCGGGACAGGCGCCCCGGGGCTCCTCACGTGCGGCCCCGGGAAGGGGGTGCCCTCGGGCCCGGGGGTCTCTGGGGAGGCGAGAAGGGCAGCGCTGGGGCCCGCGGGAGAGGCCCCCCTGCCGGGGTGTCCCCGCCCCCGTAAGAGCGCGGAGAGGTGGCCCCCAACTAGTTACTGACATTGGGGACCCCAAAAGATGGGTTCGTGGGGATCGGGAGGCCCCGCTCCTTGCAGCCACTGGCTGCGGCTGGAACTCTGTTGGTTCTGAATGAAACGATCCCGGGGACCAGGATTCTGCCAGTTTGCACCCCTTTCTGCAAAAACATCTGAGGCAATGTGGTTTTTCCTTTATTCCGGCCCGGCACAATGCACAACACACACACTGGTCTCTTTAAATCTTATGATGCCCTAGATTAAGAAAGATGCCTTGTGGAGTCCCGCCTTTGGGTGAAGCCAGATTTAAAACAAACCCAAAAAAGCAAACAGCTTCTGGCCTCAAGGAGCTCATTCTCTCTGGGGAGACAGGAAACAAGACTTCTCTATAGCAGGGAGTGTCTAGAAACCTGGATTCTACAGGTGCATGTGCAAATATCATTTTTTGCTTTGTTTTTGCTAGGCAATGAGGGTAAATGATTTGCCCAAGGTCACACAGCTAGGTAGGTCATTATTAAGTGTCTGAGGTCAAATTTGAACTCTGGTCCTCCTGGCTCCAGGGCTGATGCTCTATCCACTGCCACACCCCTAGCTGCCCCTGTTTACATCATTTTTATTTTTTATGGTTATTTTTTGCTAAATAATTACAAGTTAGAAATTCTTGAAGCCAGACTCTGGTTCTTCTGCTTCCAATCATTATTCCTCAGCTTACTGTAAAATTGAAGAGAGTATTCTGATTTGTCCCTAACCTGGGCTCAGTTTGGAAGGAAGGACCCCAGCAACTCCTGGAGCAAGTGCACCAGCTCCTCAGTTCAGTGGGTACTTTATAAGAATCTGAGTTATTTCTGAAGGGAAGGGGGATTGAGATTCCATGTTGTCTGCCTTAGGAAGTTGGAAGAAGTAGTAAACTTGCCCTAGGTAGCTCTCTCTCCCCTCCACACTCTCTCTCTCTCTCTCTCTCTCTCTCTCTCTCTCTCTCTCTCTCTCTCTCTCTCTCTCTGTCTTTCTCTCAGCAATGTGACCCTTGACAATTCCCCCTTTTATAAAATTACATGCTAATTAGAATAGCCTTTTTATAGGAAAAAGAAAGGTGTTTCAAATGTTTGGGTAATGAGATCATGAGGCCCAAACTGGTGGGGCCTAAGTGAATGTTTTGGGTTTTTTTTTAAAAATGTTAGTATCAACTTTATTATATCTTTATCCTTTCTGGGAAAAAATGTCAAGTATTAAGTCCCTACTATGTGCCAATAAAAAAGACAAAAACCCAGTCCTTGCCCTCAAGAAGCTCATGGTCTAATGAGGGAGTTTGAGGTGAGAAGAATCTCTTCGATTAAAAAAAGAAATCCCACTATGTTGTAAAATCCTGTCATCTCCAATAGTTTTTGAACTGTGATTTGTGAACTCTTTTTATTTGTATTTTAATAATTGAATTTTAAAATAATTTTGTTTTCTTTATAATTTTATGAATTTAAAAACATTCTGAGCCTGTCCATAGACCTCAGACTGGCGAAGGGGGTCCATGACACAGAAAAAAAGGTTAAGAACTCTGAACTGGAAAGATGCTCTTTTTTATTTGTTCTTCTGTCTATCTGGAGTCACAAAGACTCATCATGGTAAGTTCAAATCCAGCCTCAGACATTTCCTAGCTGTGTGACCCTGGACAAGTCACTTCACCCTGTTTGCTTCAGGTTCCTCATCTGTCAAATGAGCTGGAGAAAGAAATGGCAACTCACACCAGTGTCTGTGCCAGGAAAACTCTAAATGGGGTCGGGTCCTGGAAGAGTCTGACATGACTGAATAACAACTGGTCAGTAGCAAAGTAGAAAAAAATAATCATTCTATACATTGGACTCTTAGCTTTCCCAGTTTCTCTGGTGATTTCACTTCTACAATGACCTCTTCTAGCTTTGAGTTTTTCTTCTCTGTAGATTTCTTTCCTAGATGTGAAGAGATTGCCTTTATCTTCATTTTGCTTGCCCTGGTTTACCCCTCTGTAAATCTGTTATCCCCTTCTTTTGAGAACAATTCAATCATCTTATTGTTCCCAACTTGAAAGTTGCTTGGACCCACAGTAATTTCTTGGTTCTCCCTTTTATGCTGCTACTTAATTTCGGCCTCCTCTTGGGGGTGATTTCCAGAGCTACTGTCCCTAGCTGTCTGCTGTCAGCTCTGGTCTTCCTCTTGGTCCTTCTACCTTCATAGTCAACCTCTCACCAGTGCTCTGGCTCCCTACTTGGAACTGTCCATAGCATCCTGCAAGTTCTTAGACTCAAGATACTGAAAAGGAAAATTGTCAACATCTCATCCTCCACAGACCAGATGGGTATTCTTTCTAATTACAATTGTAGGGTTTAGAGCTAGGCCTTTAGAAGTCTTTTGGTTCGATTTTGTTATTTTATGGTAGAGGAAACTGAGGACCAGAGAGATTGTGATTTTACCTAAAGTAACCTCTCTGGTGGGGAGTGCAACTGTGTTGGCCCCAGAGTCTCTGACTCCAATTGTAGAAGCATTTCCCCCCACTAGAACTCCTAGGGAGTTCTTAGGAAGCAAAAGAGCCTTGGCTTCAAAAATTGGTGACTCACATGCTAGACCAGGATGGCCTGCAAGTCACTTTACTTCTATTTCCCTACGGGGGTTCCCTTCAGAAACTCCCATTACTTAAACTCTGTCAGCCTTAGTTTTCTCATCTGTAAAATGAGGATAATAGTGCCTCCCTCCCAGGGCACTTGTGAGGGTCAGATGAAATAATATTGGTGTAGCACTGCTTCACACACATCACATGCTGCAGTGAATGGAGCACTGGGCCCTGGAGTCAAGAGGACAGGAGTTCAAATTTACTAGCTGTGTGACCTTGAGCAAGGCACTTCACCCTGACTGCCTCGTATCCAGGGCCATCTCCAGTCGTACTGATCTATATATGGCCACTGGACCTAGATGGCTCTGGAGAAGAAAGTGAGACCAGTGACTTAGCATATCCTGCCCCCCCCCCCAATCCAGTTTACATACTTGTCACTGCATCACCTCCTCTGATGCCATTCTTCAAGAATGAAGGACAAAAAAATATCATTTCCCCATCTGTAAAGTGTTTTGGAGTATTTTTGTCAGTGTCTTAGAGTATTAGTTAAGTTCCCCAGGCTAAATGTGGGGAGATCAACTCTCACTCTTTTCTTCCTCCCTCATCTCCATCTCTCTTTAGTCTTTTTTTTCCTCTAGGCACAGGGGTTTAGTGACTTGTCTAGGGTCACATAGCTAGTAAATGTCCAAGGCCAGATTTGAACTGAAGTTCTCCTGGCTCCAGGACTGGTACTGTATCTACAGTTCTACCTAACTGCCTCCTCCCTTTAGTTTTTTTTTTTTTTTTAGGTTTTTGCAAGGCAGTGGGGTTAAGTGGCTTGCCCAAGGCCACATAGCTAAGTAATTATTAAGTGTCTGAGGTCGGATTTGAACCCAGGTACTCCTGACTCCAGGGCCAGTGCTTTATCCACTGCACCACCTAGCCTCCCCTGATTTGCTGTTTTTACTGGGGCTATTTTTGAATCTTAATCATGGCATAATGTTGGGAGGACTTTTATCTCCTAACTTGCTCTGGAGGAAGTGTTAGCCTATCTTGTAGGGATGCACAGATACAACATATTACCCCTTCCCTCATTAATTTCATTTAAAGTTTTTCATTGGCCCCATCTAGTAACAATGACCACCCTCCTAGTGCTGCTCAGAACATTTTTTTTTTTTTTTTTTGCAGAGCAATGGGGTTAAGTGGCTTGTCCAAGGCCACACGGCTAGGTAATTATTAAGTATCTGAAGTCGGATTTGAACTCAGGTACTCCTGACTCCAGGGCTGGTGCTCTATCCATGGCACCACCTAGCCACCCTCCCCTTAATCTTTTATTGGGTTCTGTTATTTATCCTTTGGAACAAAAATTGACCAGCATTTATTCAATGTCTGCCACTGGTCATGCCAGTCCACTTTTTGTTTTCATTTTCAATGCTGCAGATTTACTTCCTTCTCACCCCAGTAGATTTCTAATTAATCTTCCAGCTTCCAAACTCTTTCCTATTCTGACTTCTTTCCCAAACATATATGCACACATAAATTTATGTGCATGTATGTGAATTTGGACAACTAGTGGTGACAGTGAATAGAGCACTAACACTCATCTTCCTGAGTTCACATCTGGTCTCAGATACTTTTCTAACTGGGTGACCCTGAGCAAGTTACTTTTCCTTTTTGACTCCTGTTACTTAACCTTTGTCAGCCTTAGTTTTCTCATCTGTAAAATGAGGATAATAGTGCCTCCCTCCTAGAGCACTTGTGAGGGTCAGATGAAATAATATTGGTGTAGCACTGCTTCACACACTTAAAACACTACATCAATGCCAGCTAATTTATTTTTCTTCTTCTCACTTCTGCTCCTCAGTTTCCTCATCTGTGCTCTGTCTTGGATCTAGAATGCAATTTCAAGGTCCTCCATTTTGTGAGTTGGCACATTTTCATTTTTCTATACAAAATGATGGTAGAAATAAAGGTGTAAATTTGGTGTTGTACATCAAGCTGTGAATTTTTTTCTTTGAGAGGTAGCAATTAAATGAAAGGGGAAACTAGTGAGCTCCAAGGAAGGGCTTGCCCAGATTTTGTATTTATTGTTTCCCAGTGAAAGTTTCCTTTGGCCCAAAATCTTAAGGAAGAGCTGAGACTACCAATTCCTGGGTGAATCTGAGGAAATCTGCCCTCCCTTTAGAGGGTCCTCATCTGCTCAAGTAAGGAGATAGCAGCTCCTGTTGACCATCTCAGGAGGCTGGTGCAAAGTCTATGTGAGCTGTGTTCACATTGGAAAACTTTCAAGCTCCCTGAATGGTGGGTGGTGTCTCTTGTCTCCAACATGCTGAGGGTGCCCTCAGTCATTGAGATCTCTAGAGACAACTTAACTTCTCTTGACTTGAACATCAGTAACAACCTCTTAGGTCATCTCTGGCATTATCACTGCATGTTAGGTCAGAGACAGCCTTTCTCTAAGGCTCATGGGAGACTTGCTCTCCCCTTGAACATCATAGCCTGGCAGAGACCACCGAAAGGGGATCAGGAGGCCTGCTGGGAAAGAGCCCAGGACTGGGGCAGGTGGCTGTGGATGTGGTGAATTGGAACCAACAAACACCAAACTCCAAAACCCATTGGGAGCCTGGGCCTTCTCTTCTGCTGAAGGAGGGAGTCTTATGTAGAGGCTTTCTGTGATTGAGATAGTCAATGTTCATGATTCTAAAATATGTTTTCTTGGGTGTACTGAGCCTTAGACTTAGGTCTTTTTCACTTGATAAGCCAATTATTGTATGATCCTAATGCATATCTCAGGCCTATAGCTTTCCCTAGTATCAATAAATAAACATTTAAGGAGTCCCTATGGGCCAGTCCTCAGTGTTAGAACTCAGAATTCAAAAAGAGACAAAAGACAATCCCTGCCCTCAAGGAGATCACAATCAAATTGGTGAGATAATGTGTAAACGAGTATATACAATCTCTATACTGAATAAACAGGAAATAAAGAATAGAAGGAAGGTCTGTAGGAGGTCCAATTTTGGTTAGAATTTAGGAAACCTTGGAGATAAGTATTGAGGAGGGACAGCCAGAAAAAATGCCTGGAGCCAAGAGAATGGGTACCAGCTAGAGGCCAGTGTCACTTAGTTGTTGTGGAAGGTGGGAGAAGTCCCGAAGGGGGGGGTGGGGGCTGGGTTCCAGAGGGCTTTGAATGCCAAACAGAACATTTTGCATTTGCTACTGAGTGGGGAGAGGACTTGATCAGACTTGAGTTTAGGTGACTGGTGACTGAATAGAGAGGATAGCCTAGAGTCTGGACAAACTTGAGGCGGGGAGACCCACCTGCAGCTATTACAGTGGTCCAGGCATCCCTCTGACTGAGGTGCTGTACCAGGATGGGGGACTTGCCCAAGGAGAGAAAGAGCCTTAATGAGCTGCAAAAGTGAAATCAGTCCTTGGTGACTTGAATAAGGGGGAAACGAGATTGAGAGATAGTGAGGAATTCAGGATGACCCCTGAGGGACTGGATGGTGTTGTCCCCCTCTACAGTAAATGGGAAGATAAGAATGCGGGGCTGGAGGGAGAGTTTGGGGGGAAGATAATGAATTTTGGTTTGGACATGATGAATTTTATTTTATTTTATTTTATTTTTTGCAAGGCAAATGGGGTTAAGTGGCTTGCCCAAGACCACACAGCTAGGTAATTATTAAGTGTCTGAGACCAGATTTGAACCCAGGTACTCCTGACTCCAAGGCCTATGCTTTATCCACTGCTTTATCCAGCTGCCCCTATGATGAGTTTTAAGTGTCTATTGGATATATAGTTTAAATGTCAGAAAAGCCGTTGGAGATGACAGATTGGATGGAGGTCAGCAGAGAAATTGAGGCTGGATAGGTAGATTTGAGAATTATCAGCACGGAAGACCAATGAAGTGCATTTAAAAAAAATAGATTTTTATTGATTTTTTTCATCACTTACAATTTATCCCTATCCATCTTCTTCCCTTTCCCAGTGGGCTTTGTCTTAGAATACCTTTTGTTTTTGAAAGAGGAAAAGAGTTCATCAATTGAGAAAAGCTGTTATTATTTGTAGTGCACTGGCCCAATAGATTGCCCCTTATGAAAGCTTGTTTTTGCTAGAATTCTTCTTATGGAGACCCCCTTGTATTAGTAGAAATTGAATATTCCAGTGATACCCATCATTCTGCTAGTAAGAGTATGAGCTATCTTACCATTTTAGTACTTAAAAACATTTGACTTATATACCTCTGGGTCTTGTCTTTGGGGAATCACATCAAGAACATGAAGGAAGGAAGTTTGGGAAGGGGGATTGATTGTTTTTGGGGGCAAATAGAAGGAAGATCCATGGCTAGTTTAAGGTTTAAAAAGGTTTGGAATCAATACTCAACTAGATATTTTGAGTCTTAAATATAATTTTTCAAACAACCTTAATATATAAAAATATTGATATGTTTCTTTTGTCTCATTTAAAATCTTATGCTTGAGGCTGGGACACAAGGAAGACTCCATCCTGTTATAGAAAAGTGTAATTCATACTTTTGTTTTTTACCTTGGAGGGCTGTGATGTTAGCAGCTTTTTCTTTTTCTAGAATGGAAAATATTTAACATTGAAAAGTTTGAACGTTAAATTTTTATTTAAGAATAGTAAGTTGTAGTTATGATTGGTCATAACAGAGTGTGTGTGTGTGGCCACTAGCCTCTGACAGGACTGTCCCTGGCAAGTTACTTCTTGTCTCAGGGTCCTAGGCAGCTTTCTAAGAATCAATGAGGGGTCAGTTGCCTTTCTGCTTTATTGACCAGAGATTCTAAACCTGCAGTTCTCTTCCTTACTTCAGTGAAATCACAAATCTGGACACACACACACACACAATTCAATTGTTTCTATAGGAAATAAAGAATGAGTTACAATTCTGGTATTTATAGTACTTATATTTAAGAATTTTTAAGTGTTCTCACATTGAAAATTTCAAACAAAATATATCTATGAAGTAGTTTGGTAACTGAAATCCTTTCAAGAATGACTTTTGAATATTTTTTTCCCTGGGAAATAATGTCAGAAGAGTTTGTTAAGACAAAATTCTAGAGCTGTATGAAAATCTGTTTCATTTGTTGCCTATTATAGAATTGGAGTTTTTCTCTAAAACTTTAAATATTTTTTCCTAAAAATGGTACTGATTAACTTTCAGTAGTTTATACTTTGAAGGACAGGCTTCTGATTTCATATTTTCTTTTAGCTACAACCCAGCACCCTATTTTTAACATCACTTAGGTTGCCAGTGAAAGACCCTGTTCTGTTTTGTTGATTTTCAGATTCATTCTTTTATATCCCAAAGAATTTAATCTTTTATTGAGGAAATATAGCTGGGACTTCTAGTCACACAGCTAAGCTGTGTTTTTCAGACAAATGAAGGGCATTTGGAAAGTCTTGTTCTTATGGACTTGTGATTTCAAAAACCTTTATTTGAAATTACACTTTTACATTCTGCTAATGAGCCACTGGGGAAATCAGGGCTTCCCTGAAGTCTCCCAAGTTCAAGGGTCAGTTGTATAGCAGCTTCCCTTTTTAGTAGTTTACTGATCATGATTTGAAGGGGTCTCTCTTATGGACTTGGTCACTTAGAAGTGAACTATTAACATTAACACCCTAACTCTATCTATGAATCTTTTTTTCTTTTGCTTCGTTCGTTGTCTTGCTGGGTAAACAGAATATAGGGATTGTTCTGGGGAGATGGGGGAAGAAACACAGTATTTGGAGTCAGAAAGGCCTGGGATGGGAGGGTGAATGCTACCTCTGCTGCTGCCTCTCTCTCTCTGTGACCTTAACAAGTCACTTAACTTTTGGGATCCTCACTTATCTGGAGTTGGTCAGGTTCAGGGGGTTCTTGATCTTGGGTTTATGGATGCCCTTTCCATTAAATTTTTTTTTCTAATTTTATTCGCATAAGTAGTTTTCTTTTTTCTTTTTTACATTTAAAAACGATTGAAAGGGGTTGATGTGCTTCATCAAACTGCTCGAGGTCTATGACTTTGCTTGGAGTCCTTTCCTTCCTCATCTTTACCTCCCAGCTTGCTTTAAGTCTCAGCCAAAGTCCCATTTTCGTTAAGAAATCTTTCTCCAGGTGCCTTTTTTCTGCCTCAACCTCCAGTCGATCCTATCTTCATCTTGTATGTCCAGAGATGTTGACTTGTATTTAACCCCCATTTTTCTGGGAGCTCCGTGAGAACTCTCTTTTGTTTCTTTCTGTCTGACTTTTAAGCACAGAGCTTGACCCACGGCCCGCCCTTCTGAAATACTAGCTGATTGATTGATTGAAGACTCCCTGATCTAGAAGATCTCCTAGGCCCCTTTCTGCTCTCAGTTTCCTGTTTAAATTTGACCCATGCTCATATGGAAGAATCAGCAGATGAGACTTGGATTAGGACCAAGAAGATAGACTTGCTTTGAAAAAATAGGGTGATTATTATATTGTTGTGATTTTTTGTTTTTAAAGCCCTACTCTTCACCTAAATCTGCATTTCCCTGGTTCTTTAAGGGAAACATTTTTTTGTATTGTCCCCCCTTTCTCCACTTCTGCAGCATTCCATTATACTAACTGTAGATTTAATGAAATCCTGAATATGAAAAGTTATCTAAATGGAAGGTAGTATTGTTGTCTTCTGACTCTTGTCCTTAATTTGGATCTGGAATGGAAGACCTCCCACTTTAGCTCATCTCACTCTTTGAAAAATTCTGACTTATATTAAATCTTAATGCCTTAAACATTTTGGGGTGAGGAGAGTAGAGTTTTGAAATAATTGAGAATTGGGGGGAGGATACCTAAAGATAGATCAAAGAGAATTGGAATTTTTTTCCCCATATAATGGAAGAAAAGTTTCAAATATTCTGAAAAACTCAGATTATGATGGTTGCATTCTGTTCTTTTTTCTCTTTGGTTTGTCTAGGCAAAGTTCTATTTAGACTGGTATCAGTTTTCAAACTCTGTTGTCCACGTTCCATTTACCATCTGATTCAGTGTGTAGAGGACTCATTTAAATGTATATATGAATTAATTTCCCCTCATGCCCAGAATCAGTTTTTCTCCACCTCTTTTCCAGGTCCCTTTTCTCTACTTTGTTCCATAAAACCAGACTACATCCTTTACCTTACCTTTTAGAAGTCCTTTCTAACCCTTCTGTTAAATGCCCATTTTACCAGTCCTCTCCTTTGGCCATTCTTATTTTTAGGGAATCTATAGAGAGTTTGAACTGTAAAAAACTTTTTTTTTATTTCAGTTTGTTAAAGACAGCTCTCATTCCTGGGGCAATGAGAACACTGGATTAAAAATCTTGGGGGCACAGTGGATAGAGCACCGGCCCTGGAGTCAGGAGGACCTGAGTTAAAATATGGCCTCAGACACTTAATAATCACCTAGCTCCCTTCCACTCTCCCGAAGTCCAGGCCCAGCCACCAAGATGCTGGCTTACCACTCCTCTCTCATGGACCCTGACACCAAACTCATTGGAAACATGGCTCTGTTACCCATTAGAAGTCAATTTAAAGGACCCACTCCAAGAGAAACAAAAGACACAGATATTGTGGATGAAGCTATCTATTATTTCAAGGCAAATGTCTTCTTCAAAAGCTATGAAATTAAGAATGAAGCTGATAGGACATTGATCTACATAACTCTTTACATTTCTGAATGCTTTTAAAGAAGCCCCAGAAGTGCAACTCAAAAAGCCAAGGAGAGAAAGAAATGTATACATTGGAAATCACCAATTTTCCTATTCCTGGAGACCTGGGTTTCCCTCTTAATGCAATTTATGCCAAATCTGCAAATAAACAAGAAGATGAAGTGATGAGGGCCTACTTACAGCGACTTCGGCAAGAAACTGGACTGAGGTTTTGTGAGGTCTTTGATCCTCAGAGTGACAAACCTAGCAAGTGGTGGACTTGCTTTGTGAAGAGGCAGTTCATGAACAAGAGTCTTTCAGGACCTGGACAACGAGCGGATCTTGTCTAATTATTCCCATTGCAGAGTCATTCAGTGTTTGGCAGCAAGATGTACAAAAACTACAGTTTTTGCTAAAGAAGCATGGCCATTAAGACTGATGGGGTGTAAGAATTGCTAAGGGTTTTTACACTTAACATTGTAAAAATTAAAAATTAAGTACTATTAATAAACAAGTTCTCTAACAAAAACATAATCACCTGGCTGTGTGACCTTGGGCAAGTCACTTAACCCCATTGCCTTAAATAAAAACAAATTAGAAATCATGAAGTCTGGGTTCTAGACCTGTCATTGCCAACCCAAGGCAGTTTTGAGGGGAGTCATTCTGAAATGCTCTAAATGGGGAGAGTGGATTTTGATTATCTTTAAGGGCTCTTTGAGATCTGAAAATCTTTATGCTTTTTATCTTTGGGCATCAGACTTTTTGTGCTTTGTCATTTGCCGTTTGCTGGGGGAAATAGACTCAGACCAGTGGGTTTGCTGGCCTTTTCATTTGGTACAGGTAGCTTTCCAGTTCTTGTGGGACCCTCTCTGAAGTTACCCCAAACCAAACCCCAAGTTGTTATTTTCATCATCTACTACTTTCCTTTCTTCTTGACTGACAGGCCCTTCAATGCAGATTAAAGTAGATGACTAAACAAAGCCACTTGTAATTTGAATTTTGGTTAATACAAATATATCTGACACTTAAACCTAAGTTTCATTTGGAGGCAGTAACTCTTAACACAGTGACTTCTATTTTTCATTACTTTGTTTTTAGATAGTAGAGCATTTCTCCCTAGTGTTATTCAGATAGAATTCAAAGATGATCTCTGAGTTCAAAATGACTCTCCCTTCAAGGTCACTCTGTTATCAGACACCTGTCTAAAACCCTGCATTTTCATGATGTTTTTAGATTATAGCATGGTAAAAGTTAAGAGCTGGTCTCAGAGGAAAGCCTTTCAAAGTCAGTCTTTGGGAGACCAAGTGGTTTCCCTACACTGACGTTTTTGTAATTTTTAAAAATTCCAGAGCTTTTCTTGAATCTTTTATTTGAATATATCTTAGTAAGCCCATCTTATGTTTTATGTGATTTGACACTCTGAAAATAGTTATTTTTCTTTAGGAAAGATTAAATATGCATCGTTTGGGGTTCCCAGATCATTTCTGACCTGACAGACTTGGGTGTCAGTCTTCACATTTGGGTGTGCAGTCATTGATCTGAATTAGAAGTACACATCAATCTCTGACAATTTTTGATAAAGTTTTTTTTTCTTGCAAAAAGCAAATGGGGTTCAGTGGCTTGCCCAAGACCACACAGCTAGGTAATTATTAAGCGTCTGAGGCTGGATTTGAACTTAGGTCCTCCTGACTCCAGGGCTGGTGCTCTATCCACTGTGCCACCTAGCTGCCTGATAAAGTTTTGATATAAGGGAACAGCCCTTTTCTATAGAAAGTATAAGCTTTCTAGTAGATTCATTTTTTTCTCTGAGAAAATCCAAGGTCTACACCTTTCAAGGTTTTCCTTTCAAGTTCATGTTTGTAGGAAATCCAGGTTTGCTGTGGAGCTGCTTTTGGACATGAACATTCAAGTGGATGAGGTGATATGATATGGTAGGGGAGAAGGTGGGAAGAGGATGGATGGAGAATTACAGCCCTGGCTTGGATTGGGGTTCTATTCCTCCTCCACGGGATCTTGGACAATCCCTTGAGCATCTGGTCCTCAGTCTTCTCCACTGTCAAGGGATGGGGATTGTTTTAGATGACCTCCAAGAAGCTTTTCTGTGTTAAATCTATGATGCTCTTGGGTTATCTGTGCCATATAATAGAAAGGCAATGGGGATTGAATTTCACCTGCTTTGTGGAGGAAAGAACATTGAATTGGGAATCACAAGCTGAGACTCTGAGTACTTACTTACTCCCTCACTTCTTAAATGTATGATCTTGGACAACTCCCTTCACCTTTCTAAGTCTCGGTTTTCTCATTTCCAAAACGGAGCTAACAGTATTTGCAGTCTCTACTGGGGAGAGGAAATCCCTGTGTAGGTTGTAAAATGGTGTACACTTGTAGGCTATTACCATACTAACAAATGGACGTACCAGACTTAATTCTGGGGTGAACCTTAGGGACTAGGATACATAGAAGAAATCTTCGTTTAATCCACCCATCAAGAAGAGTTCACATTCCAGGGGCAGGTGAATGGATGCTAGAAGGCACAGGCCAGTGAACTGTTCTCCTGCCACTGAGTCAGCTTTGTGCTCTCTGTCTCTGGGACTTCTCCTTTGACTTGCTTTCAGAGTTGTTTGTTCTTGTCTTTGTGACAAGAACACTTATGAAAAGTGAGCATGTTTTGCATTTGGTACTCTATGAAGTTTCTTTGGATGTTTAACCTCTATAGATACCCATCTCAGCAACCTCACTGGGGCCTCTACCTATAGAAGGGGAATGTTTTTGGATAGAAATTTTGTAGAGTAAGAAGTTGCAGCCAGAGGTCATCAGGGTTTGTTGTTCATATTGAAAAAGGTATTTTATTTGATGGCTTTTTTATATCTGTCAAACTTGATGGTTATCAGGAGCTGTTTAACAATTCATAAGCAAGCATTTATTAAGAATATTTTGTGCAATAAAAAGAAAAAAAAAACACTGATCTCCTGAACCCAAAGATCTTGTGTTCTATTGGTAGTAAAAACATGTATACATATAAAGAAATGCTACCTAACCATGTGGGGCACCTAGGTGGTGTAGTGGGTAGAGAGCATCAACCCCGGAGTCAAGAGGACCTGAGTTTGAATTTGACCTCAGATATTTGACATTTTGTAGTTATGTGGTCTTGGGCAAGTCACTTAACCCTGATTGCCTCACATTCAGGGCCATCTCCTATCAGGGCCACTGGACCCAGCCATGACTTAGTACAGTCCCCCTCATTCAAATCCAATTCACATACTTGTCAATGGTCTTCTTTGAGAATGAAGGACAAACATCATCATCAACTACAAGATAATTTGGGGGCATGAGAGGGGAGAGAAGAATGAGGACAAGCCTCTTGTCATTGATGCTTGTTAGTCATTAAACATTAAATCTAATGATTATTAAACATGCTTTGTTCTGGGCCCTGTGCTGAGCACTGGAAATATACAAAGAAAGACAGAAAATGGGTCCTGCCCTCAAGGAATGAACACCCAACAAAAAAAAAAAATCTATGGCCAGACAAGATATAGAGAGGATAAATTGGAGGTAAGCAGAGCTTTCTAGGAAACTAAGAATTCTTGGGGGGGGGGGGGCAGAACGAGAGGAACACATGCAAAAAGAAGACTCTATTGACATTTCAAAGTAAAGATACACTGATATGTTGTTTAAGTGACGAAGGATAGGAACTGGGCTTCAGATTTCATGGGCATACAGAACTATACCAGGGCAGGTTGACTGACACCTCATCAACTTGGAGCCTTAGAGCAGATTGTTGGAGGTGGGATTAGAACCCAATTCTTCCTGGCTTGGAGGCCAGTCCTTTATCCACTCAATCATAAAATGAGAAAATACTAATTTTTATTATGTAATGCGGCTTTGGATTGGTTCCCTAACCATTGTTCTGAGTAGATCTTGTTTTCTGTATATTCACAGATATTTATAAGTGAAAGTTGAAAGAAGTTTCAAGTTCAACAATATTTTTCCCTCCTATAGGATTCCCCTTCTTTTTCCTAAACAGTTAAATAAATGGTGGTTTGATTAAGTAGAAAAAGACATTTCTTTTTCTTTTAAAAAAATATTTTATTTAGTTTTCCAGCTATGTGCAGTGATTGATTTCCACAACCATTATTTTTTGCAAGGTTTTCACATTTTCTTCCTCCCTTCCCTTCCTCCCCCTCCCTTTGATAAAAAGCAATTCAATATAGGTTATACACGTAATAATGTTTGCAGTTTCTTGAAGAAGACCATGACATCATCAGAAGTGATGCCATGGCAAGCACATGAATTAGACTTGAGTGAGGGGACACTGCTTAGTCACCAACCTCATTTTCTTCTCCAGAGTCATCTGGGTCCAGTGGCCAGATATGAATCAGGACCCTGGATGCCAGGTAATCAGGGTGATATTACTTGTCCAAGGTCACACAGCTAGTAAATGTCAAGTATCTGGGGCTCGATTCCAATTTATCTCTTAAAAATTATTTTTGTATTTAAGCAACTTTTTTTTTTTATAATGAACTTCAAGTCTAATAGGGAGCCAACATGGAAATTTACATTATGAACTCTTCTAAAATTTCTGATGGAATATTCATATGTGAGTGTGCACACCTTGGTGCAGGTACAAGTATATTTTAAATAGTAGTTTAGGTATAGTTTTTTTTTTTAGTTCAACTCTTTGATACTTGGCTTTATTTGGCATTTTACCCCATGTTTCCATTTTTCTGTGTAGTCATCATAATTTGTCATTTCTTCAAGGTGATAAAAAATACTCCATTGTATTTATACTCCAGTCTGTCTAAATGTACTCCATTGTACATTTAGACAATTTCCAATTTTTTATAAAGCTTTTTTTAAAAAAATATAATCAGACTAAGAAGGGTGAGTATTAACCATTAGCCATGATTCAAATTCAAGCCTTGGGCAAAGCTTAGATGCTTTGAATTGATGAAGGTTAGAACAGTTTTCTTCAATCAAAATGTGGTAGTATTGTTTGAAAGTTTTCCTGGTAGATATTTCCTTTTACTATTTTTTTGATTCTCATCTCAGTTTTTGTTTTTGTCTTTTTAAAAGGAAACTTACTGGGATGACCTGTATTCCTCAGCTGCCAAGATCCATAACAAACATGGCCATCCATAAACCAGATAAAACTAAGATTAAAAAACTTTATTATTATTTTCTTCTTTTCCTGAAACTAAATCCTCCTAGTTGGAGGTTAGAAGAGGGGAGACTGAAGCCTGAGGGCTCTGGTTGGTATAATCTTAAATGTAGCATTTCCATTGATTAATGAAACACATGTAATCTACCCATCTTGTTCAGAGGGACTAACTTGTATTACCCAACTCATATCGGGCAGCTCTGGTTGATGAGTGATGAGATGGCCAGTGACAGGCAAACAGCTGCTGGTATTTAATCTAGTCCTCCTGGACAGTCTTCTAAGAGAATAGGCCTATCAAGAGCATCAGAAGGACCTTGGAGGAGACATTTCAGAATAGCCTAGGGTGGGTTGTCCCAGGCTACATAGCTCAAAAAAAGCAGTCCTGGGATTACTTTGGTAAAGTGAGACCATTAAAACATTAAGATGGGTTTCCAGTTTGGTCAAGTGACAAGAAGAAAAATGAAGTTGGGAAAACAGGCATGATGCTAAACTTGATGGAATTGTGAATTTATCTCGCCATTCTGGAAAGCAGTTTGGAATTAGGTCTACAAAATCAAGGAACTAGGCAGACCTTCCATAGATAGCAGTATTGGACCTGTATATCCCATGGTAAACAGAAAAGGAAAAAAAAAATCCATGTGTACAAAAATATTTACATTGCTCTCTTGTTGTAGTGAAGAACTAGAAAATTCCTTTGGTTGAGGAACGGCTAGAAAATTATGATGAATGTAATGAAATGACAAAACAGCTTGGGAAATGATAAAATGACACGGGAAGACTTGTACAAACTGATACAAAGTGAAGTGAGCAGAAGCAGAACAGTTTATAAAGTCGCAACAATATGATAAAAGAAAAACAACTTTGAAAGAATTTCAATGCAGTGACCTACCCCTACTCCAGAAGATTGTTTCAGAAGCTTCCTGATGGGACTTGCATTCAAGGAGCAGCAGCAAGAGGCAATATTAATATTCCTTCATCTTAAATCTCTCTTTTCTGCTGACTTTTCCCCATTTCCTTAAAAATGTTATCAGAACTCTAACTAATCACTCTTTAATTATCTTTTGTTTTGGTCTTGTTAGCTCTGCAGTGTTGACACTATTGACTGAATACTCTCTTTCCCTGATTACGAAGAGATTCCCCCCCTTTTTTTCCTCATCAACTGCTCTTCTTTCTCTCCTTTGCTGAGCCCTTTTCCTCTTTTCAATTCTTTAAAGAGAGGTTTCTTGAAGAGTTCCAAATTGTCCAACAATGATATATTAATTCACCTATTTTCCCACATTCCCTCCAATACTGGCTATTTATGTCTTTACCATTGGATGAGTTATGAGTCTAAGAAAGTCTAAGAATTTTTTCAATTTTCATTTTCTTTTAGTGCTTTGGTGAATTTTTTCATAGTTATTTAAAAAAATTGTTTGTATCCTTGTCCATTTGCCAACTAGGGAATGATTCTTAGTCCTGTATTTTTGTGTCAATTCTCTATATATCTTTAACTAGAGATAATTTGATACAAAGGTTTGTTTTTCAATAATTTCTTATTTTTTAAAGTAAATTTTCATGGATAACCTTTTATTTTTATATTGCCTACATTTTCCCTTGTATTTCTCCCCCTCCTCAATCTCTACATTTCCAGAGAGCCATCCCATATAACAAAATATTTTTTAAAAGAAAAAGAGGAAGAAACAAAAAAAGCAGTCAGCAAAACCAATTAATATGTTGTAAAAATATGAAAAAATATTTAGTTTCTCATATATGTGAAATTTCCTTGTTAGCAAAGGAAAAATCTTTTCTTTGGGGACATGCTTATTGTAATTTTTCAACAATATTCATTTTTAATTAATTCGTGCTGCTTATTCTTTCCCTGTGTTGTTGTAATCATTGTCCATATTGCTTTCTTGTCCCTGCTTATTTCACTTTGCATCAGTTCACATAAGTATCCATGCTTCTCTGTATTTGTTACATTTCTCATTTCTTATAAACTTTATGGGGAAATGGTCTGATTCCATTATATTCACGTACCACCATTAGTTTAGCTGTTCCCCAGTTGATGGGCATCTATCTACTTGTTTCCAGTTCTTGGTTACCACACAAAGCACTGTTATTAAATGTTTTGGTATGTAAGGACTTTTGTTTTATTAGGACTTCCTTGGCATATATGCTATGTGGTAAAATCTCTGGGTCAGAGTCTATGTATTTTAGTCACTTTATTTTCATAATTCCAAATTGCTTTCCATAATGGTTATACTAATTTACAGCTCCACCAGAAGTGCACTAGTGTGCTCAACTTTCCACATTGCCTGTTTGAGATTTTGCCATTTCTATTAATTTACTTTTTAAAAATTAATTTTTCCAGTTATATATAATTTGCAATATTCATTTTTGTAAAGTTTTCTCTCTCCCACTGTTCCCTCCCCTCACCTTAGGATAGCAAGTAATCTGATATAGGTGATATATGTACAATGTATTACATATATTTGCATTTTAGTTATGTTGTGAAAGAAGAATAAGGACAAAAAGGAAAAAAGCAAAAAACATTTAAAAAACTGAAAATCATATACTGTGATCTGCATTCAGATTCCATAGTTCATTTTCTGGATATAGATGGCATTTTCTATTGCTAGTTCTTTTAGAATTTCCTCTGATCACTATAATGCTGGGAAGATCTCTGTATATCATAGTCAATATCCATTTTTGCTAATTTTCTAGATATGAGTTGAAACCTCAGGGTTATTTTGATTTGAATTTATCTTATTAGTAATTTGAAGATTTCATTTGATTATTAAAAATTTACAATTATTTTTAAAACTGTTCATATCCTTTGACCAGTTTTCTGCTGGGGAATTACACTTGGTTTGACAATACTTGCATCAATTATATGGCTAGTTTAGACATTAAAGTTTTATCAGAGAAATTTGATACAGAGATTTCCCTATCCCCATTCAACTACTTTTCTTTCTGTCTTAGTTGTATTTTACAAATATAGAAGCTCTTTATTTTTTTAAGAGATTTTATTTATTCTGAGTTTTACAATTTTCCCCCCATTCTTGCTTCCTTCCCCCCCACCCCCCACAGAAGGCATTCTGTTAGTTAGTCTTTGCATTGTTTTCATGTTATACATTGATTTCACTTGAATGTGATGACAGAGAAATCATATCCTTTTTTTAAAGAAAGAATTTATTTTGAGTTTTAGATTTCCCCCCCCATTCTTGCTTCTCTCCCCCACCCCCCCCAACAGAAGGCAGTCTGTTAGTTTGTTTACATTGGTTCCATGTTATACGTAGATCTTAGTTGAATGTGATGACAGAAAAATCATATCCTTAAGGTAGAGAAATAAAGTATGAGACAGCAAAATTACATAATAAGGTTACAGTTTTTTGTTTTTCTGATTTGAAGGTAATAGTCTTTGGTCTTTGTCCAAAGTCCATAATTCTTCCTCTGGATACTGATGGTATTCTCCATTGCAGATATCCCAATATTGTCCCTGGTTGTTGCACTGATGGAATGAGCAAGTCCATCAAGGTTGATCATCGCCCCCATGTTGCTGTTAGGGTATACAGTGTTCTTCTGGTTCTGCTCATCTTGCTCAGCATCAGTTCATGCAGATCCTTCCAGGCTTTCCTGAATTTCCATTCCTCCTGGTTTCTATTAGAACAGTAGTGTTCTATGACATACATATACCACAGTTTGTTAAGCCACTCCCCAACTGAAGGACATGAACTTGATTTCCAATTCTTTACTACCACAAACAGGGCTGCTATGAATATTTTTATGCAAGTGATGATTTTACCCCTTTTCATAATCTTGTCAGGGTATAGTATAGAAGCTCTTTAATTCCTTTATGATTGCCTATATCCATTGTTTAGTTAAGTATATATCTTCTTTCCGTAGCTGCAAAAAGTAAATCATACCCAATCACTTTTTGAACTAAATTGATTTTATTAAAGATTTAAATTTTATGTAATTTCAACAGCCTGTTTTTTCTTGACTCCAGGTGCCACCTAGCTGCCCCTCTATTTTTTTCTTTTGGGATTTCTGTCTCTGGTTTGGTATTTCTCTTCACTCTCTAACTTTTTGATGATGTGTGCTCTATTGCATTTACATTGTATATCCATTTTGAGTTTTTTGTGCCATATGGTGTAAATGTTGGTCTCAGTTTTTTTTAATTTTTTCCCCTTTTCTGCCAAAATACTTTCCCACAATTCTTGTTCAAATAATGGTTCCTTTACTCAGTAATTTGTGCTTGGTTTTTAGCAAATCATGCACCAATTGCTTTTTTGGCCTTCCTTGTCCAAGCCATTCTAACTAATCTCCTTTTTGGATTTTTTAAAACAGTACGTAATAGTTTTTGATGGCTAGTAAGTGATTTGTTAATGTTAGGCCCTTCTTCATTCCTACATTTTAGAATTATTCCACTCCAGATCTTGACCTTTTTTTCCCCAGTTGAATTCTTGTCATTTTGTCTACAGAATCACTCCTTGATAGTTTAGATATACCCTAAATCTAGAAAGTAATTTTGTGCTATAATAATTTTATTATACTAACTTGGCCCAATCATTAACAATGAATGGCTCAAATTATGTAATCCTTCCTTTATTTTTTTTGAAAGTATTTAGTAGGTTAACTTTTAGATCTTTTGTAGTTATTTTGAATGGAAGTTGTCTTTAGTTTGAATTTTTTTAATTTTATTTTTTCTAATTAGATGCAGGTAGTTTTCAGCCACATTTTTTTTGTACCTTCCTCCCCTCCCTTCTCCTCTCTCCAAGTAATCTGATATCCCAGGCTATACATGTACAATCATTTTATCATATTTCCATATTAGTCGTGTTGTAAAAGAAGAATCAGAAAAGTTCTCTTTATATTATGTTCTGTTGGCTTTTGTTTTTAATTTACAGAAAAGTTAATTATCTTAATAGATTTACTTTGTATCTTCTGAAGCTGCTATTTGTCTATTAATTTTTTTCTTTGCTTTTCTGAGTTTCTTCAAAAAGATAATTTTATTTCCTTTTTATCTGTTTTCATTTTCTTGATTTCTTTTTTTTAAATCTCGCTGTTGATATTATAGTTGTAGTTTTTCAAATATTGAACAATTCATAGGATTTCTAGTACTGTATCACAGAAGAATCACATAATCTTAAGATTGGGAGGTTCTTCCTTGAAATAATCCTGTTTTTATTGATTGATCTGTGTGATAAGATTTAAGAATCTGGACTTGGAGCCAAAAGACCTGGGTTTAAAATCTTGGTTTGCCCATCCTGTGGAATCCCTTGCAGAACCTCAGGTTTAACCCCTAAGAATGATTTTGTTCTTTGATAAAATGAGTGAGGTTTTATTAGGTATGGTATCTTTAAGGGCCCTTTCAGCACTAAATCGGATACAACCCACCTTGAATGGAGAACTCACTTTTGAGCCATCTTAAAGGTCTGAATAGCATGGGAAAGGAAATGTGATAAGGCTGATGCTTCTCTCAGGATTATAATAAAAGCTTTGGGTTCAGTTCCTCCTTACTCCTTAGTGGCATTCAGTAATGGAGACATTGATTTCCTCTTGTTTTGACAGGGGTGGCTTTTGATGTTTCTCAGTTAAAATTATGGAATCTCTTGGTTTTAGATGCTTCTAGACTGAGTGAGCCAGGCCCTTCACATTGAATGCCACCCCTTCATCTGGTTGAATATGGAAACCTATCACTTTGACTCCCCAAGGGAGGCCTGGGGGAGTTTTCTCAGGTCAGGGAGCATTCTGTTGTAATTAAGAGCTATAGTTGGTTGAAGGTTTTTTTGTATATCTGTTGATATGGAATGATTATTTTTGATTATTCTAATGCAAATAATATTAAAAACCATAATTATATACTAATTATTCTGGTAATTATTATAGAGACAGCATGGTTTAGTGTTAGAGAGCTGGACTTGAAGGTAAAGAGATCTGAGCCCAAATCCTACTTAGGTTATTTCTTAGCTTTGAAACTTTTGGCACCCCCACCCCCCCTTTTTTTCCAACAACTCTAGGACTTCAACAGTCATGGATGAGCTTCGACAGAAGGAATTCCCACATGGCCAGACTCCTTGTCTACCCCCCCCCTTGCCATTGATTTTGGTGGGTTTATTTTATATCCTAATACTTTACTAGAATAATTATCTCAATTTCATTGCTGGTTGATTAGAATTTTCTAAGTAAACTATCTTGATAGTATATAAGAATAATTTTGTCTCCTCTTGGTCTAGTTCATGACTTACTTCTTTCTCTTGTCTTATTAGGATCACCAGAATTTCTGAAATTGTGTCAGGTTACAAAGGAGAAAATATATTATATTTGTAGTTTTTCAAATCGTGTATAATTCATAAGTATAAATCCAGCTTTGGTCAGAGTGACTTAAAAACTACATTACTAATATTTTAATTAATATTTTAGTGATATTGATCTGTTATTTTTTTTTAAGTTTTTTTTTTTGCAAGGCAAATGGGGTTAAGTGGCTTGCCCAAGGCCACACAGCTAGGTAATTATTAAGTGTCTGAGACCGGATTTGAACCCAGGTACTCCTGACTCCAGAGCCGGTGCTTTATCCACTGCGCCACCTAGCTGCCCTGATCTATGTTATTCTTTTCTCAGTTTCTTTTCTGTTTCGATTTTCAGAACCTCAGTTGTTTTAAAGCAGGAGTTGCTATGGTACCCTGTTTATTTTGCCTGTTTATGTCGAATTGGGGTTACTTATTCTTGAGATATTTTATATAAATCATTTCTAAATTTGTCTGGACTGGTTGTTTTCCTCCCCCTTTCCTTAAGGTTTTGGTTTGGCTTCCTCAGATTCTCTTTTTAAGAGCATGCTTTTTGGATTCTCTTATTTTCTTTTAAAATTTGCATGAGTATTTTAAATATCCATTTCATCCAAGGTTTCAGTTTTATTGACACATAACTGAGCATGGTGTTTTCTGATAAATTTCCTTTCCAGTTGTGTATTCCTTCTTCTCCTTTTCAGTTTTAGTAATTTGATTTTCCTCTTTTTTGGGAGTACAGGGAAGGAGATGGGTATTCTGCCTGAGATCCCTTGTTAGTGTCTATTTCTTTGGAGTCTTTCTTTTATTTATTTATACCAGGGGATTCTGTTTTCCCATCTTAATTTTGCCTTCTGGTTTTCATCCTTCCAGATTAACTCTCTTTTATTTCATTTGTTTCTTTTATTATTATTTTGGAGTGAGGAAGGACAACCTGTCACTTTGACATCTTGAAAAAAGTGCTATCATAAATTTCAAAATTTGATATAAATTTTGATGTATTTACACCACTGCTTCATCTATAGTTTATGTAACTATCAATTAATTTGTGTAAAATTTCTGGTCTTTTGACCATAAAAGATATCTACATAGCAAACCTATCCAGAGATCAAAGGGAGATTTAATAGCACTTGAAAATGGTTTTATGTTATGGAATTACATGAAAGCATTTCATAAAAGGGAAATTACCACCTGTGTTTACAAAGAGACAGTCTGACTAAAATGGCAAGGATAGGATGGGAAACAAACTTGCCATTGACTTTCCCCACAGTTCTAATGATCCCAAGTTATTTTGGTTTGTACAGTTTCTCAGTTGTGAATGAAATTCTTCTCCACGCTGCCTGAGCAGGAAAGAATGACTGCTCCTGCGGGCCTCCCAGCCTAGACTCCTGGCAGCTCCCCACACATCCAGGCTGCCCTGGGAAGGCTCTTCTTGGCATTTGTACAGTGTCAGTTCCAGAGAAGCTGGAAGTGGAACACTGCCACTCCAAGATTAGGCCAAATCCTAGACAAGAGATGGTGCCCCCCAGATTTTGGTTTCTCCTTTTTTAGACATTGATTCATGATTTATTGAGGATATTCTCCATGGCTTTTGGTAAAGTGCATTGGGTATGTGTTTTTCCTCTTTTAATCTGATTTCATTGGTGAATTCCTGATTTAAAGTAGATATAGTATAATTGTATTTGACTCTTAGATTGGAAATTTTTTGATTTCTGGCAATGATATTTAAAATAGTCTTTAAAAATTACCACCTTGTTTTTATATCTCCTTAACCCTATTATTTTTCCACACTCTGGGGAATGAAATGACTCAGTTAATGAGTTTTTAATGAATTCTGTTAGAAAATTTATGCTTATGAGTGAAGTCAATTCAATTTTTAAATGTAAAAAAAATCACAATTACTTGAGTTCTAGAGGCAATGTGGTCTAGTATATAAGCACTACCTGGGAAGTGATGCCAAGCCCTTGAGCTTTCTGTGTCCTCCCCAGCCCCCCCCCCAACACAAAACCTTTAACAAACTTTTTCTGCTTTTCATTTCTGCATTTGAGTTTAAAATCATGCATTTTCCCTGTCATTTTATGAGGTAATGAGATATGTTGGTTTAATAAAATAACCAAGAGGTAACTCTTTGGACTTCTTAGGTATAAACTACATGCAATATAATTTCATTTATTGTTTACTCAAAAGGTCTGTTTCTTGTTAACATACTGACAACTTTCTTCACTGTGGACTCAGAAACCCATTTAAGAAGATGACTGGATGGGGCAACTCCAAAGACCTCCTGCCCCCAGTCTTTCTTTTTTGCCTGGGCTGCTTTTACTGGTCATGGGTCACTCCCATGAAATGGTAGTCAAACTTTATTCATTACAGTGAGATGGAGGACTGACTACCAGACTTTAACACCTCCCCTTTCATTACCTCCTGAGACCCTTCTTACTTCTGTACATAGTGCTGTCACTTAGAGAACCTTCTTTGTACACCCCTCCCATTAACCCTCTTTATTTGCAGGCCTTAGTAGAATTGAGCTTTCTTTTATTTGTTGTCTTCCTCAGCTTTGAGAGCCATGAATTTATTTGTTCTAAGTCATTTAGTATGGAATAAATATGTGATAAGGGCTTTCTCATTCTTCCACTCATCCATCCATCCATCCATCCATCCAATTGTGTTTTCATCACCATGGGCTGTGCCTTCTATTGGTGCAGATCTCAAACCTCTCTTTGTGATTCATGTAATTTCATGGGTATCCTGGATTGACTCAAAATGCTTTGGATCTTTTTTTAGACCTTATTCTGTGAATACTTGGAGTACATTTTGTTTAGCTGTTATTGCCACATGATTAGCCTTTTTTTTTTAAGATTTTATTTATTTTGAGTCTTACAATTTTTCCCCTAATCTTACTTCCCTCCCCTCACCCCCCAAAGAAGGCAATTTGCCAGGCTTTACTTTGTTTCTATGGTATACATTGATCCAAATTGAATGTGATGAGAGAGAAATCATATCCTTAAGGAAGAAGCATAAAGTATAAGAGATAGTAAGATCGGACAATAAGATATCAGGTTTTTTCCTAAATGAAAGATAATAGTCCTTGGTCTTTGTTCAAACTCCACAGTTCTTTCTCTGGATACAGATGGTATTTTCCATTGCAGATAGCCCCAAATTGTCCCAGATTGTTGCACTGTTGGAATGAGCAAGTCCATCAAGGTTGATTATCACCCCCATGTTGTACTGTTAGGGTGTACAGTGTTTTTCTGGTTCTGCTCATCTCTGTTAGCATCAGTTCATGCAAATCCCTCCAGGCTTCCCTGAATTTCTGTCCCTCCTGGTTTCTCACCCCCCCCCCCAAAGCAAATGGGGTTAAGTGACTTGGCCAAGGCCACACAGCTAGAAAATTATTAAGTGTCTTAGGCTGGATTTGAACTCAGGTACTCCTGACTCCAGGGCCACTGCTCTATCCACTACGCCACCTAGCCGCCCTGGATTATTTTTGGATTGTCATTTGTTCATGTTACTCCTTCACCCAACAATTTTCCCTAGGACTCTTTGGTTCATCTTTGGCTTTGATTCTCTGGAGATTATAATAGTATTAGATCCAAAATTGTTGGGAATACATTTGTGTTAATAAATCCATCATCAGCATTATGCAGTTACTCAAATAGGGTCCACCCATCTTTCTCCTATTTAATTCTGGATCCAACACTTGGTCCATCTGCAATGCCCACCATTATTAGTACATGCACTAATATGATAACTCAATGGATTAGCTACCCAATTAATGCTTGATGTTGTCTTGCCAGACAAGAGAATTTTTTCATCTGTTTAGTTTTTCTTTATAGAATTTTCTTTTTTAATATTTTTAATATTCATACATCTCTTTGAGAAGATGTTTTGCAATCCACATAATATTATTTGCCAAAAGGAACCTCTGGAGAATCCCAAAATCATAGATCTAGAAGTGGAAGGATCCCCAGAGGTGATCCAGTCCAACCCCCTCACTTTTTTTTTTTTACAGATGAGGTGGGGAATTTCTTTTCCAATTGGACCCTGCACAAGATATCTCCATGACAGTGTCAAACACCTTTGGTGAGCATGAATCTCTCTGTTTTATGATTCCCTTGATTATCAGAGGGTCATTGAACAGTTATTTTTGTGGTTGCATTTATCAGATGATTTTTATATAATCTGAGCATATTTGGCAGTAGTGGAGGAGAGTCACTGAGATAAGTGCTTTTTTTGTAATCAGTAAGTTATAAAATGTGAAAACCTGTCTGTCTCCTATGTCAGGGTTGATGTGCACCTAAGATCATTATCATAAATAGGATTTTTTAGCTGTGGAAAACTAGGCAGATGACTTGGAGGGAACTGATATTAACTTGATTAGAATGGATTTTTGGAGTGGATTAATATGAACTTTGGATTTTTCTTCCTTTGTTTTAGCATCTCTTTGAGATAAGCTATAAAACAGAACCCTCAGGATTCTATTGATTGTGGCTTAAGTTCTGTCTTATGTTTTGTGTAATGCACCAGAGCTTTTGATATAAAGGGTTAGCTGTGATGTTAATGATGATAAAGACAGTTATAAAAATATTGGCAGTTTGTCATTTTCCCACTCTTGGTTTTTCTCTCTGTCCCATCTCTACATTGCTTTTGGACTTATGTGGTTCATTTCGAGCTTCACACCAAGCTTTCTATTTTTTTGTTTTCACTGTTTTTGGGTTTGATAGGGATATGCTGTTCATCATCTTTACTCCTTTCTACTTTTTTCACACTTTGTAGCTCAAGTTGGTATTTTTCTGTCACTGGAGAGGAGATGATAATTTTTTGTTAAGGTAGTTTCTGCATTATTTTGACCTTCATGTTTTGTTGATAGTGTTATATTTGTTAATCTTTTGTGGTAAGTTAGAAAAAATCAAAGCCTATGTAGTTTGTCTCTTTTCATTCTCTTTTCTTTGCAATCTGGTCAGACTGTTTATGATAATAATTGAGGTTAAAGCTTTTATAATTGTTACATGATTATCTCATCTTTTAGTTTTTCTTTTAATTTTTATGTTGATTTTTATCTTGACCATAACTAATTGATGGTCTAACTAGCTGAATAGCTGATGGTAATGATCTCACATCAGGAAACAGTTTCTTTTTTTACTGCCCATTAATGTTTCAATCTAGTTCTAAAATCTAAGATCTCAGTAAGATAAGGCAATTTTAATTTTTTTTCGTGTTTTTTTTTTGTGATAATTGGTGCTATCCATGGCTAGCCCTTTCTTATTCTTTCCTCGATTCAATTATTTCTATCCAAAGAACTCTTACATTTATGCATCAAGCCCTAATCTGTCTTTTGAGCTGCAGTCCTGCCTCATGGCTGGTTGTCTCTTGGTTATCTCAAGCTCAACTTAACAGAAATGGAACTCATTAGTTAGGCTATGTTTGCCATTGCATGACTATCCCAGTCTTTTCTGCTTCTTACTCTCCCCATGTCCAGTTGCCTCGTTAATTCACTTGTCTTCCTCTGTGCCATTATCCTGCTTCAGGCTTTCATCACTTCTTGACTGTTGAGACAGCTCTTAATTGGTTTCTCAGCTTCTAACCTACCCCGCTCCAAATTGTTCTCCATATCACTTCCTTAATAATCTTGATAAAGCCTAAATCTCATTTTCCTGCCTAAGAAACTACCATGTCTTCCTATTATCTTCAAGTCAAGCGTTCTTCACTGAAGTCTATGAACTTGTTTTTAAGAACAGGTTGATAATTGTATTTCAAAATAATTGGTTTCTTTTGTGAACCTAAGTATTAATGAAGCATTATTCTGAAAAGGATCCATGGACTCCATCAGATTGATGCCTGAGGGAGTTCATGACATTACAAGAACAAAAAAGATGAAGAACCTTGGCTGATATACAAAGATTTGGGCATTTAGTGCCCATTCCGACTAATGGACAGTCCTACTTCTCAGGCTCAGTTTCAGTCAGACTGGCCTCTTTTTTGCTTCTTGGGGTCAAGACCTTCAGACCATGTGGACAAGAGGTGTCCTATCCATCTAGAATGCATTCCCCAGGCTTCCTCATCTCCTTCAAGTCTTCATCTCTCTCGCTATTTGCTTGTTCCAGAAGAATGTAAATTCCTTAAGAGTAGAGATTATTTATAGCCCAGAGGCTTGTATATAGAAGACACTTTATTTTTAAGAAAAATTCAGTTCCATTTTCAGGGGTGAATTTTCTTTCTCCTATCTCCTCCTCTCCCCTCTAAGTAAGAACAATAAAATTAACTGTCATAAACATGTATAGTGAAGCAAAACAAATTCCCACATTGGCCTGGCTAAAAACAACAACAAAAAAAGGCACAAGCCTCAATCTCTATTCTGTCCATCACCTCTCTGTAACTTGTTTCATCATTGATCTCTGGAATTATGGTCAGGAGTTATGTTGAGTAGAATTCCTAAGTCTTGCAGATTTGTTTATCTTTACATGTTGTCATTATTCTGCAAGTATTCTCTTGGTTCTGTTCATTTCACCTAATATACCAATATTCTCATTTTCTGAAGGTACATTTTCTGAAACATCCCCTCCATCATGTCTTACATTCATAATACCATAACTTGTTCAGCCACCCTAAGCAATGAACATCCCCTCAATTTCCAATTCTTTGCAGGTACAAAAAGCTGTTATAAATATTTTTGAATATGTGGGTCATTTCTCTCTCTTTAGGGTATAGATCTACTTGTGGTTTATCAGAGTCAAAGTATAATATGCACATTGAATAGTTTTTAGTTCTAATATAGTACATTCTTGTACTTATTTTCTCAGTCACTCCATCATTTCCTATTTTCCATTTTTGTTAGTTTAGCCAATCTGATGGGGATGAAGTGGTAGCTACCTTAGAGTTGTTTTAAATTTAACATGCCTTTAATAATTGCTGATTTAGAAGGTTTTTTTATGTGATTGTTGATTCATTCAATTTTTCCCTCTGAAAACTGTCTTTTCATATCATTTGGGAATGGTTCTCCTTTTAAATTTGACTTAATTCTCTATCTGTCTTAAGAAATGAGTCCTCTGAGAAATTTGCTGCCAGAATATTCCACCCTCCCACTAATTTCCTGCTTCTCTTTTAATTTTGATTGCACTGATTCTGTTTGTGCAAAATCATTTAAAACTTTTGTAATCAAAATTGTCCATTTTTACCTCCTGTGAACCTTTTCTCTCTGCATTATAAACTCTCCATAGATCTGATTGTTTATGATATTGCTCTTTATATCTAAATTCTGTACTGTATCCATTTGAAGCTTGTTTTAGTATGTGGTATGAGATGTTGGTCTCTATTTTCTACCAAACTGTTTTCTAGTTTTCCCAGTAATTTTTATTGAATAGCAAGTTCTTGCCCTAGTAGCCAGAATCCTTGGAATTTTCAAGTACTAGGCTACTGGTTTATTAACATTTTAAGGTTTTCCCCTGATAAATCTATTTTTAACCCAGTACTAAATTGTATTGACAGTTATGGCTTTGTAATGTAGTTTAAAATCTGGTACTTTCTCCTCAGCCTAAAAATTTTTTTTCATCAATTCCATTGAAATTCTTACCCTTTTGTTTCTTTAGTTGAATTTTATATTCTATCTAGCTCTGTAAAGTAAATATTTTGGAAGTTTGATTGGTATGACACTGAATAAATAAATTAAGTAGTAGTGATATTTTTATTACATTAACTAAGTCATTCATGAGCAATTACTGACTCTACAGTAATTAAAACCTATCTTTATTTGTGTAAAAAAGTGTTTTGTTGTTCTTTTGGTATATTGGCAGGTAGACTCCCAAACATTCTTATATTGCTTGTAATTATTTTAAATGGAATTTCTCTTTCTTTCTATCTCTTCTTTCTGATTTTGTTGGAAATACTGATGATTTGTGAGAGTTTATTTTATATCCTGCAACTTTACTAAGTGATTAAATGTTTCAATTAGTCTTTCATTTAACTCTCTAGGGTTCTCTGAGTAATCTATCATTTGCAAAAAGTGATAATTTTTTTTATTTTCTCCCAAGATTTCTAGTATCCTGAGGACGGAGACTCAAATAGTTTGGACCAATTTATGGATGTGAGGCAAGATACTGGAGCAGGAAGCAGATTTGCTATTATTTTGACAGTATATAGTTTGGTTTTTTTTTTTTTTTTTTAGTTTTTTGCAAGGCAAACTGGGGTTAAGTGGCTTGCCCAAGGCCAACACAGCTAGGTAGAGTATATAGTTTTGGGAATTATTTTTAAATGTTTGAGAGAATTCCCTTGTAAATCCATATGCTTCTGGGGTTTTTTCCTTTGGAATTCATTTAAGGCTTGTTTGCTTTTCCCCCCAAAGATAAAATTATTTGAACTTTTCATTTCTGGGTAATTTATATTTTTGCAGTTCATCAATTTCATTTATTTTTTAATTGGCATATAATTTAAGATAATTTGTAATAAATTTTTTATTTCTTTATTGTTATGAATTCAGCTTTTTCTTTTTTGATACTGATAGTTTTCTTTATAAAATCTTTTTCTTTATAAAAATCAAATTAATCAATGGTAAATATGTGTGGATTTTTTCCCCCTCTAAAAATTAACTCATCTTAATAATTTTTTTTTTTGTTTTCAATTTTGAAATTTCCTTTTTGGTTTTTCAGGATTTTCATTTTGGCATTTAATTTGGGTTTCTAATTTTTTGGTTTTTCTAGTTTTTTTAAATTGCTTATCCAACTTACTGATTTGCTTTGGCTGCATCCTCAATTTGGTATGTTGTCATTATCTTTAATAAAAGTTCTATGATTTATTTCCCTACCTATTCTTTAGGTTTAAGTAATTTAGTTTGCAAACTTTTATCTTTGCTTTTAAGATGCCTTTTTGAATATAATTTATGTTGTGTTATGGTTGACAAAATTTGCATTTAATATTTCTACATCAATGATTGGTGAGGTTTTTTGCCCAAATTCCAAGGTGAATTTTTCTGAATGTATCATGCAGAGTTAAGTAATAATTATATTCATTTTTATCCCTATTCACTTTTCTTCAGAGTTCTATCTGAATTTTCTGAAATTGTATTTTCTTCCTTTTTTTCCCTTTCTTTAGTCTTTTGACTTTGTTTTTAATATTTCTTGTCTCATTATTCATTAGCTTCTATTTTCAGTTCTCTTTTTCAAGGAGTTATTTTCTTAGAAAAGACTTTGTATCTTTGTGTATTTCAAGATGTTAATTCTTTTTTATATTTTTCTTCTGTAGTTCTTACTTTGTTTCTTATTTTCTTCCTTTCATTCAGTTTTTTTTTTTTTTTTTGGTTTTTGCAATGCAAATGGGGTTAAGTGGCTTGCCCAAGACCACACAGTTAGGTCATTATTAAGTGACTGAGGCCAGATTTGAACTCAGGTACTCCTGACTCTAGGGCCAGTGTTCTTTCCACTGCACCACCTACCTGCCCCCATTCAGTTTTTAAAGTAAATTTTTAGCTATTTTAGAATTGTGCACAGGTGGTTTTTCTTTGAGCAGTTTGAGTCATTTTTTCATTTTGGTTTGTGACTTGAGCTTCCCTGTCACCATAATGGCTCTTCCTGAGCTATTCTTGTTATTTGTTTTGTAATTCTTCCAGCTTCTTGACATGGGCCTTAATGTTAGTTTGGGGCTTGTTGCACTTGTGGGGGGTGTGCCTTACCTGAGTGTCTGTTCTCTTGCCTCCTGCTACTGCTTCCAGACATCAAGCTGGAGGCCTATAAGCTTTCAGTGATCCCAAAGTGATAGAATTGGAGATGAAGTTTGCTCACTGTCCATCTCATCTTGGCTCTGCAATTTTCTGTCTCAGGTAGGGCTCTGATGAAGACCTGTCAGCTTGTACCTGGTTAGAAGTTTGAGTGGGCAGCTGTTCAGCTCAGTCCATTAGTCACCTGGTATACCTTGGGGGCTAACCTGCTGGCTCCTCTTGGTCTCTCATCCCTGCATCCCTGCTCTATTGCTCAGCTCAGAGCCCCATAGTTGCTGTTTGCTTCTAAACTTGACCCAAGCTGTGTACACAACCAGAGCCTCTCCCTTGGTCTGCCCTGATCCAGGACCCAGACTTGGGCAGGAAGCAGCAGAGCTGCCCAGCCTGGTCTTCTTCCTTGCAAAGCACTCTTGGTCAGACCTGTCCCTAGGCCTGAAGACAATTTTCTCTTGGTTTCTTTACAAGTGCTGACCTGAACTGGCCAAAATTGACTAAGGATTATTTTTTTTCTTAGGTTTGTCCATCAGAATTTGATCTTTTTTTGAAGGAGATATTATTGGGTGAGCTGGGTCCATCTGGACAATACTTTATGGCTAGGATTAACTTAATTGGAAATATTCACTAATTTATCTGTATATACATATATGTGTTGGAGGATTTGAAGTGGTCTGCAAGTCTTTGACTTCTTTCTTACTCCTTAGTCAGCAAACAGTTGGTAAAATGCTTACTCTGTGACAGACCCTGTGCTAGTCACTGGGGATACAAAAAAGGGCTAAGTATAATTCTTGCTCTCAGGGAAGTCAAAAAACAATTATAAAGTTTCTGCTGTGTTCCAGAAGTTATGGTAAGTTCTAGGGATAGAAACACTAATAAGAACAAAGACAATTCTTGCCTTCAAGGAGCTTCCCATCTACTGGGGACAGCTGAAAAGGCAGATTGGGCTTGGGTAGAAAGTTCTTTGAAGGGGCTTGCTGGAGGGTTCCAGAGAAGTCCAGAAGCTTTGGGGAAAATGGGAAGACAATTTGTGCTGAGCCCCTTCTTTTAAATGGAGGCCTTGGAGCTGCTCCATGGCTGAACCCTGAACCCTCAGAGGGTTTGGGCTTGAAAATTTTGGAGGGAGGCAGTTTTGGTGGGAAAAGGCATTGGAAGCCAGTCTGCAGAAATTTGAGGAGAGTGAGGATGCTGAGGATGCAATTTATTGTGAAATCAAGGTCTCCTGGTAGAAGCTTAGTCCTAGGTGGGGGAAATAGCATCCCTCCCCACAAGGAGCAGGCAGTTTCCAAAATGATGATTTTGTTGGAATCTCCTCCAGGATTCTCTGATAACCTGGCCCTGGTCATCCCCAGAGATGGTGCCTGCATTCCTGCCCATTTCCTTCTCTCATTTAGAACTTAGTGTTCTGGCTCCCAAGTCTCTGGACTCTGGTGGGCAAGTTCCCTTGCTGTCATTCCCCAGCCATCTCCAAACCATGCAAACCTTGGTGCATGTAATACCCTCACCACCTCTGGCCAGCAGGACTATCTGGCCCCCCCGCTGCATTCAAGGCTTATCATGCTTTTGTTTTTGGATCCCCATGCTCATCCCAGGCTTGTATTAGAGAAAATACTGAACAGCTATTTATTGATTCATTCATTCTCAAACTCCTAGTCTTTCACTGAGTTATACTGTGAAGTATTGCTGGAGACAAATTTTTCCAACCAGCTCTCTACAGATGGCTCTGGCATTTGCAACTCCAACCCTGGGCTCTTCTTTCTTCTGGGCTTTGCCTTTAATGCTTAGGTGGATTCCCTTAGGTGAGGAGGCTAAGATTTGGATTCTGACTCTTGTACCACATTGCTTCTGGCTACATTATGTAAATAAAGTAAAGGGTTCTTTTTAGGTCATTGACTGAAATAAGTGCTTCTATTTCTCCCATTTTAGAGATGAAACTGAGAGACCAAGACTTAGTAACCCTCTGAGGCGGCATTTGAACTCAGGACTTGTGATTCCTCTTTGATGCACTCACCACACTTCTCCCAGTTATAGCCTTCTGTCCCTGGGTCTACAGCTAGTCTATTATCTTGGAACCTGTAAGAAGAGGGAAGTGCACAAGATTACTCTTTTAAAGTTGATTTTCATTTTACACTTTTGAGATTCTGAAACCTTGGCTGCTGATGCCTCCCAGAGTGGTCCCCAAGTTTCCAGCTTTGAGCCCCTTCTTTTTTTGATGCTCCCTCTCATCCCTCCAGTCAGTCTTTCTTTTTCTTTTATTGGTTTTTGAATTTCACATTTTTCCCCAATCTTGGGGAAAGGCACTCTGATAGTCTTTACATTGTTTCCATACTATACATTAATCAAAATTGAATGTGTTGAAAGAGAAATCATATCCTTAAGGAAAAAATAAAATATAAGAGATGGCAAGATTACATAATAAAATAATGCTTTTTTTTTTTAAGGTAATAGTCTTTGGTCTTTGTTTAAACTCCACAATTCTTTCTTTGGATACAGATGGTATTCTACATCACAAATACCCTAAAATTATTCCTGGTTTTTGCACTGATGGAATGAGCAAATCCATTTAAGGTTGATCATCACCCTCTTGTTGCTGTTCCCCAGTCAGTCTTTCATCAAGACCCATTCACTTCAGTCCACTGTTTGGACTGTGTTCAGGCCTCCCCAGTTCAATTGAGACCTTCATTCCTACTATGTAGTTTTTGAGCATTCTTGCCCACAGCACAAAAACCAAAAAGAAGTAATGAACCCCATTGCTAAGAGGATCAGGTTATTCCTTCTCCTTTTCACCTTGAAGTGGGGGAGGGAGGAGAGGGAGAGCCAGAGCAACTTCAAAGCTTCCTTCCTGCTCTGATCATAGGAGCATAGATTTTAGAGCTTAGAGGGCCTTTGACACTCCCTAGTTAAACTCCCTCACTTTACTGTAACTGCTTTTTTGGCATCAGTCAGTAAAACTAATCATGTGTTATGACAGAAAGAACTCATAAATAAATGTAGGAAGGCAGAAATAGTAAACACTTTTTTCAGACCATAATGCAATAAAATTAATCAATAAAGAAAATATAAACAAAAGACACAGACCTTAATGAAGACAAAGTAGTGATATTTTCAAAATTGAGTGTGCCAAAAAACAAATCAAACTATAGTTGTATTAAAGAGATGATAATAGTGAGACATACTGGCTACAGTCTATCTTTCCAGTCTTTTTTTTTTTTTTTTTTTTTTAGGTTTTTGCTAGGTAGGCATGGGGTTAAGTGGCTTGCCCAAGGCCACAGAGCTAGGTAATTATTAAGTGTCTGAGACCAGATTTGAACCCAGGTACTCCTGACTCCAGGGCCGGTGCTTTATCCACTGTGCCACCTAGCTGCCCCCTATCTTTGCACTCTTATTGGACATTACTCCTATTTCCACTCTCTGTGATCCAGCAGAACTGGTCGTCTTCGTGTTTTTACATCATTTTGCATTGGCCACCACAGGTAAAGGGTATTCCCTATTTATCTCTGCCTCTTAGAGTCCTTTTCTTTTGTTAAGACTTATCTCAAGCATGAGCTTATTTGTGAAAGCATTTCTGATCACTCCAAACTGCTGGTCTTCTTTTCCAAATTACCATGTTTATAACGACTTTGTATATGTTTATATTTGTTAACTACATATATATATATATATATATATATATATATATATATATATATATACTCTGTGTATGTCTCTGTATCCTTGACATCTTTCCCATTTGAGAAAGTAAGCTCATTATGAGTAGGATTGTTTATTCTTAGTATTTGGATCTCTAGAACTTAGGACAATTCTTAGTATTTAAATACTTGCATATTGATAACATTAACATTGATGGGTAGCAGCTAAAACAGGAATATTTTAGCAAAAGTGAAAAAGAGATGAGTGAATTAAATATGAAAATTAAAAAAATTAATACTAAAACAATAGTAAAAGAAGAACATTTGAAAGCTAAATGAGAAATAAAAGGAACAAAAAACTATTGTTTATCCAAGAGGCTGAGAGTTGTTTTTAAAGACCAGCAGAATTGATAAGCTAATAGCTAATTTGATAATTGGAAAAAATTTAAATTATTTAGAATTGTTAACTGAGTTTTTACTTAAGCTATCTCTAACCTATTCATGACAAAGCAGGCCAGAGACAGAGTAAACTGGATAGCAGTTTATTAATTACTTTATTTGTAAGAAACTGATTTGCAAATCATGGTATTACTTTATTCCTTGGAGCTCCACCTTGCTGTTGTGGAGCCAGATATTTTATATACATGATCATAAATGGGCAGGTTGATGATAGAAGAATCAGATTTGGGGCTTGAGTGATCTTTCCAGGTAAACCCATCATGCAGGACAATATAACATCACTTCTGACTATCCAAATAGAGGAGTCTTGTGGGAACAGCTGGGTTGATTGTATAATTTTGGGCTTATGGTACAGGTTATACTGATGTACTTTACCTATCACAGGTGAGACCAATTCAGGGCAGGACCTGTCAAGATTGACTGATGATTTCTGTTACTTTGTTTTCACTGTTTTCCCAGACCCAGAGCCAGCCTCTGAAGAGGAGCTCTTAAAACTAAGTTATTAACTTCATTATACATATCACATTGATTTATATAAAAATAATAATTCCTTTGTCAGTAAGTAATAGAGAGGAAATAAAGAAAATTACCAGAAACTACTATACCCAATTACAACAAGATTTAGAACTTGATGAAAATGTTCGGCTATCTACAAAAATTAGAAACTACAAATTAATAAAGCAAGAAAAAGTTTCTAAGCAACATAATCTCAGAGAAATTGAACTAACCAAGAGCTAAACTCCTGGACTAACTAGTTTTACAAATGAATTTTGTTAAATATTTAAAAATCATTTCATCCTTTTGTTTTAAAAAATTGAGACATTCTAAGAGACAAATTCTACCACAATCTTCCTTTGAGAAAAATATGATCCTAATATCCAAACTGAGGTAGTATAAAACAGAGAACTATATAGGCCAATATTACATTGAAATATTTATGCAGAAACCTTACACATGACTTTTGTAGAGTACGGAATATCTAGAATGTATTTTTTTATGACTAAGTTAGATTTATATCAGGGATGTTCAAGAATGGTTCAGTTTTAGGAAAACAATTAGCATAAATACATAAAATCCCAAACAGTATCAATAAATGTTGAAAAAAGTCTTTTATAGACCATATTTAGAAATACTAGCAAGTTCAGGAATGGAAGAACCTTTTCTTAATATGATCAAAAGCATTAACCTAAAACTCAAGAACAAGTACAGATTGGAAAAACCCTGGATGCATTTTCAGTAAGATAAAGGACAAAAACAAGATGATCCTGTGTTTACTGTTATTTGACCTAAAGTCTAAAATGATAACTATGGCAATAAAATAAGAAAAATCAATCAGGGATTTTTGCTGACATAAAAATCATTGATAATTACAGATAATAGGATTGTTTGTTATATTTTTCTAATTTTAACATCCAAAACCTTTCTAATTTCAACAGTGAGTAACTTGAGGAAAGTAGCACTATGCAAAGGAAATCCTCAAAAATCATCAGCATCTCACAACAAAGCTAGGAGGAAAATAGAAATCTCATTTAAATTAATTACAGAGTGTTTAAAGTATTGGAATTAACTTGCTGAGACACAAACAGGACTTCTATAGATACAACAAAACATTTTTTGTAGAAATATTTAAATTCAGTATATGTGACTGGGCTATGCCAGTGTCATAGAAATAGATAATATTCCCTCACTTTATCTGCAAATTTGATATTATACCAATCAAATTGATAAAAAAAAGATGATTCTTGCATGGAATTAGATAAAAGAATAACAATATTCATAGAGAGGAAAAAAGTTTAGAAAATCAAGGAAAATATTGGAAAAATAGGCATGAAACATAGGGTCTAGGATTACTAGATATCAAATTATATTAAAAATCAGTAAGACTATCCAAATCAAAATATTTGGTGTAACAGTCAGAGACATGTAGAAGTTGAAAGGAAGAAGTAAAGCCAGACCCAGAAGCAAATGTGCTCATCACTCAAATGTTCAGTGAAACCCAAGGATCTCCACAAACTGCTCCAAAAGTGGACTCATTATAGTCATCCCCAAACAATTCCTCTTCTTGTAAAGGGCTCTACACTAGCATCCTCCCTGGCCCTGAGGCTTCTCTCTCTCTCTCTCTCTCTTGTGAAGGCTTGCTGATTTCAGGTTTGTACTATCTCTCTTCAATATCTGGAGATACCCCCCCACCATACACACACCCCAGTATCACCACTCTCTAAACTCCAAATATAAACTATTCTGTTTGGTGTTCATGGGCATTCATACCCTCCCCCCTTCCCTAATTCCAAGTACTCCTGGTGTTTCTGAACACAAAACATCCCTTTCCCAGTTCATTGCCTTTTCACTGACTCTGTCCCCCATGCCTGAAATTCTTTTCCTCCTGATCTTTGCCTCTTAGCTTTGTTGGCTTATTTCAAGTCCCACCCAAAATCACAGCTTCTAAAATTCTGCTTTTTGATTTTCAGAAGAAAAAATCCAAACTATCATAGCTACCTGAAAACTCTGTAAATTACTAATAATTAAAGAAATGCGCTTTAAAATAACTTTGAGGTTCTACTCCCATACTCATCAGATTGCCTACATTGACAAAAAAGGAAAATAAATATTGGATGGACTGTGTGAAAATTGGTACACTAATAACTCTGTTGGTAGAAGTATGAACTAGTCTAGCTATTCTGGAAAGCAATTATTAAACTGTATATAACCTTTGACACAGCAATACTGCTCTAGCAGTTAGTTATTAGAAATACTTATATTGTTACTGTTATGATACTATATCTCCAAAGAGATCAAAAAAGAGTAAAAATATATGCATAAAAATATAACAATTCTTTTTGTGTTGGCAAAAAATTGGAAGTGGTGATGCAGTGGGCCTGTCAGGAAAGTATCATCTACATGAGTTCAAATCAGTCTCAGACACTTAACCCGAACAAACCACTTACTCTGTTTTGCCTCAGTTCCTTATCTGTAAAATGAGCAGAATAAGGAAACGGCAAACTTTTCTAGTATCTTTGCCAAGAAAAACTCCAAATTTAGCCACAAAATGTTGAACATGACTGAAAAACAACTCAACAACAAAAAGAATTGGAATCTGAGGGGATGAGAAACAATTGAATAAATTACGGATTTGAAAAAATTCTGTATTTGAATACTATTGAATTCTAAGAATGATGAAGGGTATATTTCAGAGAAGCCTAGAAAGACTAGTGAACAGAATCAGGAGAAGAATTTATACAGTAACAGTACTATAAAGACCAAAAATTGGGCAAGCATTAGAAATTCTGAACAACACAAGATGAAACATGCTATCACCTTCCAGACAGAGAAATGATTGACTGAGAATGTAGATCAAAACTTATCTTCCTTCCTTCCTTCTCTTCAAGCTGGGAAGCTTGCCATGACTAATCCCCCCAAATGATTTATTTTTAGCATTTATTTTAAAAAAGTTTACCCTCCCTCCCCACCCCTACCCTTCTCAATGAGAAGGCAAGAAGTATATTAATTATATATATTTGAATTCATGTAAAATATATTTCCATATTAGCCATATATAAAGAAAATGAAAAAATCTTGCTTCAGTCTATACTTAGACTCCACCAGTTCTCCCTCTGGAGGTGGATAGCATTTTTTTAAAATAAGTCCTTTGGAATTATCTTAGATTATTGCATTGATAAGAATAGTTTTCTTGTTCTGCTCACTTCACTCTGTGTCAGTTCATTTAAGTCTTCTCGAGTCTTTAACCATCCTTCCTGTCATTTCTTTATTCTTTTTCTTGTAAATAATTTTTTATTTTTTCCAATTATTAATTTTTCCAATTCAACATTACTTTTTATTATATAAATATTTTATTTGTTATCCAATTATATACAATAGTAGTTTCTACCAATCATTTTTGGTAACGTTTTGAATTTTACAATTTTTCCCCCACTCTCCCTTCCTTTCCACAGAAGGCAATCTGATAATCATTACATTGCTTCTATGCTATACATTGATCAAAATTGTGTTGAGAGAAAAAATATATCCTTGAGAAGAAATAAAATATTAGAGATAGCAAAATTATAATACATAAGAAAACTTTTGTTAAAAAAAATTGAAGTTAATAATCTTTGGTCTTTGTTTAAACTCCACAGTTCTTTCTCTGGATCCAGTTGGTATTCTCCAACACAGATACCCTAAAATTGTCCCTGATTGTTGGCACTGATGGAATGAGCAAGTTCATTATGTTTGCTCATCACCCCCATTATGCTGTTAGGGTTAACAATGTTCTTCAGGTTCTGCTCATCTCACTAAGCATCAGTTCATGCAAATCCTTCCAGGCTTCTCTGAGATCCCATCCCTTTTGATTTTTAGTAGAACAATAGTGTTCCATAATGTGTGTATGTGTGTGTGTGTGTGTGTGTATGTGTGTGTGTACACCATAATTTGTTCAGCCATTCCCCAGTTGATGTATATCCCCTTGATTTCCAATTCTTTGCTACCACAAACAGGGCTACTATGAATATTTTTGTACGTTTTGTTTTTACCCTTTTTTCATGATCTCTTGAGTAGTGGTTATTGCTGGATCAAAGGATATGCACATTTTTATTGCCCTTTGGGTGTAATTCCTAATTGCTTTCTAGAAAGGTTGAATGAGTTCACAGCTCCACCAGCAGTGTAATAGTGTCCCAGATTTCCCACATTGCTTCCAACATTGATCATTGTCCTTTCTAGTCATATTGGCCATTCTGAGAGGTGTGAGGTGGTACTTCAGAGATGTTTTGATTTAGAGCAATTTTTCATATGACTATAAATAACTTTGATTTCTTCATCTGCAAATTGCCTTTGCATATCCTTTGACCATTTGTCAACGTTCCTTTTATTTTTGAGTTCCAAATTTTTCTCCTCTATTTTCTTTTGCTTCTCTGTAAGTAATCTGATATAAGTTATATATGTATAATCTTGGAAATAGATTTCCATGTTATGAAAGAAGGAACAGGACAAAAGGGAAAACACACACACACACACACGAAATTAATATGCTTTTATCATCATTCAAACTCCATAGTTCTTTTTCTGCATGTGGATAGCTTTTTCAGCCATGAAATTGTCTTGGATCATTGTATGGCTGAGAAAAGCTAAATGAATCATAGCTGATCATCACATATTGTTGCAGTGTACACTGTTCTTCTGGTTCTGCTCACTTAAAAGCATCAGTTCATGTAAATCTTTCCAGATATTTCTGAAATCCACCTGCTCATCATTTCTTGTAAAACAACAGTATTCCATCACATTCATATACCACGACTTGTTCAACCATTCTTCAATTGATGGACATTCCCTAAATTTCCAATTCTTTGCCATTACCAGAAAAACTATTGTAAATATTTTGCACTTGTAGAACCTTTTCCCATTTTTATGATCTCTTTGGGATACAGGCCTCATAGGGATATTTCTGCTTCAGAGAGGATGCATGGTTTTATTGCTCTTTAGGTGTAATTTCAAATTATTTTCCTGAATGATTGAACTAATTCACAATCACCACAGTCACCACAATCATCAATCACCAACAACATATTAATATTCCAGTTTTCCATCATTTTCCTTTTTTTGTCATATTGGCCAATCTGATAGGTATAAGAGTTGTTTTAACTTGCATTTAGAGCATTTCTCACAGGACTTTTCATATAACAGCTTTAATTTCTTCATCTGAAAACTTCCTTTCCATATCCTTTGATCATTTATCAATTGAGGGATGGTTTATAGTTTATAAATTTAACTCAGTTCCTCATGTATTTTAGAATGAGGCTTTATCAGAGACACTTGCAGTCACAAGATTGTTTCTCATTTCTCTTCTCTCCCTCTAATATTGGTTGGGTTGGTTTTACTTGCGCAAAACCTTTTTATTCTACTGTAATCAAAATTAACCTTTTTTATATTTTATAATTTTTTCATCTCTTGTTTAGTCATAAATTTTTCCCTTCTCAAGAAATCTGGCAGATTAACTATTTCTTGTTCTCCTAATTGACTTATGGTACATCTAAATCCAAAACCATTTTGATTTTTCTCTTGGTTTAGATTGTGATCTGTGATCTGTCATTTTTTATAAGATGATAGTATTTATTCCAATGCAGTCACATACCCTATACTTGTTTGTAGTGGGGGTAAATGTATTGAGCAGTATTCCTCTTCTAAACAAATCCTACTTTTCTTGTTTCTGTGTAATGCTTCTGCCTTTCTGCTGGTGATGACCTCCCCTTGATCTTGTCTGTGTCTTGTTTGCCGATGATTCTCTAGAGTGGGTTCTCTCCTCCATTACAGTATGAACTTCTGAGCAGTGACCCCTCTTTTATGTTTGCTTGTATCCCTGGTGCTTAGCCCATATTATAGGTGTTTAATAGAAGCTCATTCATTGACTAGAAAGATGTTTTTTAGCTGATGGGAACTACTGAAAAATGGAAAATGAAGTCTGACAACTTTACATTATATAAAATTAAAAAATTTTTGCATGAACAAACCACTAGAATAAGAAGAAAAATATAGATTGAGAGACAAGGAGTTGTATCAGACTCAAAAGGAATCGATATTTTCCTAAATTTGTGGAAATTCTTTTCATTGATATAAACCACAAACACCAGAAGTGGTGCTTGAGTTTTGTCTTTAAGAATAGATAAGCAGGAATCTATGAGGTCTGTTGAAGTAGAAATGAAAAAGGAATGCTTTCCTGTCATGAAGAAGGATACCATTGTGAAGTCAAGATGTTGAGAGATGGATGAGTGATAGAGTGTGGGAGGAACCTAGAACTGCCATGATGTCTAATGAGGATGGAAGGCCAGATTAGTAAGGTTTTCACCAGCTAAACAAAGATATTTCTATTTTATTCTAGATGCAATAGGGAGCCATGGGCTTTTATTGAATAGAGGAAGACAAGGTTCGTTGTTTGCTTAAGAAAAATAACTTTGGCATCTATGTGGAACAAAATATATCAATTGTTTGGCAATAAGAAAAAATGAAATGCTTTAAGAGTTACAAAGCAGGGAGTGATTCAAATCTTCTGGGCAGATGGGGTTAGTACAATGTTCAAGGAGACCATATTTGGATTTGGATGGACTCATCTAACACATAAAAGGGGGTCAGAATTATTTTAGCAGTCTGAGCAGGAAAGGATGCGGAAGAATAACTAAAAAATGACTTTGGGTTCAGTTGGGGAGGATAGTGAACATTCTTCTGCAAAGATATCAGTGGTAATATAATTGTCAAATCTATTGGTATTTCTTAGTCCGTCTATTTCTTGTCTTCTTTGTAACCTTTGGCATCATCAGTTATTTGAATCACTCTAGGGTTTTCAGGCCAAGTTTTCTCGTACTTCTCTTATCTTTCTGTTCTGTCTCTGTCTCCTTTGGGGGTTCTCCAGAGCTCTGTCCTAGACCTTCTTGTCTCCTCTCTTGGGCATCAACCTTGCAGCTGCCATTGTGCCAGGTCCCTTCATGCAGGTGATTCCCAGCTTTATGTTCTAGTCCTTCACCGCTGTCAATACTGTCATGGTTAACTTATTGCCTTTTTGAACACCTCCCAGCTGGATGTTCTGTAGCCGGCTCAGCCTCAATATATACAAAGCAGACCTCATTTATTTTCTCTCCAAACCCTTTCTTCTTTTGAATTGATTTCCCTAATATTGTCTGATGGCATCACCATCCTTCCTGTGCCCCAGACATCCTTTTCTTATTCTCATTCACTTCTTATATTCAGTTCATGTGCAAATCTTATTTCTCCATTCATGCCATCTGTTTTAGCCACCCCCTTCTTTCCTCTGGCTTAGTCACAGCCCTGGTTCTGGCCCTCCAGAGTTCTTGTTAATTGGCCACTGGAATTACTTTCTCATTAGTCTGACTGCTGCAGGTCTCTTGCCACTCCAAAATCTCCTCCACTCAGTTGCCAGGGAGTAGAGGTCTAGCTATATCATACCATCTTCTCTTCCCATTCCCTGCATGAGCTTCAGGGGATCCATATTCCCTTGAGGATCAAGTATAAACTTCTGAATCCTTCCTCCTTGTCTTTCTGGTCATCTTCTACCTTGCTGTATTTCACAGCTCATCGCTACATCCACCCGTACTGGCCCATTCACCATTCTTCCAGCGGGACACACCATTCTATCGCCTCTGCCCCTGACTTCATCTGCCTACCTTCTTCCCCCCACTCCTCCCATCTTGCCCCTTTCCACTTGATTTGGACCTGCTCTGGATATTTCTGTATGAGTCTAGTTATTTCTGTGTTCTTCCATTTGAATATCATCTGCTTGAGAGCCAGAACCTTGTTTTTGTCTTGCTTTGACCTCTTAGTGCCTGGAACTAGGTTCTATACTCTAAAGGGTAATATCCAATAGATATTCTATGCCACATGACTTATTTATGTGAGTTGGTTTCTTTTTTTTTTATGTAAAAACTGCATTCTCTTTATTCTGCATACTTTAATTTCAGAACAAAATAAACATTAACAGTCCACAATACACAATATCCTACTCCCCAGATTGGGGTGGGGCAGGGACCCTGTAAGCCCTGCCCTAATACACTGGAAAACAGAAGGGAAAAAAAAAAACCCACTACACATTGGCAGATGGAGCCAGGAAGGACAGGGCCTCTGTGAGTTGGTTTCTAAAGATGACACACTAGATGCTCTTTATTGTCTATATATTGTTACTTGTTTTTGATTTTTTAGATGAAGTTTTTATTTCATGAATTTTAGCAGAATTCATTTTTCCATTTGAGTTAAGGGTCTTGTTAACAAAAGAATGAATTGCACATAATAGAAAAAATGAATCTTTGACATTTTGAAGAATTTTCTGAGCAAAATGAGAAACAAACTATCTACTGTTCACATTTCCATGTTTAAGATCTCAGTTCTGCCTTCTTGTGCTGACTCCTCATTCTTTGAAATATTTGCATTTTGAGTTGATAACAATATTATGATAGAAATCTTACTAATTAAAATTAATGAAATTGAAATAAAATTTGTATTTTGGCCAGAATATGACAAGGTAGAAATACAGTTTAATTAGTACATTAGAAAATGTCGAGTTTGTTTAGAAAAGTAAAAAGTGCTATCAAATCTGGTAAACTGTGAACTCTCGCAAAGGGCGAGAATTGTGTGGATTGTTGTCACTTTGTATCTCTCTCTGTTGGAGATACAGATCCGATTTCTGTGTGTGTGTGCTGGTCACAGAGTCTTGACCTGTACATTGTTAGAGAAGCTGGCAAGCACAATTTTTACAGGCAAACTTTCTAGTGCACCCATTTGTAATGGAGACAGCAGTGTCAGTTCTCTGCAGTTTAAATGAATTTGAATCTTTGAGGATGAAAAAAGGCCTTCATTGTGTAACTTGTGTGGACCTGGCCCTCTCACGTTATCAAGGAGCACTGGCCATTTTGAGATTTAATTCTCTGAGGCATAAGAAGAGGTTTAGAGCTTGGAAGGGACCTTCAGTCTTAGAGTTTGATGGTCAGGTACCAAGCATGTTTTAGGGTCTTAGCAAGAGCAGGAATACAGCTAGAAATAGGAAGAAAGGCAGGATCTGTCCTCTAGGAGCTGATGTTCTGATGGTGGAGACTCTGGCTGTGGAGGATGCCTGAGCCAGCCCAGTGGGCAGCCAGCAGAGGGAGGAGTCACCTTCTGGAAATGCAGATAGCAGCTAGTCAGAAGAGGAGGCCTCTCGAGCCCTTGGAGAAGTTGGCCAGGGCTGTGGGTCGGCTTGTCCATTCACTTCATAGAGATTGAAGAAGATTTTGAATCTAGATATTCCTGGCCCTGTCCATGCTGTCAGACCATCTCTTATGATATAAAGTAAAATGATAGCCATGGACATTCAACATTACATATTCAGTAACTGACATTGTTCCATTGAATTCCCTTGAACATTCTACATCATGTACTTGGTATGTGTCCAGAGTGCCTATCAACATGTCATGTGAATAGACTACTTGATTTGTGTGGCCACGAGTGGGTATAGATACCTAATCTTCAACCATTGCTACATGGCCCTTTAACTTGAGGGAGGGCAAGGGTCTAGGGGCAGCCTGATAGAGGAGAACGGAAGAAATAGATTCAAGGCCTTTGGGGAAGAGAGGGGTCAGCTCGTTATCAGAAACTGTAGTGAAGGGAAAGAGTGAGTCAGTGTGTAAGGGCAAGAGAGAAATAGAAATCATGGTCAAGGATTATTGTGTTCTGGGAAAAGCTAGGTCTCAGTGAATATAGGAAGATGGGGAGGAAGAAGTCTAAGAATAATGGAAGGTCATTAATTAGAACAGGAAGCAATGGAAAGGAGTGGACAGAATTATATTTCAGATATAGAAAATGGGAGTGTGAAGAAAAAACTTGTTGGTGATTTTTTTTCTAGATAAAATTTCATGATTTTTAGTGAAAATTGTAGTTAATCATAATGACCAATATTAGCTTAATTTTTTTCCCCCCTTAGCTTCCAATTAAAGCTGGACAGCAGACCACACACACCAAAGTCAGCACTGAACACAACAAGGAGTGTCTTATCAACATTTCCAAATACAAGTTTTCTCTGGTTATAAGTGGCCTCACCAATATTTTAAAAAATGTTAACAATATGGTAAGTATTTGATTTGCTTTTTTTTTTTTTTTTTTTTTTTTAGGTTTTTGCAAGGCATATGGGGGTTAAGTGGCTTGCCCAAGGCTACACAGCTAGGTAATTATTAAGTGTTTGAGACCAATTTGAACCCAGGTACTCCTGACTCCAGGACCAGTGCTTTATCCATTGCGCCACCTAGCTGACCCTGATTTGCTGTTTTTACTGGGGCTATTTTTGAATCTTAATCATGGCATAATGTTGGGAGGACTTTATTTCCTAACTTGCTCTGGAGGAAGTCTTAGCCTATCTTGTAGGGATGCACAGATACAACATATTACCCCCTCCCTCATTAATTTCATTTAAAGTTTTTTATTGGCCCCATCTAGTAACAATGACCACCCTCCTAGTGCTGCTCAGAACAGTTTTTTTTTTTTTTTTTTGCAAGGCAGTGGGGTTAAGTGGCTTGCCCAAGGCCACACAGCTAGGTAATTATGAAGTGTGTGAGGCCAGATTTGAACTCAGGTACTCCTGACTCTAGGGTGGGTGCTCTATTCACTGCCACCCAGCTGCGCCCCCCCCCACATGTATTTAAGAGGCTACTTAAGAACATATAGAGATTTGGTTGCTAACCTTTTTCATTTATTCACTGGAACTTTATGCATACACATTTGAAAAATAACAATGGGAGCAACATCTAGCTTAAATGAATAATGAATGAAATAGAATAGTCTAGATTTACAGCAGAGTACTGATCTTTATGGGCCTCTGATAGGGTTTCCTTTCTTCACCTTAGAGTCCACACCAGGTCCTTCAATGGACTTAAGGACCAGCTGCCAGGATAATTGTCTTCCAGCTCCATTTTGACGATGTTACTCCCCTGATAGCAGTTGAAGAAAGCTGCTCCCTCTGCATTCTGGACCCTCTATCAGCTTTTTCTAATCTTATTTCTCCTCAGTCCACAAGAAGAACACTCTTCTGCTCTTTCTCAGCTGCTCTTTGGCCTTTGTTCCTGGTTTGCTCATTCAGCCTCCTTCCTGGGACCTGGCCAGTGCTTTCTCTCCGCCAGTCAATTCTTTGTGTCTCACCTGCTATTTCAGCATTTCCTTCAGACCTAACTTAGAACTTTTCAGTTCCAAAAAGCCTTTGCCAGTCTACTACAATCTTAGTAACTCTCATGGATTCAGGATTATGTACACTTTGGTTATGAATGAATCAGGAAAGATGTGTGCATAGGTTGAAAGAATTTGTTTTCTTTTTAAGCAAATTCTACATATAAAAATCTTAAAATGTGAACCACATAAATTGGGAGAGTGGTAGTTTTCACTTTTTTTCTTGAAAGAATTCACAAAAGATTTTTGTGAATTAATTCACATCTTATACATTTACATCTCTAATAGACATTTTTTATAGCCCTAGCTCCTTAAAAGATCCCTTCTTGTGCTCAAAGCAAAGCATGACTAGTATTTTCTCTTTTGTTATGTGTTGTTTTGTTTCTGATCACTGTCATGTGCTTTTTCCCAGTTAGAATGAAAACTTTTTGATTACAAGATATTGATATTCACCATAATGGTTAGGATGACAAATGGACCCATTTGGTGTTCTTTTGTGTACTTGTGAAATGAATAAAATCTGTGTCAGTCATTGAATCCTCCTGTTAGAAGGTGATGATCAGTTGCTGTGAGCTAGTCCAAAGAATGTGACTTCTTGAATTTATATACTTGATGGTATTATAATTTATTTCATTGAAAGATTTTATCTTTATTACCAATAAGGATAAAAATAAATTTTAATAGAGAAGACGCTGGTGTCAGGATTCCAGGTCAAAGATATGCCTTGGGCCAAAATGGAACTGACTTTGTAAACACAAACAGGAAGAAAATTTTAGGGTCAACAGAATGGACAATTCTTTTAAGTAACAATATTATTATTATTAGTCTATAGGTTATCTTTTTCTCAAATTGGGGGGAGAAATGAGTATTTTCCACTTTTGACATAGTATTTAAACCTAGTTTCAGAGATTAAAGGTCAGAGGGTTAATTTTGTTTGATTGAACATCTTAATTTTTAGATTTGGTAAGTAGATAGGTAGGTGGGAGAGTCATCATTAAAATGTAATGTTCCAAATGTGTTTCCTTTCAGAGAATATTTGGAGAAGCTGCTGAAAAGAATTTGTATCTCTCTCAGTTAATTATTTTGGATACACTGGAAAAATGCCTTGCTGGGGTAAGTGATTTGGTAAGTGAATTTACTCTTGTAACCGAGAAGCTCTATCTAAATATCTTAGGTATGCAGATAGAGGAAAGTGCAATATCTTTATACTTACAGCACCTTAATTGTACTTAAATTTTGTTAACTGAATTGATCAGGTTATACATTTAATGTGTGTAATGGGAAATAATTTTCCTGTCTTTAGCACATTAATTAGTTAATAGTTACTTTCTTCATATAGTTAGAATTCTTAACAGAAATTTGACCCACTTTCTCCTCTCTTTAAAAAGATTCATGCCTTTTGGGAAAGATTTTGTGAAGATATCAAAATTTTATTAATTTTTGAAAGAGATGAGTATTGTATTTAAAAACAGAATGGCAAAGATCACTCTATTACATTTTTCACAAAGATCTTGTTAAAATCTATAAAAAGATATTTTGTTAATATTCAAAATCATGTAGACCCATTTATTTTTTTTTGTTTATATTTGAGTAGAAGGTAAATTAATTTCTACTTTTAGGATATCACAATTTTGGTTATCTTAGGCAAGTAGGATTTAAAGCAATATATTTAATTTACCTCTCAAATTGGTAACTGGCAAATTTAGAAAATGGGCTAGCCTTTTTTTTTTTTTTTTTTGCAAGGTAATGGGGTTAAGTGGCTTGCCCAAGGCTTCAACAGCTAAGCAATTATTAAATGTCTGAGGCTGGATTTGAACTCGGGTCCTCCTGACTCTAGGGCTGGTACTCTATCCACTGCCACCCAGCTGCCCCAATGTTGTGCATTTCTACTGAATTAGATACATCTATGTTTAAACAAACACATTTTTAATGAGGATTATAATTATTTAGTGAATTTTTGGTTTACAAAACATTTTCCTGAGGTAAGTACAGAAAAATAAGTCCTAAAGCTAAATGGAATTTTTTACTAATTCCTTATTTGGAATTCTCTCTCTGTAGGGATATATATATTTAGTAGTTTTGGCCCATTGGACAGGAACCTCAAAAAACAATGACCAGTGCTATTGACTAATCCATTACTTGCCCTGTGAGTGTCCACATACAGTGATTTCATCACTGTAGTAAATTCTTCATGCAGTGCCTTAATCTGCGATGATAGCAATGTGGAGCCATCCCGTGTGTGAGTTAGAGTCTTGGAGAGGTATCTGGGAGAACTGGGACATTGTGCCTTGCCCAGGGGTCCTTCCCTAGGTGCTTTGTGGCAAAGATGGCACTGAAATGCTGGCTCTGATCATCATACACTGCTGCCCCATCTGCTGTCTTGGGGACAACTTAATGGACATAGAAGCAGATGTGTGGTGCATCTTGGATCTGTTAGTTAAGAACTTTTAATTTACGCATTTAAAAAGCATTAGTTTGCATTGTTGAATTTTTTCAAATCCTCTCCCAGTGATTGTGTGGAATGCTTTGAAATTTGCATTTGTTGATGGAGATATGCTTGAAAGAAGCTGAGACAATTTCTTTAAAACTGAGTTAAATATTATAAAGACCCTTTTGATTAGTGAGAATCTACTGAAGGAATGCTTGAAACTAGGCTTAGGTTAACCAAATGAAAGGGACCCACAACTCCCCAGTCTTTGCTTTGATGACTTGATTCTGGCGGAGAAGTCTCCAGATATTGGTCCTTGTTCCTGACTGACATTTTAATTCTCCAATTTCAGTTTGGGTAATGGCCCAGGGTCTCAGCTGCAGTGGAGACCTTGGCTCAGAAAGGTGTTGACTAGCAGTTTCACCAACTTCTTTGAAGCATCTCTGGGTTATGTTGTCTCTGTATGAGGGAAACTGAAACAAGTCAGTAAGTCTTGTTCTTATTTCAGCAGCCAAAGGACACAATGAGGTTAGATGAAACAATGTTGGTCAAGCAGTTACTGCCAGAAATTTGCCATTTCATCCACACCTATCGGGAAGGGAACCAACATGCAGCTGAACTTCGGAGCTCAGCCTCTGGGGTCCTCTTCTCCCTCAGCTGTAATAACTTCAATGCCGTCTTCAGTCGTATTTCTACCAGGTCAGTGTGATAGAGATGAATAAAATATATGGGGCATTCACAGAAGGGTAGCTCTGATTGAAAGGAAAATTCAATTGAGCAAACATTTATTAATCACTTACATTGATAGGTAATCAATAAAAGACAATAGTAGAACAGTTCCTGTTCTCAGGGAGCTTCTGTTCCTTTGGAAGATGACAATGTGTATACAGACAAGTAAATACTAATTTATACATGAAATCATTACAAAATAGCTTTATGGATGGGTGGGGACACTATCAGTTGGGGTGATTAGGGAAGACCTCTGAGGGTGATGTCATTTGGATTGAATTTTAAAAGGCAATGTCTAGGAGCGGCTAGGTGGCGTAGTGGATAAAGCACCAGCCCTGGAATCAGGACTGAGTTAAAATCCAGTCTCAGACACTTAATGATTTACCTAGCTGTGTGGCCTTGGGCAAGCCACTTAACCCCGTTTGCCTTACAAAAAAAACCCTTAAAAAAAGAGGCAATGTCCAGGCTCTCAAAAGAAAACAGTGAGGGGAGAATGTTCCAGACTGGGGGGTATAGTTTCTCAAAGAGATGGTGGCAGGAAATGGAATGTCAGAGAAGGGGAACAGTTGGCAGATCAGGTCAGCTGTGAGTGGAGTGTAGGAGGGGACATTGGAGCCAGGCAGGAAAGGGCCTTCAAGGCCTCATGGATAAACTTGATTTTTATTTTAAAGGCAATAAATAGTGAATACCTCCAGGTTTTGAACAGGAGAATAATATGTCCATTTGGTTGTGAATGTAATTTGGATAGTGATAAACTTTTTAATCCAAGAATTCAGTTTCCTTCCTCAAATTATTGCTACCTTGGTGCTAATGGTCATTTTTTTTTTGCCTAAATATGAGAATTTTTCAGGGGAAAGAAGAATGGAACCATTTATAGCCATAAAGTCACAATGGAGATTTTAAAGGATTTGTAAATAATGTTTCTGATTCTAAATTTGTCTTTCTTAATGTATTCCACTTAATTAAAGTAAGACAACCAGATGGAGTTGATATGAGAGTAATGGTTGTTTCGCAGTGATATTTAGTGACCTGTGTTCCTCAGAAGAGCTCCATAGTGAACCCTCACCTACCTATTTGAAACAGTTGGTTTCTTGTGTGCTTGAAATTCATTTAATTCCTTATTGTTACCCCTTGGAGTGTCAGCTTCCTTTAAGGCTAAGTTTAGGTGCCGTCTCCCCTGAGAAGCCCTTGCTGTGTTCCTGTAGGTGTCTGATCTCTTAAATGTTTTGTGTAAGTTTCCTCTCTTCTTAGTAGAATGGAAACTTCCTGGAGGCAGGGAGCAGTCTGCCACCTAGCACAGAGACCAAAGCAGTGATTAATAAATGCTCTTGGATTGAATTTCCTTAGATGGCTGACTAGAGTTTAATTTGATCTTTTTTCTATCCCATCTCATACATTCCTATACTTTTTTTTGGTAGCTCATAATATAACTAACCTCTTCCCCTCCCCTCCCCTCCCCTCTCTCCTCTCCTCTCCTCTTTCTTCAGCAAGGCAATGGGGTTAAGTGACTTGCCCAAGGTCCCACAGCTAGGTAATTATTAAGTGTCCGAGGCTGGATTTGAACTCAGGTCCTCCTGACTCGAGGGCCAGTGCTCTATCCACTGCACTCCCTAGCTACCCCTTCTTTTTTCTCTTTGCAAAGCAGTGGGGTTAAGTGGCTTGCCCAAGGCCACACAGCTAGGCAATTACTAAGTGTCTGAGACTGGATTTAAACTCAGGTCCTCCTGACTCCAGGGCTGGTGTTCTATCCACTGTGCCACTTAACTGCCCCATAACTAACCTTTTTTTGATGAGAGAAGTCATTAGCATCAATTATTTTTATTCAGTAGATGGTATAAAGGTTCTTAATGTAGTTGATAGGTTTATTTTTAAAATAAGTTTTAGTAACTATTTCATCACAATTACTTTCCTTTATGAATCACGCACTTCATTTTTATGCATTTAAAAACACTCGTCTGTGAAGAAGTGGATCTAATGGCTTCTCTAACAACCTGCTGCCAAAGGCATCCAAGACATGGCAGAAGTAGAGAAGTCCTTGTCTTGGACAAAGGACTGAGGGTGATGCAGCCCACAGGGGTCTGGAATCTTTTGGTTAAGTCTTTGATGCTAGCTTGCTTTTTAGTCACTGGCCTTCTTAGTGGAATCTAGTGAAGCAAGTGTAGAGGATGTGATCTGGGCACTCTAAGGACCCTTATTCCATCAAATTAACAAGAATCAGAATTGCATTCATGATTCATTTCTGTAGGATATTTTTAGGTTTGCAAAGCACTTTCTCTTCCAGACAATCCTGTGGAAGCTTGACTGAGCACCCAGCTAGGGCCTTGGGTGGAATTTCTCTAGCAGTTTCTTTTTCCTTAAGAAAAGAGTTGACTTCACAATTTTCTTGCTATCTGATTTGTTAAGATGAATCAGAATGTCATCTGAGATGTTGATGACTTTGTTAAAGAGGACTAGGCCACTTCTCTTGACTTTCTCCTATTATTTTAAAAAGTCATTATTTGTATGGAACTCTTCTCTTTATTGAGCCCTGCCCCATATCACAGAACAACATCTCAAGTAGATCCAGGTGACTCTGCCACAAGGGCTGCCCTGACCCCTTCCTGCCATAGTAGGAACTCCACCTCCTTGTCATTCAAGACTGACATTGTTCATGTTTAACCATGACTGGTTAGCCGTTAGACTGTTTGTGGTTACTCTTTTTCACTTGCCTTGGGTTTTTGTTCATGGGGCTGAAAGTGTGTCCATCACCGTCTTATGAGTTTATGAGCTTAGACTGAAACTTTTTTCACTATTGTACAGCAGACACTTTTTTCATGACCCTATTTGGGCTTTTCTTGGCAAAGATACTAGAGTGATTTTCCATGGGTCCTTACATATGATAGATTAATGTTCTCTTAGCAATTGTCTGTCATTTTTTCCAATTTTCTCTTAAAATTATAAATAATATTTCAACATTCGGAAGAACTTAAAAGATTGTATATAAAGCCATCCACATGTTACTGACAGTTTGCTTTTTAAAAAAAAATAGGTGAAATTTAGTATGAGAAGAACAGTCATGATAATGTGAAGAACAGGAACAGTGGTTGAGTATGGAAGGCTGACTTTGGGGTCAAGAAGAGCCAGGTCCTGCCCTGTGACCATGAGCACTCACTTAGCCTAACATGACCCTAGGCCACTCAGTGGCTTATGAAGGGAGCTTCCACTTTGGGAGTGAGTTCTCCAGGCTATTCCCAAAAGGAAATTTTCTATTCTGTAGAATCATTTGGAGCCATTGGTTGAATTGAAATACAGCCAGATGATAAAAAAATATTCTCAGATAGAAAATATTCTTTTTCTTAGAATAAGTTGTCTAACAATCAAATACTTTCATTGATCTCATCTTGAAAGTATAAAAAGACAATAAACCAGTAAAAATCTTTGTGTTATCTCGTGTACTGTAAGCAGCAAGTATATCCATATATACATATATATATGTATGTATGTTTAAACACCTTGGATTGCTCTAGGATGACTTTTTTTGGTCACTAAAGATTGTCTTTGAAGGGAACCAGTATCTTTTGCACATAGAAAAAGAATCGATTTGTGTTTTTATTCTTCCTAAACTTAAGTCACTTGATTTCACTACCACCATTTAGAGCCCTTGGTTGTATTTCTACAATAGAAAGAGCTTCCTGGCTTTGGGAGAACTGTCTGGAGATGGAGCATGTTCAGCATTGGCCTGACTTAGCCAGTTAGAAGGACCCTTCCAAGGCCATCTCTTATTGGGAGGTGTCAAGAGTCCCAAGAGTCACTTATCTCTATTTGCCTTTTCAGTTAGTATTGGATCAGAAAGGTAATCCTCTGATGTTGTCATGGAGAAACACTCACCCAAAACATGGTCCAAGTAAGTTCTTTGGAGAGCTTCTTCAAGGGCAAGCAATTCAAATCTTACTTGAGGCCAACAGAATGAGAAGCAGCCTCAGTTTTTTGTGTGTGTGGGGTATGTCTGTGTCCTGATGGAAAGGCTGCCACACCACATTCTTCCCCTCCTCTAAGGAATTGTTAACTTTCTATTTCAGCTAAGTAATGATTCTCAATACCTGGGTGTTTCTATTTCTTCCTGTTTGCCATCCAGAAGGCTGAGTACTTGGATGTGGGGGTGGGGTGGCAGCTCTTAACAGCAAACAGATGTTTTGGGGGAGGGGAAAGAAAGAAGACTAGAATCTAACAACTGTTCCTTCCTGCCCCTTTTCCTTAGGGATCATCTAGTTCAACTCTCATTTTGTAGAGGAGAAAGAGAGGTACAGGGTCCACATCAGGAACTAGAATTCAGTTCTCTTCTATATTCTAGAAATTTGTTCCCTTTTAAGGAGTATATGGTGAGGAGGGAAGACCAGCCCTTCCAGAGTAGCCGTCCATGCTCCCATGACTCAGAAGAAACAAGTATGGGTCTTGCCACGAACTCCTAGTCTCACCTTACTGAAGTTTGAGAGAACAAAGCTTCATAAGAGAGAAAAATCCTGGGAATGAGGGAGAGATCCACCCTCCAGAAGGCCTGGCCTGTAAGGCTTTGGCCACATCTCCCACTGCTTCTTTTCTGGATAGAACATCTTGAGAAGCCACAGGGAATTCTAGTACTTGAAGAAGCATTTTCCCTTGGCCAGAGCCGGCTGGTTCCTTTAGGGCTCAGGACTCCTGAAATGAACCCTTTGTTTCCCAGCATGTCTAGCTCAGCTCATTAGCTAGCTCTCTTTCCTAACTCTCCAGTCTTGCTAAGTTTAGAAAATCATGGAGTGCAGAAACTTATCCTGATTACCCTCGAAGAGTTCTTCACCCTGCAATCTAATCCTGGGAAGGGGTGTTTCCTATGAGCTGATCCACTACTGACTGAGAGCTAGTGGCTGACTGAGCCAAGGCTATCCCTCCTTCCCCTTGCCTAGGTCAGAGCTGGGCTCCACCAGTGGCCATGGGACAAGCCTGCTGGAGTCTTTATCTAGGCTGTATCCTGTTATTGGCTTTGTTGGCCTCCTTCTCTACTGGACCTTTACAGCCTGGCCTCACTTTGCTGGTCAGCCTTATTGCATCTCAGTCCCCTTTCTACATATTATGGTTTAGTCAAGACAGATCAGCCCAGTTTTGCTCTTGGAGGCTTTGGCCCAGGCAGTGTCCCCCAAGCCTAGATAAGAGGCTTCACCTTCTCCCATGCTGCTGCTTTCTCCGTGAAGCCTTTCCACACTCATCTCTGTTTTGCCCTTGACTGTCTCTCATACCCAGTCTGCTTTGTTCCTTTGGACACTGGTCTCTGCTCTCTTCTGCAGGTAGCCTTTCCTGTCTCCTCTCCTCCCTCCACCCCCCTTCTCTGCTCAGTCTTTACTTAATTGTCTCTCCTATGATCAGGTGAGCTTGTTCTCCTCCTCCATTGGTCTGCCCTTTGCTTGACACATAAGAAGCCCTTGATAAATATTTGTTGGCCAATGTCCTGTCTGCCCCTGGCAAGAATTTGCAAGAAAATATTTTTAGCAAAAGAAGCTACCACACTTGTACATAAAAACTTTCTTTTTGTTTGATTACATTTTTTCCCCCTGCATCTTTGGCATCAGCATGGGAACCTTCAGGTGTACTTTTTAATTCACATTTCAGATGTTTTGTAGATGCCCATACATGGACATATTCCTGACCCCCCCCCATCTGTCCATCCGCCCTCCAGAGCCAGGGCACTGCTGCTGCTTGATGCTTGTGGATTGTTTTTGTATGTGGAGCCTGCAACTCTCTGAAGGGTCAGTGGCTCTCTCACCAGCTGGAGCCATGGGGCTGTCCTGCCTTCAGTGGGGCCTCCAGGCCTAGCTCTCTCCAGTTGGTCTTCTATTTCCCTGCTGCCTTCTTTGTGGGTGTGCTCAGCTCTTTGTTGTTTGCTTCCCTTTGGGCTGCCTTTTTTGACCATTTTCTTTCTGTCTTTCTGTCCTTGCTTTTCTTTTGGTCTGTCATCTGTTGCTTCTCCCACGTATCTCAGCTTTCAAGCCAAAGGCTGGCCTTTTATAGGCCTTGCTAGCCAATCAGAATCTTCTCTTCAGAGGCTTCAGATTTGTATTTGGCAGCCAGTTGGCAGAATTGGTTGCTCAGAGGCCGAAAATATTTAACTGGATTCAAATGTTGAACACTTTCAGAACTGTCATAATTCTTCTGATTGAAGGAAAACCAAAATATTGGTAGTTTTAAAATAACTGATGGAACAAATTGCTAAGTTTTACTTCCAGGGCAGTGCTTACATCTGAATTGGTGTATTGTTATCGGCTTCTAGCCTATCTGGTTAGGACTAGTCCTGATTCTCTGAAGACTGGTTCTGGGCTATCTTTCTCAGTCTGAGGTCATTATCAGCTTAGCTTAAACAAAGGTCCCTGTGACTTTAAGTGTTTGTGGAAATCTCATTATTTGTGAGAATCAACTCAGATGATAGAAATAAAAGCTTAAACTGTGGCAAGAGTTCAGATGATTGGCAACAACTTAGACCCACAAATTATTTAAGAGCTCTGCAGGATAGTTCAGTTCATTTCTTTTCAAAGAAATCATCTTAAAAATCAATAGGGGCAGCTAGGTGGCATAGAAGATAGAACATTAGCCCTGGAGTCAGGAGGACCTGAGTTCAGATCCAGCCTCAGACACTTAATAATTGCCTGGCTGTGTGACTTTGGGCAAGTCACTTAACCCCATAGCCTTAAATAATTTTTAAAAAAAAATCCACAGCTGTGCATGTGCAATATTATTGGAAGTCTTTATCTTATGTTTTTAAAAGTTTTAATAGTTTAATCAGTTTATCTATTAAATTTAACTTTGCTTCCCATGGACCTTCTAAGTTTTATAAACTACATTTCTCCTCTAGAAATAACTATGGTAAAGTTTTTCCTCTTAAGCCTTCCTTTTGATCTTGCCATTTGTTCCTAATGGTCCCAGGGGTTAGCCAGCTGATAACCTGGCTGATCTTTTGAATTTACTTCCTGTCAGAGCATATTTGGGGGTCCTTTGGGGCAGCTGTGGTATTTTGGGCATGTAAAGTATTGCATCGGGGCCTTTCCATTTCCAATGTGGATTGCTTCATTTTTTCTACATCTGGAGAAAAGAAACTGGAAGGGCTGCTATTGTGAGTAGTGTGCTTCAGGTTAGCTACACATCTGGGGGGTGGGGTTGAAGGAGAATGGACGTGGGAGAGTTTGTTGGTCACTGTCAGCGCCAGAAGATTAGATGTGACATCCTCTGCAAGTTCTGTAGGATTGCTTCAGTGGACTTGATTAGAGATTCTTCTTTATATCTTACTGTCTATGCCTCTTGTCTGTCAGGGCTCTTTTGATGCCTAGTTTGATAGATGCCAGTGCTGTCCTCCAGCTCCTAACATCCACACATGTGAAATAATTGATTTTGGTATTTGAGATACATTCTTGTTAGCATTACTTGAGCACCCCATTGAAAATCCAGTGCAGCCAAGGAAAAGCTTTTAAAGTAAATCAGATCAAGTTAACTAGATATAGTTTTGCAGTACTTTTCCACATCTGCTGTCTTTTCAATGAAAATATCTGAATGATTCTGACTTCACAAGGAATATGGGTTTTCTCCTGTTAAAGAAAACCAAGTAATGGAATGCCACTTGGTGTGGAGAAGGGCCTGTCATTCATCTTTTATATATACCTGTATACATAGACACATGACCTACACACACACACATTCACAGTTATACGTGTAGATGCAGATATCCGTGTACATATATGCTCCCATAGAGTCTCACATAATCAGAAGCAATCAGGATTAAGGGACTTGGCCAGGTTGCACAGCTTGAATGAAGTATCTATGAGGTTGAACTTGAACTTTTTGACTTAAGGACTGAGCTTTTATATTTGTATAATTCCAGAAATTCTGTTGTCTATTTAGAAATTACTTAAAGACTTGCTCATTTATTTCTGAGAGGCAGTATTTTTTTGTTTGTATCCATTTCTGAGGTTAAGTAGGTGTAATTGTTAACAATATTGAGTTAATATTGAGTTTAGAATTTTACGTTTATAGTAAAATTTTAGAGAAATATTTTATGATGTCATTTAAAGTCATTTATTTGGTACATTTTGTAATTAGATTTTCCTGTACTATTTGAGAATATGTCAAGTGTTTTCAACCTGAGTATCAGCACTTTTAAATATTTGAGAATCAGAACTCTAGACTATTTAGACAAATTGTCTTTTGCTTTTCTTTCAGGTTACAAGAATTGACTGTTTGTTCAGAAGATAATGTCGATGTCCACGATATAGAATTGTTACAATATATCAATGTGGATTGTGCAAAACTAAAGCGGCTGTTGCAGGGTATGTTCCAATGGTTTGTGGCCTCCCTGAAGGTAATCACCTTGAGCCAAGAACAGCTAGGTTAAAGGGAGATGAGCTGTTGGATTCAGAACCTGGAAATGAATTTTGCATTCCATTCCGAAAAGTAATTGCCTGTACATATGACTTAATGAAGCAGCTGATGGAAGCTGCAATTCATTCTCGATGCTCTTGGGAAAATAACTGATCCCTGATGAGACAGGAGCATTTGTACTTGGATCATTGCATGTGTTTGGGTTAGTGGCTTGGATTAAAATGATAAGATCTTAAGATACAGACTTTTTGGTTTTTCTAGATTCGAAGGCCCCAGGGACAGTTCCCGATCATTTCTGCTTTGGGGGTATTATTGATCTTAGGGAAGCCAGTTATTAGTTGCATTAACCAAGTTCCATGGCAGAACACAACCCAGGAAGGAGCTTGTGATTTCAAGTCCAGCATTGTGGGGTCTCTTTCTACTCCTGTTGCTGACTCATGACATTGAATTGACTAAGTGCCTTAACTTTTTGGTGCCTAAGATTTCTAAATTATAAATTAAGAGACACTAATGAAAAGTGGCATTATTTTGTGACTTAATCAGCATTTACAAAGCTTTTGAAAAACTATAAGTAGCATCTATTCGTGATAACTCTGTAACTTAATGTTCCCATATATTGGGAAATACATCTTTGTTTCATAGTAGGTATAGCTAGTGTTAGTTACTAAGAGTTGCTGTAGACTTCTTCATAAGCTTTCTTATTTAGATTAACAAAGGGATAGTTTGGAATTAAAATTTCCATGAATTTCATCTCATAAAATAACAACAAATTAGATCTTAGGTTAAATTAAAAGCAAAATTCTTGTTAATTCATCTATTTGTTTTGTTTCTTAACAAGAACTCTTTTTTTACTAATGCTCACATTTATACATTTCTAAGGTTTGAAAATTACTTTCTATATATCATATAACTTGACTGTCAAACAGTCCTTTGAAGTATTCTCTCTCTCTCTCTCTCCCAGTCTGAGAGAGATCTTGAGTTCCTTAGTAAATATGACTCAGGATTTGAATCCAGACTTCTAGTTTTGTCCAAAAATCTATTGGTCACACCAGACCCCCTGTCTGTAGCAATTTTATTTTATTTTAAAGGTGTGATTTGAAAGTCAAATATTTCATTACCTCACAACTTAATTCCTGCAGGGTCTTTTGGCAATTTTCTTTAAGATGGGTTCAAAATGCATGAACTGAATTACTAAATCCTCCAGTGGACTGACTGTCTCAATACTGACTAGTTATGAGTCATGATGTGTGAATCTTTTATGAGATTGTGCTGTCAGCTACTCTGACTTTGTTCAAAATTAATAATTCTCATCCCCTTTTGGTTTTGCCCTCATTAGAGCAACAGCAAAAGTAATTTACAACTACCTCAGAATGGACAAGATAATATTCTTTCTAGGGGAAAAAACTGATCTCTTGCTTGTGTCTAAATATAAAATTTTATTGGCAGATAGCAATTGAGTTTTGTATTATCTATTAGATAGACTTTGTGTTTCTAGTTGAAATTTAAAAGACTAACCAAATCCATCATTTGTCATTGTACAGCAATGGAGGTTTATTGGGAGTTTAGAGTCTTTTGCCAATTGTTTAGTGAAACTAGTGTCACTTGCAAATTATGATATTTGTCCTTCTCTCGAAGAAGATCATAACATCTGGGGAGGTGATGCCATGGTAATCACATGACCCACATTTAAGTGAGGAGGGGCTGTGCCAAGTCCCCAGCCTCACTTTCTTCCCCAGAACCACTTGGGTCCAATGGCCAGCTATGTATCAGGATGACTTTGGTCAGTTCATCCAGGTGGCCCTGGATTCGAGTCAATAAAGGTTAAGTGGTTTGTCCAAGGTCACCCCATTAGTAAGTGTCAAGTGTCTGAGTCTGGATTCAAACTCCTGCCCTCCTGACTCCAAGGCTCACAACTAGTTACTGACTTAAAAGAAATAAGTGTTACCTGCTCAGCTCAGGTGTCTGTTGTAAATTCATCTTTCTTAGAACTAGTTTACTGGGGCGGCTAGGTGGTGCAGTGGATAAAGCACCGGCCCTGGAGTCAGGAGTACATGGGTTCAAATCCAGTCTCAGACACTTAATAATTATTTAGCTGTGTGGCCTTGGGCAAGCCACTTAACTCCATTTGCCTTGCAAAAACCTAAAAAAAAAACCCCAACCCAACAAAACAAAAACTAGGTTACTGCTCTTGGAGGTGCTTCCAGGGAAGGAAACAAGTTAATTGGGTGAATGAAGTGTTTCCATTCATCTGTAATACACAGACCATCTTCCACCTCCCTATGATATAAAATGATGTAGAACTGTTGCCATTTTAAACTTTGCCCTGGAGTGAGGGAAGGAGTGAAGTGGAGGAATGAGGGCGAGCCCAGAGCAAGAAGGCCTTGTGCAGAGACCGCCCAAGTATTCATTGTCCCTAAGAAGGGATAACGGGTAGTACAGAAGCATTCTTTTCCAAGGTCTGTATTTTCCTTTCAAAGAGATTTCATAGTGAGAGTGTAACTTGTTTTTTGAGGTGGTCTATATTTCCATCCCCATGGGTAACTGACTCCAAAAATAGAACTGACTTTTTTTCTTAAATGTGCAGATTCAAATTAATATATGTATACAATTTTTTCCCCACAGAAACTGTATTTAAGTTTAAAGCCTTAAAGAAGGTAGCTCAGCTAGCAGTTATAAATAGCCTAGAAAAGGTAAATGTTTTTCTTTTCTTACATATTTATTGCTTAAATTGCTTGTTGAATTTTATCTTATAGTTTAATAATACTTTTTTTTAAAGTGATTGAAATGATAGCAAATACTACACAATAATTATTTTAAAGAAAGGAGAATATGTTTCTTATGGAACTTTGATGGGTTACACTTAGCTTTTGATGCTCGCTTTCACCACAGAGAATACTGTTACACAGGGTCTATTCCTGTTCCCTAGAAGAAGGTGGCAAACGTCTTGAAGGCAGGGCATTTATATCACCAGCTCCTGGCCCTGTGCCTGACCCCTGGGGTTGCCTGAGCAGTAGTAAATGCTTATTGTATTGGAATAGATTTGTGGTGAAGTAATAATACAACAATTTTTGTTTATTTCCTAAATTGACAAGATCACTTCCTTTATGTAAAATTATGTTTTTAAAATTATTATTAGGCATTTTGGAATTGGGTAGAGAACTATCCTGATGAATTTACAAAGCTGTACCAGACTCCCCAGACAGATATGGCTGGTAAGAATAAACTGACTTATTTACTTTTATCCTCTGGGCTATTAGACCAAGGCTGCCATCCATTAAATCTTTAACCTCATTTCTTATGTCAGATAATGACCCTTATTTGTCCTCTCCTTTATTTTCCTGTAAGTAATCAGAAAAGGGGAAGGTTAAGTTAAGATTGAACTTTTATAAATTAGATTTCTCTTCAGTTGGAGATAAATCCTGTAATATGGTGATTGAGTTTTGTGTTCACAGACTATGGTTTAGCTTTGAGCCAGGTTCCTAGACATATTTTTTTACATACATGATCATAAGTATGAGAATGTAAAGAATCGAGTACTCTCTCCATAAAGATGTCAGGCAAACTATCTTTCTCTTTCCTAGTCTCTTCAAGGTCTGAACAGGAGCATGGTTTTCACACACAGACAGTGATCTTGGGTTTTTTTTTTAGCTTGCATTTGAAAGTTCACTCTGTTTAAGTGATTTTATTTTGTGTGTTTTTTAAAAATAATGATAGTTAATATTTCCATGACCTGCTATGGTTTACAAAAAAACACTTGACATAACTTTATGTCATTTGAACTCACCACTGTACTGTGATTCTTTTGTTATTCCAATTTCACAGATGAAACTGAGGCTTCTAGAGTTTCATTAAAAGGACCACTAAGACTCTTGAGTCTTCCTGGCCATAAAGGGTTGAGACTCTGGTTTATCTGTCCTTTTATATAGTTTTTTTCTGCCATTGTGGAACATGGTATGGGAGGGAGTCTGTGCCAGGGAGAGTCAAGTTTATTTAAGTATTAACATCCCTGTGTCTGTTGTTAGGCTAGCTCCTTTTCTTCTTGTATTCTTTTGTTATTCATTTTCTTCTTTTTGACCACAAATGGTAACATGCTCACTTGGATCCAGTTGACTTACCTTGTTCTCTGATCTCAAATTGTTCTAAGCAGAACTCTTGTTTTTGTTTAAAAACAAATAGACCAGTTAGAAGAGTTTGTCCCATACCATACTCTTTTACTATTGGGAAAAGTAAAAGAACATTGTGTGGACTGTTCCTTCCTGCTAGATTGAAAAAGATAAATAGACATTTTGGAGAATACTTCCTATCGATAATTTTATATGCTTCCTCCTCTTTTTTTTCCTTTAGAAACGCGTCTTAATTTTCTGTATGGGTAAAGGGCAAATTTATATTACCTTTCCTAATAGCATCATTTGGTGTTTTTTTTTTCATATAGAATGTGCAGAAAAATTATTTGACTTGGTGGATGGTTTTGCTGAAAGCACCAAACGTAAAGCTGCAGTTTGGCCACTGCAAATCATTCTTCTTGTCTTGTGTCCAGAAATAATCCAGGACATTTCCAAGGATGTGGTTGATGAAGCGAAAATGAATAAGGTAAAAAGAGGAAATTTGTATACAGAAACAGTAGATAATTGAATGACTGATTTTATCCCAGAACAGGTTATGCCAGACCAATCTCATTTCCTTTTTTTGACTAGTATATAGGATCAAGGGAAGACTTTTGAATGTTCACCTAGATATTAGCAAATCACTTGACAAAAGCCCCTAGTGCTCATCTTGAAGACACAGGAGATAGGCACTATTTGAGTCTGTTTGGGGAAGGATTCTTTCATTGAAGGACCCTTTTTTTTTGTCTTGGATCCATGCTGTCCAGTAGTTGTATCAGGCTTGAGAGTTTTGGTGATGATGATGATGATGATGATGTTTATCCTTTGTTCTCAAAGAGCATGACATCAGGGAGGTGATAACCATGACAAGCACATGAACTTACTATGCTAAGTCACCAGCCTCACTTTCTCCTCCAGAGCCTTCTGGGTCTAATGACCAGATAGGAATCAGGACGACTGGAGATGGCCCTGGATTCGAGGCAGAGTTAAGTGATTTACCCAAGGTCACACTGCTAGGCAATTATTGAGTGCCTGAGGTTGGATTTGAACTCAGGTCCTCCTGAATTCAGGGCCAGCTCTCTATCTGTTGTGACTTCTAGCCACCCTTCAGTTAAGATAGTGGTGTGATGAAGTATACAGGAGTCTCACTCTTCCCATATACTCTAGCAGTGATTTTTAAAAAGGGAAGGGGTGTGAAAAATGATCAGAATTTATGTCATAGAGCTTCTAAACTCCTTCATCTGCCCAGAATTACACCATTGAATAGCCAGAAACCAGAGCACTGAAACATGCCTGCTGGGAAAAGCAATATGAGTTCAGGTGAACTGAATGGAAAATAATGCGGGCCTCTACTGGTGAAGATTCAGGGTGATAAAGGCTGCCACATCCCTCTATCCAGAAAGACCCATTTATATAGGACTGACTGCTCCCCCCCCCCCAGCTTATCAACTCTCTGAGGTTCACCTGTCAGTGAGTGCAGCTAAGTGGTATAGTGGATAGATCACTGGCCTTGGAGTCAGGAAGACCTGAGTTCAAATGTGGTCTCAGACAACTGATACTAATGAACTGTGTGACCCTGAGCAAGTCACTTAACACTTGTTGTCTCACATCCAGAACCATAATTAGTTGTCCTGATTCATATCTGGCCACTGGATCCAGATGACTGTGGAGGAGAAAGTGAGACTGGTGACTTAGCCGAGCCCCTCCTCACTCAAATCCAGTTCATGTGCTTGTCATGGCATCATCTCCCTGATGTCGTGGTCCTCTTCAAGAACGAAGGACAAACATTACATGTCAGTGGATGTGGTATCTGGCAGGACCCAGGAGGCAGAGATCCGACCATCTCAATCAAGAGCACCTGCAGAGTTAGAGTTTGGCTCTTAGGAGTAAAGTTTTGAGTCAGGAAGTGGGACTAGAGTTGGGGGAACATGCAGGAGAAGGCAAGGGAATATTATGAAGAAATCTTATGGGTGAAAGGAGGACAGTTTGGTACAAATGACCTAGTATTGCTTAGCATATAGTAGGTACTGTGAGTATTTGTTTTCTTCTCTCTTGTTCTCAAATAGAAGAGAATAACTTCACACACCTGAATAGAGCCTCTTGGTGTAGAAAAACCTTGGTCATGATGAAATAAGAAGTTTGGAGGAAAAAAAATGGGAAGAATAAATGACTTAGAACAGAAGGTAGAAAACCTTATCCACATAGCAGTATTCAGTGACTTCATGAGCCACGAAGAAATTGGAACAAAATAAAAAAGATTGAAAATCAAAAATGACATTTGGAAAGGAGAGATAATTTATGAATCATCAAAGTCTCTGAAAATTATAACAAAAAGGAGGGAGGGAGAATAAAAAAATAAAAAGAAAGTCTGGGTAATATGTTTCCAGAACTCAGAAATGGAAGTTTCCTAGATTTACTAGAATCAAAAGGAAAAGTGAAACAAGAAAGAATCCATCAGTTATCTTCCAAGAAAAACTTCAAAATGAAAACTCCCAGTAATGTCATAGATAAAGTCAAAGAAAAAGTACAACAAATAACTGAAACGAAAGAATAAAACTAGTAAGGACCAGAGTCAAGATCATATGCTATTTGTCAGCAGTTACTCTAAAGGAGAAATAATTTTAGAAAATTTTTTCATAAGTAAATTTATAAACAAGGTTAACTTTTTGCTACAAAACTTAATCTTACAGGAGAAAATAATGAATCTTTAAGGAAATAGAGAACTTTCAATCATTCATGATAAAAAAAGCCAGAATCAAATAGAAAATTTGGAATGCAAACTCAGTTCAAGAGAAATCTAGAAAGAAACATTTGAAGAATTGAATGGAATTAAATGATGAAGTGCTTGTATTCTAATAGGGGAGATGAAATGAGATAAGTGTGTCTCTTCAGAATCCTGTTTTCTAGGGAAGTTGGAATCTTAGAGGATGTTTTTTTCCTGTATTTTAATGGCTTTAAGAGAAAAAAAGAAAAGATGGAAAAAAATCTGAAGAAATGTGGAATGAAGGGAGCAGAGTTTATTGTTTTTTCATGGCTAGATTAAAGAATAAATATGAATAATATGGAGGAAATGGTAGGAAGGGAATGTATCTGAATTGAACAAAGGAGAGTTGAAAATACAGGCATATAAATAGTAGGCACCATACATTCTCAAAGAATTTGGGGCATTCAGCTGGTAAATATAGGGAACATGAAAGGGAGAGAGGCATTTAAGAGGCTAGTCTTAGAGGGGCTAGTGATAAAACAATAAAACAAGCTTCAACTTTGGAGAGTGGATAGTAAAGGGGGGGATTAATAGGAAAGAAGAAAAGCATAAGAAACAATGATCAAGGTTTGGGAAAAATTGTGAAACAGATTAGCTCAATGATGTATCACTGGTAATGATCACATTTCCTTTTGTTTTACAGTTACTCTGTAAAGAGGTGTTGGGGGAAAAAAGAGGAAAAATATAAGAAGATATAATGAAGGGGTAAAGGTCATTAATTAGCATGAATTAGCATGGGATGAACTCAATCACTAAAATGTCAGAACATAACAGTAGATTAGGAAGCAGAGTTCACTAATACATTGTATGCAAGAAACATGTTTGAAATAGAGATTTATATAATTAAAATACAGGGTTAGAGCAAAATCTGTTAGTTTCAAGGCTAACAGTGATGATCTTAGGCAACAACAAAAAATAGACTAAAAGACAAATAAGGAAATTATATTATGTTTAAAGGTGCTGTAAATAATGAATTAATACCATATGTTGGCTGGTTGGGTGGTTCTTGTCCTTCATTATCAAAGAAGGCCAATATGACATCACCATTTGAGACAAATTATAGTGTGTCTGACTGTGACTGATCAGGGCAGTATGAGATCAGAATGCTTTACCACAGTTTAAGCACAAATAGTCCATTTGAACACCTGGGGTGGGTACTCTAAACTTATGTCATCAAATAACACAACATCTAAATACTTAAAGGAAAAGTTAGTTTGAGCCATAGGGAGAAAAAGACAGTAAAGATCTAATAATCAAGCACCTCAATGTGCCACTGTCAGACCTAGACAAATCTAACCCAAAATAAAACAGAATAAAACAAAGGAAAAAGTTAAAGATTTGAATAGAATTTTAGAAAAGTTTGACATGATAGATTTTTGGTAATTAATAGGAATCTAAAGGAAGAGATATATACTTGGCAGTATATAACATCTTTTTTGTTTGTTTGTTTGTTTTTTGCAAGGCAGTGGGGTTAAAGTGTCTTGCCCCAAGGTCACATAAGTTTCTGAAGTCAGATTTGAACTCAGGTCATCCTGTCTCTAGAATTGGTGCTGTATCCACTGTGCCACCTAGCTGCCCCCAGTATATAACATTTTTTTTTAGTTTGTTTTTTTTTTTTTGCAAGGCAAATGGGGTTAAGTGGCTTGCCCAAGGCAACACAGCTAGGTAATTATTAAATGTCTGAGGCCAGATTTGAACCCAGGTACTCCTGACTCCAGGGCCGGTGCTTTATCCACTGCGCCACCTAGCCACCCCTTTTTCCACTGTGCCACCTAGCCGCCCCTCACTGTGCCACCTAGTATGTAAGATTTTAACAAAAATTCACCATATGTAAGAATGTAAAAGCCTTACAGATATGCAAAAAAGGAGAAACATTAGACACATCCTTTACTGAGGACAATGTATGTCTAATTATCAAACAGCCTTTGGGAAACAGATTAAAAATTAATTGTAGATTTAGGTAATCTTACAGAGTTGAGGGGTCCAAAAATAACCAATGAAACAATAGATAATTTTATTGAAGAAAACTTTGAAAAGGAGACAGCATAGAAGATTTTTTGAGGTGCAGCCATGATCATTAATTTCACTGAGTTTTCAGTTTTATTGAGCTGTGGTTGTAAGAGATAATTTTTAATAATTTCCTTTATTTCATCTTCATTTGTTGTAATTCCTTCTTTTAGTTCTTTATTTTTTTGTTTTTGTTTTTAAGGTTTTTGCAGGGCAACAGGGTTAAGTGACTTGTCCAAGGTGACACAGCTAGATAATTGTTAAGTGTCTGAGGTCAAATTTGAACTTAGGTCCTCCTGACTCCAGGGCCAGTGCCCTATCCACTGCCCCACCTAGCTGCACCCCAAAAACAGTTCTTAAAGAAAAGTTTGTTTTTCTAACCATTTTCTTCATCAAAGAACAGATTAGTGACTTGAGGATGTAATGGTAAAACAAAAAGATACCACTTAAATGTCAAAATAGAAATTATTGAAATAAAGGTAGGAAAATTAAAAGCAAAAAAATCCCACTGAATTAAAATAAATAAAACTAGGAGTTAATTTATTTTGGTGGTGTTGGGGGGGGATGGGACCAATGAAATAGGTTAAACATTACCTAATATGACTTTTATAGTATTTTATTTTTTCTAATGCCATATAAAGACAACTTTCAATATTAATTTTTTGAAAGTTTTTTGAGTTCCAAATTTTTCTCCCTCCCCTTCCTTTCCTTTTTTTAAATTAATTTTTATTAAAGATATTATTTGAGGTTTTACAATTTTCCCCCTAATCTTACTTCCCTTCCCCCCACCCCAGAAAGCAATCTGTTAGTCTTTACTTTGTTTCCATGTTGTACCTTGATCCAAATTGGGTGTGATGAGAGAGAAATCATATCCTTAGAGAAGAGACAAGAATTCTAAGAGGTAACAAGATCAGATAATAAGATAGCTGTTTTTTTTCTAAATTAAACCTCCCCTTCCTTTCCCAAAGGTGGTAAGTAATCTGATAAAGGTTATACATATGCAGTAATATAAAATATATTTCCACATAGCTGATAAGATTTTTAGAAAGAAAGAGCCAAGTTTTTGATATCCATAGTGGAAAAGAAGGAATTACAACAAATGAAGATGAAATAAAGGAAATTATTAAAAATTATCTCTTAAAACCACAGCGCAATAAAACTGAAAACTCAGTGAAATTAATGATCATTTTTGAAAATACAAAGTGTTTGTCATACCTGCCCTCTCTTTGATCTTTCCAACTTTCTATCCAGTTGACCACCATCACCTCCTGGATACTTTCTTCTTAACTTTTTTGTGATAACTGCTCTCTCATTTCCTCTTACCTGCTGTATCACTCATTCTTAGTCCTCTTTTGTGGGTTATCGTTTATGCTGTGCCATGTGTGAGTAAATCTCAAGCAATTGTGGATTTTTGAGCCTATTTTCTCTACACTCATTGGCTTGGTGATCTCATAGATTGTTTATCATTCATATAACTCTTATAACTAAATATCCAAGCTACTCTCTCTCTTTGAACTTTAATTCCATATTTCTAGCTGCCTCTTTGGTGGTCATCTTTTAAGGGATTTGTTTATTTCTACTTTATTTTAAGATTTACTTTCTTTTCCTCTACCATCCACACTTCCAAATTGGTGTGGTGTGTGGAGTTGGGTGGAGTGAGAGAGAAACAAAACCATCATAAAAAAATGCAAATAGTCAGATAAAATAAGTTCCAAAAAGTCTATGTCTCTCTTCAACCTGAGTTCATCATCTTTCTGTCAGGAAGTGGATAGTCATTTGTCATTTATTTTCTGGAAACATAGTTGCTGCATTGATTAGAATTGTTGAATCTTACCACATGTTTGTCTTAATTATATTATTATATAAATTGTTCTCTAAGTTCTACTCACTTGAGTATCTGTCAGTTCATAGAAGCCTTACTAGATTTCTCTGGAGTCATCCGTTTTATCTTTTTTTTTACTATAGTTTATTCCATTACTATTATCATATTACGTAATTCATTTAACCTCTCTCCATTTCCACTTCTTTGTCACCTTCCTATTTGAAATTTCTAACTGGATGACCTATAAGCATCTTAACCATATAACATGTTTAAAATTCAACTCAATCTTTTCTATTAAATTCATCTCTTTCCCTAACTTCTTTATTTCTTTTGAAGTTATTCAAACCTTCCATACTTAAAAACATTTGCAAATTTGTAGTCATCTGTGATACATTCTTTCCTCCCCAGTTTCAGCCTTGTTGTGGAGGTGGAATCAACACTTCTCCCCTTTCTTCATTCATACTATAACCAATCTGTCTTTAGTTACTAAAAATGAATGACCTAAAGCATCTATTTCACCATGACTCTTCTCTGCTCAAATCTACAATGATTTGGTAGCGCTAGCATAGAATACAAATTTCTCAGCTTGGTGGTTCACGCCCTTCCTAGTCTGACTCCAGCCTGCCTTTCTTGATTTATCGCTAAATCAACTTTCTTGCTGTTTTATCCTACATGACCTTGTCTTCCTATCTAGTGTGCCTGAAGTTCATGCCCCCTCCTCATACTTCCTCTTGAACCCTTCAGCTTCTGCTTCAATTTCCATGAGGCCTTTCCAGGTCTCAACAGCAGCTGTGAGGGCCATCACCCATTCCTTTCCTCCTTTGACTTAGCGTTTGCTTTGTTTTACTTATATGTGAACTTGTTGAATCTCCTCTAAAAGCCCACTGAGGACAGACACTGTCTTGTCTTTACCTTTGTACCTCCCATAGTGCTTGATGCATCATAGTTGAATCCCAGTCAGTGTTTGTTGAGTAAATGATTTTAAGGAGGGATGAAGGTCATCATCATCATCATTATCATCTTCGGATCACCATTGCTTTAAAACTGGAAGGGAACTTAGAGTGCATGAGGAAGGGGCTGATACCTGAGGATACTCTTTGACATGTCCTGGGTCATATAAGGAGGAAGCCTAAGAGAGGCAACATGATCCAGAAGACAGTGTTATTTGTAATGACTTGTAATTGGGTTTGAAAATCTCAGTTACACATATATGAATTGGGAATGTATGAGACTATAGAGCAAGTCCTCTAAAAATGGTCTTAGGCACACTGATTTAGAGCTAGAGGGAATCTTGGGGATGATTTGCTCCAAGTCCCTCATCTGTAGAGGATGAATTTGAGGCCCAGTTAGGACAGGGCCTCAGGGCCGGCAGAGCTCAGATTTTCACCAAGTCCTCAGTGCTTGGAAACCTTGGGTCTTTTAGTGGGAATCAGCAGGGTGTTATGCATGCCAAAGAAGGGCCTCTTTGAGAAAAGGCTTAGTTTACAGAATGACTGAAGGGAGGAGGCCCGCTGCATTCTCTCCCTACTTGGACTCCAGGGAGAGTGTTCCGTGTCTAGGTCTGAGGGCCTTCTCATACTTCGCTAAAAACAGTGGCACTTGAGCAGTTTGAACTGGTTAGTTAGGGTATTAGAGGGGACTTTTATATTATTTCCTCAACTACTAAGGTAGGTTTTGGAGTGAATTCAAAGTATGGGTCCATCAGAAAGGTAGGGAGGATGTTGGATGAAGACAGAAAGTAGTTATTAAATGCTCAGCATATGACAGACCCTGGGAATTGAAGAAAAGGCAAATATCATCCCTCCCTTCAAGGAACTTACAGTCTAGTGGTGGAGATCATGGGTCAATACTACAAGCTGTCTTTGGAGTAAATGGAAGGCTGTATGAAAGGGAATGACATTAGCAGTGGGGGTAACCAGGGAAAGCCTACTGTAGAAGGTCTACTGTAGAAGCCTACTTCAATAGCCTTGAAGGAAGTCTAAGGAATAAAGAGGCAGGTCTGTTTTTTTTCCTTTATTTTATTTTTTTCCAATTATGTGCAAAGGCAGTTTTCAATAGTCTTCCTTTTACAAACTTTTGAGTTGTACCATTTTTTTCTACCATCCTCCCTTCTGTCCTCCCTATGGCAGTAAACTCTCTGATATAGGTTAATGTGCAGTTGTGTTTAACATATTTCCATCTTAATCATTTTATGAAAAAAAAGTAAAACCAAGGGGGAAAACCATGAGAAAAAGAAAGAGAAGGCAAGAAGAAATTTTAAGACATGAATATAGCATGATTTGCTTTTGCATTCAAACTCCCACATTTTTTTCTCTGGAGGTGAATGGCATTGTCCATAGCAGGTCTCTCAGGATTATTCTTGATCATGAATTGCTGAGAGGAGCTGCATCCATAAGAGTTTAACATTTCAGTAGGTTGCCACTAATGTGTACATTGTTCTTCTGGTTTTACTCAGTTCATTTAGCCTCAGTTCATGGAAGTCTTTCCAGGTGACTCTGAAGGTACTACCCTTCATGGTTTCTTTTTTTTTTTTTTTGCAAGGCAAATGGGGTTAAAGTGGCTTGCCCAAGGCCACACAGCTAGGTAATTATTAAGTGTCTGAGACCAGATTTGAACCCAGGTACTCCTGACTCCAAGGCCGGTGCTATATCCACTATGCCACCTAGCCGCCCCCTTCCCTTCATGGTTTCTTACAGAACAATAGAATTTGTTACTTTCATATATCATGTGTTCAGTTCCTTATTTGATGGACATCCCCTTAATTTTCAGTTCTTTGCCACTACAGAATTTGCTGCTTTAAACATTTTTGTATATGTGGGTCTTTTTCCCTTTTTTATCTCTTTGGGATGCAGTAGTGGTGTTTCTGGGTCAAAGGGTATGTACAGTTTCATTGCCCTTTGAGCAAAATCCCACATTCCTCTCCAGAAGGTTGGATAGTTTGCCTCTCTGCCACCAGTGCAGTGGGGCCCCTCCTTTGCCACATTCTCTCCAGCATTGGCCATTTTCCTTTTTTAGCATTTTAGCCAATCTGATAGGTGGGAGGAGGCAGAGCTTTGATCTAGATATTATCAGCCCAAAGATTAGTGATAGTGTGTCTTGTTTAACAAACTGCAAGTAGCTGTGTGGCTGGATTCTAGAGTGTGAGGAGGAGGGGGGTAAAATGTAGAAGAAAGAGTAGGAAGGGTCAAATTATGAAGAACTTTAAATGCCAAAAAGAGTTTGGATCCTGGAAGTAACAGGAAACCCCTGGAGTTGCATGAGTAAGGGGGTGTATGTTTTAGATCTGTATATTAGGAAAATTGCTTTGGCAGCTGAGTGAAGGATGGATTGAGTAGTGAGAGAATTAAGGTAGGGAGACCTGTTAGAGGGCTATTGCAACAGTCTCTAGGTGAGGTACTGTCATGGCCTGAATTAGGGAAAAATTGGAATATATCCGAGAAATGTGAATTTAGAAAGTACAAGATTTGACAACGGATTGAATGTATGGAATGAGAAAGACTGAGGAGTTAAGGATGACACTGAGGTTCCAAACTAAAGTCACTGGGAAGATGATAGTGTCCTCAAAGTAGAAGGGAAGTTTAGAAGAGAGCAAAGGTGTGTGTGTCTGTGTTTGTGTGTGTGTTAGAGATTTCCAGAAGGCAGTGAGTGATATTTAGCTCCAACTTAGGAGACAAGGTAGGACTAGCAATAGGATCTGGGAATAATTTTCATAGAGATGATAATTAAAGATAATTAAACCCATGGGGACTTATGAAATCACCGAGTCAAATACCAAGAAGTCAGGAGAAGAAAGAGAGCCTAGGACAGAGTTTTGGGGAACTCTTCTGGTTAGTGAGTATGACATGGATGAAGACTCAGCAAAGTAAAGGAGTGGTCAAACTCACGGGAGAACTGGTAGGGAGAGGAAAGTGTCTAAGAAGGAAAAAGTGATCAACAATGTCAAAGGTTGCATAAAAGTCAAAAAAGATCAGATCAAAAAAAGAGTTGAGGAAAGGATATCAGATGTGACATTTAAGAGATATTGATAACTTTGAAGAGGGTCATTTCAGTGGAAAGCCAAGGCCAGAAGACAGACTGCAGAGGGTTTGGAGAGGGTGAGAAGTGGGGAAATGGAGACACCTCTTATAGATCATATTCTTGGATGATAGCTATCAGGGATGGACACATGTGAGAGGGCTAGATGGAAGAGGATGCAGGGGATGATGCTCTATCTAAGGGAAAATAACTGAGTGCATCTAGGTAGAAGAGAATGGCAGATATAGTTTTGTTTCAATGGATATTGTCTCTGAAGCTTGGAGATCAGGGTTCAGAAACTACAACTTGTCCTTGCCTAGATAGAGGACTGAAAAGTTAAAAGATCATTTGCCTTTTGGACTCATTTCAGAGACTCCCAGAAGATCCCAGAGTTCTCAGGGTTCTGAGACCCCAAGAGATTTGAGAGTGGGAGGAAAAGGCAGGGAATCAGTCTGTGGGACTCAGCTCCACTCATGAGGCATCCTCCTGAGATGTAGAGGATGGAGTACACTGTGGGGTTTGACTAGTCAGCTTCTGACATGAAAATCCTTGCAAGCAGAGGAATTGACTGACTATATGGGTGATAAAAAGAGCAGAACCATGGATTTGACCAAGAATGCATCTTTTCTACTTAGCGAAGAAAGTGGGAGATTGACAGGATTTTTCTTGAGATCTCAAATATTTGTCAATTTCCTATACCATATATAAATGGGATTAGATGTTGGATTGGAAACAGGTTCTTTTTGAGGAGAATTATTAGTGATTGGTTTAGTAATAACTAGAGGCATTGAGGTATGAGAAGAGTGCTAGGCTTGGAGTCATGAAGATTCTGGTTCAGCCCCTATCTCTGATCCCTTCTAGATTGTAGCAGAAGTGGACTTTCTGGGGAGGTACAGGACATCTTAAGCTCTGGAGCTTTTATTTTGTCTTCTGTAAAATGGGATAAGAATGAGTGTTACTGAGTGCCCCTGAGGGTTGTGGGAAGCTCACATAAAAATTCAGTCTAGAATTGGACTTTAGCTCTCCCTCCACCAGTTTTCTTATTCTGTCTCTTTGCTCCCAGACAGTGAGGGTGGCTTTGTCAAAAGTGGGGTCTTCATCAGCCTTTCAGTTGAATTGACTTATATATATGTTTGCTTGTCTGAACTCTCTTTGATGCATGTTCATGACGGACTCCCCATCACTGTTTATTGGATTGAATTACAGAAAATGTTTCTCGACAATCTCAGAAGAGCACTGGCTGGCCATGGCGGCAGCAGGCAGCTGACGGAGAGTGCCGCGATCGCTTGTGTCAAACTGTGCAAAGCCAGCACCTACATCAACTGGGAGGATAACTCGGTCATCTTCCTGCTTGTCCAGTCCATGGTGGTGGACCTCAAGGTAAGGAGCTCAGGCTGGTCAGTGAGCTAAGCAGAAGCCTTGCTTTAGCCTCTGGATAGAGTTTGGGGCTTGGGATCAGGGAGATCCGATTTCAGATCTTGTCTGAGACACTAATGGGGTGATCCTGGAAGTTCCATAAACACTCAGAGTCTTAATTTCCTTACCTATAAAATAGGAATGATAATAGGATCTACTTCCAAGAATTGTTGTAAGGTTTAAATCAAATAGTGAATATAAAGGGACTTTCTGGCCTAATGCCCCATAAATGCCACATCTATTAGTCCCAATTCTTAAGGTCTCTAAGTTTTTAGCTTCTGTAGTGTAATCTGCTGGGCAGCTTGGTGACCTAGTGACAGAGTGCAGGGTATCGAGTCAGCAAGACTCCAGGTCAAGTCAAATCTGGCCTCAATTGCCTGTTAACTGTGTGACCTTGGGCAAGTCATTTTACCCTGTTTTTCTCAGCTGGAAAAGGAATAGCAAACCACTCTAGAATCTTTACCAAGAAAACCACAAAAGGGGTCACAAAGAGTCAAACAGGAAAAAATTCCACAAAAGACTGAGCATCAAAGGGTATTTGGTACCTTTCTTTTCTTGGTCTGTCTCCATTCTGGACATTTGCAAACTCAGACATTTTCTATGATACTCTGGAAGTAAATAAGAAGACTCACAGAAACGACTCACTGGCTGAACAAAAAAAAGACCTTCGCCGTGAGAGACACATCTTTTCACGGGCCTGTTTTCAGTTTGAATCCAGCCACAGACACTTTGTAGCTTTGTGACCCCAACAAGTTATTTCACTTCCCTGAGGCTCAAGTTTCTCCTTCACAAAATGAGCACAGCCACCCAGAAGCTGCTTCCCTGGCAGAGTGGCAGTGAAAGCACGTTTAAAACACAAGTGCACCATACCCTCGAGGGTGGGATCCATATTCCTCACCCTTATCAGAACCATACCTGTGCAGTTGTATTCCCTGGGCAGGGCCTGGCCCTTTCAAATGTCTGTCTTCTCTCTTTGCGTAGAACTTGCTTTTTAATCCCAGTAAGCCCTTCTCCAGAGGCAGCCAGAATGCTGATGTGGACCTCATGATTGACTGCCTGGTTTCTTGCTTTCGCATAAGCCCTCACAACAACCAACACTTTAAGGTGAGAGAGGCTATTGGTTTTTAGCTAAGTGTTTGTAATAGATCTATCATTTCTTGGCTCATAGGCATGACCTAGAAACTCAGGAATAGGTTCTCTTTTCCATTTTAAAATAAACTATTGAAATATTTTGTTTTTTATGTCACCATAGTTTCCCCTCCTCCCCCTCCTACAGACCTGTCCCATATAACAAATAGTTGTGTTTTGTTTTTTTTTAAGACAGAAAAAAAGAAGAGGAAAAAGTCAGCATTACTGATTAATACAAAGGCAAAGTCTGAAAATATGTGATGGGTGCACTACTTGGGGCCACCCACTCTGCAGAGGGGTGGGAGGTTGTGTTCTCATCTCTCCTTTCACAACATGCTTGTTTTGATAATTTTGCTTCGACTTAAACTTAAAAAATAAATGGTGGTTTTTCCTGTTTACACTGCTGTTGTCATTGTGTAGCCTCTGCTTCCTCCCCAGTGCTTCAGTTCATGATCAGATCTTCCCATGCTTCTCTGTCTTCATTCCCATCGGTCATTTCTTATAGCACAGTCACTTTGTATTGCATTCATGCACCGGCTTCTTTAGTTCAGTGGTATTTCCATGTGTTGAATTCAGGATATCAAGCCAAATTTATTATTTAACATTTGAGTTGCCTTTTTATTTCTATTTTGTGTCAATTATTTTATTAAATATTGTTCTTGTTGAAGTAAAACATGAAATTTTTTTTTCTATAGATCTGTCTGGCCCAGAACTCCCCATCCACATTTCATTATGTGCTGGTAAACTCTCTCCATCGAATTATCACCAATGTAAGTCTAAAAGGTATTGATTCATTATCTCAGAGTGATCTTTCTTTTAAATCTATCTTTTAAAAGACAGATTTTTAAAAAATATATCCACAAGGTAGGAAGGTTTGGGAGCATAAACTCTAGGAGAGGGTCATCCTTCTTTTGTGGGTTTTCCCACATGAAACTCTTAGTTTATACATTCTGTGAAGGTGGAAATTCTCTAGTATCTTGTCTCCCTGCTAAAGAAAGACCTGGGATTCTTTCGACAGACTGGACTTAAATATGTAATGTAGGCAAAAAGCTTCAGGGAACATTGCTGCTGAGAATATAAAGTGTGATTTCCCAAATTCCTCTCCAGATGTGTTTGAGTCTTAATTTAGTTCTGATTTTTTTTTTGTCAGTGCACTGAGACCCATGGCTGACCTCCCATCAGTTATTTTGTAAATGGCTACCACCTATTAAAATCAGAACTTCTGGGCTCTAACATGGCTCTTCTCAATCACTGACCAGTGGGCTGTATTGTCTTTGCCATTTGTAGAAGAATGTCCTGAAGCAGCCACCCACATTTTAAAACCTTTGAAGAGCCATTCAGAACAATCCCACACATCAACCCTATGATTGTGCCCAGGTGATGTCCCCAGGTAGAATTGCTAGCCCAAGTGCTTTTGAGCCGATCCCTGAGGCTATGAAGAACTAGGTTGGAGGAGGAGGTCTTCTCTGAAAGTTCAACTAACTTCTGCGGGGATGAGTTCTCTGCTTGGTTGTTCCTGTCTAGGGCTCTTCCTAGTTTTCCTGAGGGCCCTCAAGAGGTAGTGCTTGCCTATTTTCAGCTTGTCTGTAAAACAGACTTCATGCAGAAATGGACTTGAAGGCCAGATTGTGTGCTCAGCGAGACTAATCTCAGAGGTCAATCTGTCCTGTTTTAAATTTAGTGAATTGTAAAGTATGTTGGTGCTGGAAATTGAAAAATTCTCCCACTTGCATTTTTATTGAAAATTTTTTTCTAAGTAAAAAAAAACTTGGTTAAGGGAGTTTGGTGATAAGATTAGCCCAAGTGGGTTCTCTGCAACCAAGAATTTACCTTTCTTTTTGTAAGACAGCATTCTATTGGGTGTGTGGTAGGGAAGTCTGCTATTAGGCCTTGTTTCCCCCAAAATATTGAGAAGATTCTCTTTGTTACCAAATAATATTTTTGTTAATCAGACTGGCCAAGGCATTCTAGCACTATTAGCTCTGAAAGATGAATCACACAACTTAAGGAGTAACGTAGTCACATTATGTTTTGTGGCATGCTTGAATCTTGGGTTATCTTAAATTTGCAATCTAGAAATTTAAAAAAAGATATTTTATTTCATCCTTTTGTCCTTTTAATCATGAAAATATTTATCAATTACAGTTGATACTTTCAATCTTTTACTTAAAATTTGTATTTTATCTTTAAAATAAAATCTTAGGAATTTTCTTTAAGCTTTTAAAAGTTAGATCCTTTAATTGTGAAATATTTTTGTCTACAATTGACTACATAGAGCACTTTCAAGCATGGACTTGGCACCGCTGTAAGTGGCTGAGCGGATCCTTTTTTTGGGTTTCGAGCATGCTGGAGTGGTGCTGCCTGCATGCCTCAGTGTACATGGTGACAGTGACTGCGCATCCTTCTCCACTGTAAACAGTGTTGCATGCTGGGAGACATGGTCTGTCTATGAGCAAATGCGAGCCAGGTTTGTCCTCTTTAGGAAGAGTGTAAGGGCTGCTGGGTGAGGTGGTGGCTAGAGCCCAGCCCTGGAGGCAGGAGGACCCGGGTTCAAATTCGGCCTCGGACACTTAATACTTACCTAGCTGGGTGACCTTGGGCAAGTTACTTAACTCCACTGCCCTGCAAAACAACAGCAACAAAAAGAATATAAAGATTTAAGAAAATGCTTTGAGATTAGGAACATTTTTCAATTAAAAATAGATTGGAACACAGGGCCATGAAACTTAGGAAGTCTATAAAGAAAGTTCCCAAGTAATGGGGCTTCTTCATTTAGGGTTTACATGGTGAGCTTTTCTGGTCATGATCTCCTCCCTAGCCTCTCAGACTACTAGAGAGCAAATCTGTAGGACTTTCTGACAGTGAAAGCTAGGACTTTGATTTTAAAAATAAATATGGACTCTGTGGCTTATTTAGCGCCCTCGCTTTGGAAATATTAATTAAATGTGACCACAACAGTAAAGTCCCAGCTCATTAAAGAACAGAAATTCTGCAGAGTATCCAAACAATAGGGATTTCTTGGAAATTCTGATACAACTTTGAATTCAGAAAACTTAGTTTAACTCAGCAAGTATTTGTTCCATGTCTGCTACAAGTGAGGGCACCGGGAGGCCCCAGGGATCCTGAGACAGAAATGAGATTGTCTCCTGGGGAATCCAGTGTGTTCAGATGTAAACACTCAGAGATTGATCAGGGAAAAAACGCCAGCCTTTGTGTCCCATGCCTCCTTGGTGAGTGCCCTGCCTTCTTCATGTCCCTCTGGGCTAAAGCATCTTAATGTGTTTGCAGAGAATCCTCCATCAAAGACAGAAACTCTTTAGTCCTTTCTTTGAGAAACAGGAGATGGGGAAATTGCAGGGAGTGCTCTGGCAATATTGCAGTTTTTCTCCTTTTTTTTGAACACTTCTGTGATACTCTGTAGAGCCATTCCAAAATGAGTATTCGTTTTTTAAAAAGTATAACAAATGAGGTTGTTAAATGACTGCCAGGGCAGAACTTTGAAATAAATGGCCATTTTTATCTGGCATATATTAGAGATGACTTGTAAACAGATGCCAGATCACTTAATTCTTCTTCACAGCCTCCCTTGAAAATCAGTTGAGGAAGCCAGTATATTTGAAAAGTTAGGAAAGTTAACTAAATACCAATATTCACCTTTATGAAATAGAAATTAATCATCTCCTGAAGATGCTAAAACTAGTAATTATGAATCAGTTTTTTGTTTATAACAAAAGTTTATAGGGACTAAATGATAATGTAATTTTTCAGGTGAGGGTGTTTAACTGAGATGATGAATTTCAATACTTTTTTGAAACATGGAACCATCGCTTTAAAAGTATTCCACAGGGGCAACTAGTTGGCACAATGAACAGAGCAACTGGCAGTGAAGTTAGGAGGACCTGACTTCAAATCTGGTCTCAGACACTTACTAGCTATGTGACCCTGGACAGGTCACTTAACCCTGATTGCCTTCAATTTAAAAAACAAAACAAAACTCCAAAAGAAAGGTATTCTCCGGAATGCTTTTGATCTCATGTCATTGTAAATTATTCCCCCATTATTTCTTTTTTATTTTGAGTTTTACAATTTTTCCCCCAATCTTACTTTCCCCCCGCCGCAGAAGGCAATTTGCCAGTCTTTACATTGTTTCCATGGTATACATTGATCCAAATTGAATGTGATGAGAGAGAAATCATATCCTTAAGGAAGAAACATAAAGTATAAAAGATAGCAAGATCAGACAAGATATCAGGTTTTTTTCCTATGCCCAAAGAAACTCAACATATTTCTTCATATTGTATAGCATTCCCAATTGTTTGATAAGGTTTCTATAAAGAAATTTTAAGTATTTTGAAAAAGGAAATTACAAAATACTGTTTACCTGGTTATATATTACTGTGTTGCTTTGTTTTATTTTAACCTTAAATGCATTGATGGAAAAATTGTATTTTAAAAAAATTGACCAATTTGTCCAAAGAAACTAACATTTAAATTTATTGTGTGTGGAGTGTTTTATTCGGAACCAAAAAGGAGCTCCATAGTTTGATAAGAAATAGCTTTTACTTTCATAGAAGTTCAAGAAAAGAGCTCCAAAATTTTTTTTTAGTCCATATCTGTGACTTCATTTGTGGAGGGAGCTTCCCCTTTGAGGACATTCTTTATCGATG